>NC_073338.2:49032500-49405000 GCF_027580225.2 Misgurnus anguillicaudatus | reverse complement strand
ATTTAAGTGATTTCGTGCATAAAACAAGCAAAAAAATCTGCCAATGGGGTAAGCAAAAATCTTGAAAATTTTTCTTAAACACTAAATTCAAGAAAAGTTCTAGAAAAATGAACTTACCCCATTGGCAGATTTTTTTTTGCTTTTTTTATCCACAAAATCACTTTTTATATTTTTAGTCTAAAAACTAGACTTGTTTTCTTGGGTCGTTTTGCTAATCAAGAAAAAGCATCTTAATTTAGATATTTTTACTGAAAACAAGACAAAAATACTAAGAACATTTTTCTTAAATAATTTTTTGCAGTGTTCGAGAAGGGAATTGACTTCAGTTTCCTGTCCATAGCGTACGGTATTTGATCCAGGTCTGTCTGCGGTTGCAGGGTAATTTGAGAAAAATAGTTGTTGTATTCTTGACAGCCCTTGAGTTTTACTAGGGTCTATGACATCATTTATTGCAAACCATTAGTTACAGTTTACCAGGCTTTGGCCCTCTTTAATATGTGCCTACAGGAAAGATGTAATACGTTTGTATTTTTTGTTTTTAAAACTCACTACATGTGTGTCCCAGTAAGCCTGTTTGCAGAAGTCTATCAGTGTGATGTTGGGTTGAAGCCTTGTTTAAAGTCAGCCACTGAACCCTGTCTGTAACAGTACCTCGCTCTCAACGGCTATTTAATACATAATTACTTTTCTAATTGACTAAAAAGACAGTCTGACATATTGATGAATAATACAGTCACATTTACTGTAATGAAGTGATGTGAGAGCTCAACAGAGTCAAACAATAGTGCATTGAGCCATATAAAGCCAAGCGTTTTAGAAGATTACAGTGCTTATGAAATTACTTTGCAGCTATTTTATTGACTGTTTAGCAACGTCTTTAAACGTGGGTCATTCAATCAATCTACGTATCATTCTAGAAACTTCTAGAAAAAAATGGTCCCTTGCTATCACTAAGGTAGCGTGCACACCAAGGCCGGCGTATGTTTTCAATTGTTTCCAATGGAAGCACAGCAAAAACGCCAGCAGCTGGCAGGTTTTCGGCATTTTTTCCACACTCGTTCAACGACCGATAAACAAAGCAGAAGCAATCAAAGCACAATCAAAAGCTGGAAAGCGTTTCAGACGCGTTTAAAGCGTAACTAAACCCCTGGTCAGAGCCTGACTCCACCCACTGCAATATTTGAAAAATGCATGAAAAGTGGGCAGATCCCAACGGAGATAGAGGGGACGAACTAAGTGTGTGGTGAGATCGTAACAAGGGCGTGGTAAGCTTGAACCTGCTTACGTCACGAGTCATTTTTTGGACCCAACATCCAATAGGAAAATTCAACTGCAGTAGCCACCGTTCAACCTGAAGAGGGCAGCACTCAGACGTTTTTACACCATATATTGTAGTATTGAAACACTTTATATCCAAATGTCAAAAAACTTACTAAAATCAATGAACAGCACTAATAAAGCATCATTCTTACAGATCATTAACTAAAAAAAGTTGGTTTAGGGTTTAGTTACCCTTTAAACACTTTGGTGTGCACGCCCCCTAAAACAGTACCCTTTTAAAAAGTACACATTTGTACCTAAAGTGTTCATAATAGTATCTCAGTGGTACATACTGTACTTGAGACTAAAGAGTGCATATTAGTACCTCAAAAGTACATATTGGTACCAAATGTATACATATACATATTAGGACCTTTTAAAGGGTACCATTCCATTGACAGCAAGGGACCATTTTTTCTGATAGTGACAGTGTACAGTACATGAATTGTGTTGTTTGTAAAGGTGTTTAAAAGCTTTTCTGAACATAACTGATAGTCTGTGAAATGTGTGTCAAAACGTATCAATAAAAAATGTTGGGTTGTTTCAACCCATGCTGTGGTTAAATATGGACAACCCCAACATTTTAGTTAAATTAACCCATTATAAAAATTGCAGAAATTTTGCGATATGCTACACTGCAAAAAATGATTTTCAAGAAAAAAATGTCTTAGTATTTTTTTGTTTTGTTTTCAGTAAAATATACTTTAATTAAGATGCTTTTTCTTGATGAGCAAAACGACCCAAGAAAATAGGTCTAGTTTTTAGACCAAAAATATCCAATTTAAGGGATTTTGGGCATAAAACAAGCAAACAAATCTGCCAATGGGGTAAGCAAAAAAATCTTGAACATTTTTCAAAACACTAAATTCAAGAAAATTCAAGAAAAATTTGCTTGTTTTATGCACAAAATCCTTAAAATTTTATATTTTTGCTCTAAAAACTAGACTTATTTTCTTGGGTCGTTTTGCTCATCAAGAAAAAGCATCTTAATTTAGAATTTTTAGATATTTTTATTGAAAACAATGCTCCTATGCAAATATTTCCTGTCACTGTTTAAGTTTAGAGATAAGAAGAATGCTATCTAGTGGTCTGGATGTAAACTCCGAACTAATCGACTGCTATGAACAATGTATCATTTTAATTTTAACTCTTTCCCCGCCATTGATGAGATATCTCGTCAATTAAGGGAAAACGCTTCCCCGCCAATGACGAGATTTTCCGTCTTTCCGCAATACCGCTATTATCCACCAGGTGGCGCCCTTCCGCAACTTTTTAAACCCGGAAGTATTGCCCTCTGGCAAGCTGCTGCATGTCCGTGTCTGTTTTAAAGATCGCTCTGAATGGGATCTCTATGAAAAGTCCGTCACAAAAATGGAATTATCTCTGCTTTTTGCTCAAAATGTGGTGTTTTTGCAGAAACCTACCCATATTCAAAAGCTGATTACAAAAGAACCACTGAAGGTAGGAAGAAACGTTTTTTTTTTGTTTGAAAGCAGAGGGTCTGTTCTGTCATTTGGTATATTGTATGTTTATATATTCAAAGAAGAACATTTTCTGGAAGGCATTAAACTTTGGTGAAAATCATGAAAAACGCTGGCGCTGGCTGGCGCTGGCTGGCAACTTTTTAAAAAAACGCTGGCGGTGAAAGAGTTAAAGAGGTCATAAAATGAGGTTTTTTTGTAATTGTAGATTAAATCTTTGGTGTCACCCGAGTGTGTATGTGAAGTTTTAGCTCAAAATATCTTACAGATAATTTTTTATAGTATGTTAAAATTGCCACTTTGTAGGTGCGAGCAAAAATGTGCAGTTTTTGGGCGTGTCCTTTAAAATGCAAATGAAATGATGAAATGCAAACACTGATCACTATAATGGTGGTGGTTTGTTAAAATTGAAACTTAATTGTGCTGTCAATCATTTTCTCTTTTTCTTTCTCTCAGCACTAAATTGCAGTGCTGTGGTTGGATAGTCCAGATTAAGGGGTGGTATAAGAGTTGCTACCTGTGTCAAAAAACAGGCGAAATCTGAATGAGCTATTTTTTCACATGCTTGCACAGAATGGTTTACCAAAACAAAGTTACTGGGTTGTTCTTTTTCACATTTTCTAGGTTGATACAAGCACTGGGAACCCAATTATAGCACTTAAACATGGAAAAAGTCAGATTTTTATGCTATGACCCCTTTAAAAAAAAATCTTTTTTTTACATCAATACATTATTGGCGAACAAAAAAATCACGATATGTATACACCCCTAATAACATGCTGAGATTTGGTTAATATCATTATCTTATCACCAAGGTTGCATTTAGAGGCTTTTGCATCTTATTTTTGCATTCATATATTTTCATAAATATTATTGTATCGCAAATTGCACAACAAGTTATTGTACATCAAATTTTTATCCAATATCGTCCAGTCCTATAAGCTATATTGGACTGTTTCAACTCATGGTTGGGTAAAAATTAAAATGTTTTATGTACACGTTACCTGGCTTTAAAAGTGTATAAGAAAAATTTAAGAAGTAACCAAAGGCACTGAAATGGAGGTAGAAATGTGTGTGTGTTTTTTAAAGAACCTTCCATTTTAAAGGATAAGATGTATTATCTCATTAGTCATCACTAGACAAAGTTTTATGTGTTCTTTAAAGTTCTGCAGAAATGACCTTGCCGTTCGCCAAAGAAAATCAATTTGTCTTTTGTTATACTTTTGTCAGCCCCTAGTGCCCATATAATTACTATTGTAGCTTAATCACAGTGCTCTTACAAAGTCAATGTAGTGGAAAATAATATACAGTAGGTAGTAAACCTTTATCTTTCTTTTTACCAGGTTCAGTGTGGGAGAAATCGATACGACAAATCGGCTTTGAGAGGTGAGTCCAAGCACTTATTTGAGTCCCAAGCTTATGAATTGCCTCAGAAATGTATGTGTATTTACATACTGCATTAAATCTTTTAAGCTTTTTACAATCACATTTAACAGTAGGACACAAAACATTTAACCATCTCAGATTATTGATTCAGTGGAAAAACATTATTGTTGCTTTGAGAGGACAGTAATAAAAAACAGGATCTTTATTGTTACAAAATACAATCGCATGGTTAATTCATTGGTCAATGAGTCGATTAACAGCTTTCGGTATGGCGCACACACCTGGTTGCATTGACCTTTCTGGCTTTATAACTAACAGGATTTGTTAGTTATTTTTAATTGTCCTTCATGCTGCAAAATGCAAGGTCACATCAGTTGTAATGAAGGAGGAGGAATAAATTGATGTTCTTGTGATCTGATGGTGGCGGACATTACAAGCGGCATCCGACCTTCCTCTGAGTGTGTGAACAGTGTTTTGTCGGCTAATTGATCGACCGTTTGATTGATAAACTGTATGCGTATCCCTCACGGCCTTGTTTGCATTTGTCACGCTCTCGTTCATTTATCAGTAACCCTGCAATACATTTAGAGATCATAAAAACTTTGGCAGAGTCGCTAGTAACCAGTGCTAGAAGTAACTTAAAAATAATTTGCGGCTTCACGTTTTAGGATATCGCCTGCCTGGTTGTTTAGACCTTTTTGGTGCCTGTGGGATTTCAAACACGCCGAATCACTTAAAATCATGTAAGCACAGGCACATAAGAGGGATGCGTTTTCGGTTTTAAGTACCTCAGCTAACAGGGCAGGATAATATTACACTCCACTTACATCAGTGGCGAGCTGTCTGCCCGTCTCCCGTCGCGGCTCCAAACTTCAACTTCCAAACCAGCGGTTTTCCGTGATGAACACTAAACCCAATTAAACGTGACCCACTCTTGACAGCCCAATTTTTCAAAGCCTGCCTTGATGTTTGTATGCACTCGCTTGACTGTAATTCTATTGGCTGCGGTTTCCTGAGTACGGGAATCTCCGACCTGCAACTTTTTTCCAAGCAGCTCTGGTCGGAGGATGGCTTGATTCACCGTAAGTGGCAGGAAGCTTGGTTGTAAACTGTTTATGCGCCTAATTGACCTGTTAGTTGAGTGTAGGCATCTATCCGTGACATAACGCTTCACTCACGCTTCTGTGCTTTCTGGCAGGGAATTATGGGAAACGAGTTAAATAGAGGTGCAAAATGGACTTAAAGATTGACTTTAGGCAGAAATGTTTGATTTTTACAGTAATGTCATAGAAGTCAAAGGTTTGAAAAAAAAACGTTCTGGTATTTTAATACCTTTGTTTAATACGTTTGTGCAACAGAAAGGGTAAATCAAAACCTCTCTTAAAAATAAATGCTTATTTTTTATATTTATTATACAAATAAATGTGAAGTATTCCAACTTATTTTGGGGTGCATGAAGCTGTCATAGAATGAAACATTTTGGGACAAATGTTTACCGTTTTCGAAGAAGCTAGTATGTGTTTATAGTCCTTTAATAGGGTGCAAGTCTGATTTTATTATACCGGGTGGAGCAGCATATTAAACAGCCAGTGTATTCAAGCACACAACACATGCGAGAAGCTGGAATTGAAAAATAAAACTCACAGACATTCCTGCCCCAGATGCTGTGTGCTTTAACAGGCTGAAGTTTATTTGTTATAGTCATCAACACAGGTTCATGCGAATTCTGGAAATCTCAATAAACAAAGACATTTGAAAGAAAATAAGGTCAAAAGTACAAATAATGTAAAATAGCTATTTTCTATATCTATTTTCTCTTATCTTTTCTCTAAATAATAAGTAATGTTATTGCATTTTCATTTTTTCTTATTCCATTTCTTAGTCCATAATCATATTTAACAATGACCTATTTTTTATTCACTATCTTTGATGTAAATATCTAATACTAACATGTGTGCATGTGTGTAGTGTGATAGGTGCGGATGCAGGCAATGGGATTCGGGTTTTCCTCCCGGACATCGGGATGTTTATGGCGAGCTTGTCTGCGTGGATGCTGTGCAGAAAATTAGGGCACAAACGACCCACTGAAGAGATGGCCCAGGACAACCACGACTTTGAGTCAGAAGAACAGGTGGGTCGGTTGGTGCGTACCTTAAAGGAATAGTTTACTCATTTTCAATATTAAAATATGTTATTACCTTAACTAAGAATTGTTGATGCATCCCTCTATCGTCTGTGTGCATGCACGTAAGCGATGGAGCGCGCTGCGACACTTCGATAGCATTTAGCTTAGCCCCATTCATTCAATGGTACCACTCAGAGATAAAGTTAGAAGTGACCAAACACATCAATGTTTTTCCTATTTAAGACGAGTAGTTATACGAGCAAGTTTGGTGGTACAAAATAAAATGTAGGGCTATCCTAAGCGGATTTAAAAGAGGAACTATATTTTATGGCGTAATAGCACTTTTGGGAGTACTTTGACTCGCCTGAAAAGTCCGCTCCCCTTCTCACTCTCATAATGGGAGAGGGAGGGTGTTACTGCGCCGAGTCGAAGTACTCCCAAAAGTGCTATTACACCATAAAATATAGTTCCTCTTTTAAATCCGCTTAGAAAAGCGCTACGTTTTATTTTCTACCACCAAACTTGCTCGTATAACTACTCGTCTTAAATAGGAAAAACGTTGATGTGTTTGGTCACTTCTAACTTTATCTCTAAATGGTAGCATTGAATGAATGGGGCTAAGCTAAATGCTATCGAAGCGTCGCAGCGCGCTCCAGCGCTTACGTGCATGCACACAGATGATAGAGGGATGTATCAACAGTTCTTAGTTAAGGTAATAACATATTTTAATATTGAAAATGAGTAGACTATTCCTTTAAAAACACTCTTAAAGGGATAGCTCACCGGAAAATTAAAAATACCCCATAATTTACTCCGAGATACATCTTCTTTCAGACGATATCAAAAAGTACACCTTTGCACACAAAGAGTTCATATTATAACCTCAGCGATGCATTTTAGTATCTCAAAGGTACATATTGGTACCCAAATGAATACAAATCTGTATCTTATTAAAGGGACACTCCACTTTTTTTAAAAAAGTATTCTTATTTTCCAGCTTCTCTAGAGTTTTGGAATCCTGATCTCCGGGTCTGGTGCTAGCACTTTTAGCATAGCTTAACACAATCCATTGAATCTGATTAGACCTTTAGCATCGAGCTAAATAATAACCAAGTCGTTTTTTAATACTTTTCCTATTTAAAAATTGACTCTTCTGTAGTTACACCATGTACTAAGACTAACAGAACATTAAAAGTTGTGATTTTCTAGGCTGATATTCAGTGATGGGGTTTAATTTAAATGAGTTCGTTACTCGCGTTACTCTATTTTGTAAAAAATAGACAAGACATATCTGATGTCGCAGGACCGTAGTTGGCGGCGCAATGATTCATTACACTTCATCATAGCTGACAGTGCATATAGAATGAACATGAAAAATCTAAACGGGACAACATACCTTTGTTTAAAAATTGTGCGCAAGTCATAATCCATCCGGACTCATGTTTGTAAATTATCTTCACCAAGCAATCGCAGTATGACATCAACTTGCATTTGTAGTCCACAAAGGTAATAAATCTAAGAAATGTTCATATATTCTTAGATGTTTACATCGGCCTTCATGGAAGAGAACGATCCGCGATTGTTGTTTCCACTAAAATATTTACACTGCACTGTACACCCGTGTTAAAACTCCATAGTATGTGTGAGCTCGCTTTTAGTTTTAGTTTCAGTCTCTCCGTATCCGAACAAACAATCCATTCGCTCTGTGTCCGTCTGACAAAACAATCCATTCGCTCTGTGTCCGTCTGACAAAACAATCCACTCGCTCTGTGTCCGCCCGACAAAACAATCCACGTAGCCTACTCCGTTTTCTGATTAAATATCTTCCTTTAATCCTGTGTATCATTTAAATCCAACAGAAAACAAACAGTATATGACCAAAGAGCACAGTCCCTGCGGCAAGCTTCAGAAGCTGTGTTCCAATTCAAGGGCTGCACCCTACTAAGCATGTGATAAAAGGTGAGCACTCGGCCTTTCAAGGCGCTCAGAAGTTTGCGAAGAGAACTGAAATGAGACGGTCTAACCTTCGGAGGACCCATAATTTGCCTCATCTGCTGCACGCGCATCGCGCCTGTCAGGGGGACACAGCGGAGACATTTCTAACTTATTAAAATAAATATGAAATTAGAAAAATTATAATTTATTTTAGAAAATATGACATGTTGACACAATTGTCTCCAAATTTTTAAAGAGACACAACACAATTTTAACACATTATATATTTTTGTAAACATGCAGAATATTTGTCTAAATGGTCTAAATGATATACATAAATAAACTAAGTTTACATATAAAGATAATTTCTAAAAAAAATATTCAAACGTTGAATCTAAAGCAAAATAGGCTCCTACAGTATGAGATATATTAGAGTCATACGTGTACAATAGCCCAACCCGATTATTTTATAGTTTGACTGTTCATTACTGTTCATATTTACATTTAAAAAGCAGACATAAAAGTAAATCAAAAGTAACCTTAAAAGTAACTAATTACTTTTGATATACATTAACTGGTAGAGTAATTCAGTTACTTTTAAAAGAAGTAACTAGTAACTGTAACTAATTACCAATTTTCAGTAACTTGCCCAACACTGCTGATATGGCTAGGAACTATACTCTCATTCTGGCGTAATAATCAGTGACTTTGCTGATGTAACATGGCTGCAGCAGGCACAATGATATTACACAGTGCCTGAAAATAGTCCCCTGCTATTGAAAGTAACAAGGGGACTATTTTTGGGCAGTGTGTAATATCACTACACCTGCTGCAGCCATGTTACAGCAGCAAAATCCTTGATTATTACACGAGAATGAGAGTATAGTTCATAGCAATATCTGCCTAAAAATCGCAATTTTAATTTTCTGTCAGTCTTAGTACATGAAAGTAACTACAGAAGAGTCAAGTTTTAAATAGGAAAAAATTGAAACTCTTTGGTTATTATTTAGCGCGATGCTAATGGTCTAATCTGATTCAATGGATTATGCTATAAGCTATGCTAAAAGTGCTAACGCCAGACCCGGAGATCAGCTAAATGGATTCCAAAACGGTAAGAATCAAATGATTAACTTTAGGGGATCTGAAAATGAGCATATTTTTAAAAATAGTGGAGTGTCCCTTTAAAGGTTACTGCCCGGTGACAAGTTATGTGCATTGGTCAGTTGGGCATTTTGTGTTCTCTTTATACTGTAGCTGGTATTCCCGCATGATAAACTCTAATCAATGTCTATTTCATTTTTTTGCAATAGCTGCGTATTCAGTCAGATAATGTACAGTCAGCAGAAATATAAAAGAACACATTTATTCTGTGATAACGAATGCCTGGCTATGCATTAATCCTTATGCAATAATCCTTTATATTTTAGTGTTTAGATGAATTATAACATGCAGGCTTTGGATGTCAACCAGAGCCTCAGAAATCTCATCAACAAGATGTAGTAGATGAAATGAAACACCATTTACTTGAAACCTACAGTACCCCAGTCAAGCGTTCAGACTTTTTGTTTTCCTTTTTTTTTTTGGATTTTTTTTTTCTAAGCTGGTTACCCATTCAGGCTTGTTGGCTGGTTTAAGAGAGCGTTTTAAGCAGGGTGGAAGATCTGCTGGTCTACAGTAAAACCAGTATTTAATCAACTAAGCCAAGCCGGTCATAAAAGTGAATAACTAGTTTTGCTTCATTTTTGTAGCTGAACTTTAACTGTTGTTTAGTAGTCTATGCTACGTTTAGGGAAAGTTGTTTGCTGTGCTAAAGGCCAGAGATATGGTGCAGCTGCACACTGTTTTGGTTTATTGATTGTGTTTGTGGATCTGTGTGTGAGGGATTGTGAGATCAGTGTTAATCTAAAACAGATCCAACGTGTTATGCAACATGTTAGAAATAGACAAGTGTACTGCATACTGTGTGTACGGTACACTAATAAAACTATAAAAATCAACATTTATTACATTTTGGCAGTCCTATGAAAAATGAATTAAATGGCGTTATGCCAACTACTGCTTTCGTTTATTTCATCAGATGAGAAAGTCAAGCATTGCATTTGTTGGATACAGGTCTCACTATTCAATCTGCTCTGGTTGTATACATTTTTTACTTTTAAGCATTTGGCAGACATTTTTATCCAAAGTGACCAAAGTGGGATCGAATGCAATGCTCCACCAGTTACAGGAACACAAGATGTTTAGTAAGTGTGTGTAAAAATGTAAATGAATTTGATGTTATCCATGCACAGGAGGGGTGCGATGAGAAGGTGGAACTGGACGATGATGATGTGCTCGTAGATGAAGACTTTGATGCTGAAGATGAAGCAGAGGAAGAAGAGGGGGTGGAAGATGGCCTGGATGAGGAAGAGGAGGAGGAAGAGGTTCAGGAGAGCACAAAGATGAAGGTCCTGCGTATAGTAGCAGGAGTGGCCAGTAAACTCAAGGAGATTATCGGTAACCTGATAACAACAGCTGGTCAGGTGGTGGTCACCATTCTGCTGGGCCTAACAGGTTAGAGAGCCATCGACACGCATGCTGTCACTCTTTCATCCCTGAGTTCATTTACCATTTTCTGTATATGTAATAAATACTCTAAAGATGAGATTAGGAGCATTAATGTTTTTGTGTTTTCTTGCTTTACACAAAAGTACATTTTTGGGTGGTTTCCTGGGCAGGGCTAAATGCATGTTTGAGCTGCCTTCATTTAAAAATCTTAACATATATCCATGCCATTGTTTTGTCTCAAGATGAGCACCAGTATACTACTTAAATGTCCTAATACAACTAAGGCCTAGTCCTGGCTTGACCTAAACCATGTTCGGTTAACCACCTCTATATATTCCTCGTCAACAGGTATCATGCTGCCCTCTCTGACGTCGGCTGTCTACTTCTTTGTGTTTTTGGGTCTGTGCACGTGGTGGTCTTTCTGCAGGACCTTTGACAGGCTCCTCTTCAGTTGTCTGTGCGTTCTCATGGCCATCTTCAGCGCTGGACATCTCATCATACTTTATTCCAACCAGTTTCAGTTTCTTCAGGAGGCCATCAGACCCAATGACAGCTATTCCAGGTCAGAGATGCTCATACTGTATATTTAATCTAAGCCAGGTGTGTCTTGGTAAAGGCCCTGGGCAGCTAATTTGGTAATACTGGGGTATTTAGGGAATTATAATTTGCAAATGTCACATCATTTAAAGGAGCATTTCACCCGTAGGAACACAATCTTTATTGGAAGTGTGTCATATTTGTAGTCGAAATGTAACATACATTTAGAATTTGGTGCCTATTTTTTTCAGAGAAAAAGTTTGTAGTCTCACTCACTCAACAAAGATATTGGACTTCCTTCTTTCAATGATGCAAAATGATGATTTTTACATCATTGAAAGAAGGAAGTGCAACACTGAAATCTGTATTTCTCCAGTCTCAGCGGCAACTGAGAAACTTATGCCTGGCCATTCAAAAACATGGTTCTAACTTCACAAAGCTTTATGCAAATGGGCGAAGTGTCCCTTTAATGGTCTGAAGTCCAACCTTATATTAACTTTACTCTTTTTTTTTACATGATATAAAATAAGTGAAGGGGCGGTCACACTACACTACACTTTTAGTCCAACTAAAACAAACACTGATCGCCATAATGGTGACTTCAAATGAAACAAAACATGTGTTTTGAGAAAAGTGAATTGTGTTTTCTACAGTAATATTTTTATCAAACATTCAGAAATAATGTTTTATAACAGTTTTTAAATCAAATTAAATTTTTCTCTAACATTTACGTAACAAGCAAAAAAAAACGTTGCTTTAAACATTGTGTGAACAGTAAAAGATGACATTGAAAACGTTTGAAAATGGTAGAATGTAACATTCTGTTATGGTTTGGTGAAGGATGAACCCAAATGCAGACTGAGATGAACACTAAAGACCTTTATTGTGACAAAACTGAAAATAAAACCCACGAGGGGGCAAAACAACATAACAAGATACTAAATGAACACCTAACTGGACAAGACTAGACTATGACATAAAACACTAAACTTGACAATACACACTTGATATATATAAACACTAGACTAGACTTTTAAACAGAGTACTCACAGGTAAGGGCACAATGCACAAGCACAGGACAATGAATACAAGAGGATTAAATAGGGGAACAAATCAAGAGGGGAACAGGTGATATAAATCAAACAATAATGGGATAATTAATGAGGAAACAAGGGGGCGGGGTCAAGAGACGAGACTGAGAGCACATGGCTAGGAATAAACAAAGCCAGTACTCTCACACAAAACATGGGTCTGTCATGGTTCTGCCACAAGACTAGATTAAACAAAGGACAAAATGGCAGAACCATGACAGAATCCCCCCCTTAAGGAGCGGCTACCAGACGCTCCCCAAGGGGAACACTAAACACGAGACATGACAGACTGACAGAAAGACAGACACCAAGAAAACATGATAAATATACACAGGGGCAGACAAGATAACATTACAAGAGGGTTGGGGTGACACAATAAAAACAACAAACAAGGGAGGGGGGGCGGAGGCAAAACAGAGTTCACGTGAGGAAGTCCAGGTAGGGTGGAGCTGGGTGGGCAAGGGGTCTTGGGTTCAGGGGTGGTGGAGGGCTTAGGACGAGGAGTCCGGGCAGACTTGGTGGGGCTCTTGGAGGGTACAGACTTGCTTGGGGATGCAGACTGGGTAAGGGGAACAAAAGGAGGCAAGGTAGGGTTCCAGGGCGTGGTAGGGGAAGACAAGGGAGCAGATGAGGGCGAGCCAGGACTCACAGGGTAGGGGAGAGAGTCAAGGGAGGACATGGAGACAGTGGCAGGGGACCAGGCAGACGAACAGGATGACAGTGCTGGGGAGGAAACAACAGAAGGAGCTGGAGAGACAGGGGGTGCTGCGTCCGGCAGCGGAGACGAGACAGGAACAGAGACAGGGGGCGCTGCGTCCGGCAGCGGAGACGAGACAGTGACAGGGGGCGCTGCGTCCGGCAGCGGAGACGAGACAGGGTCCGTGACAGGGGGCGCTGCGTACGGCAGCGGAGTCGAGACAGAATCCGAGACATGGGACGCTGCGTCCGGCAGCGCGGACAAGACAGTGACAGGGTCAGTGACAGGGGGCGCTGCGTCCGGCAGCGCGGACGAGACAGGGACCGTGACAGGGGACGCTGCGTCCGGCAGCGCGGACGAGACAGGGACCGTGACAGGGGGCGCTGCGTCCGGCAGCGCTGACGTGACAGGGACCGTGACAGGGGGCGCTGCGTCCGGCCGCGCGGACGAGACAGGGACCGGGAGAGGGGGCGCTGCGTCCGGCAGCGCTGGCGAGACAGGGACCGTGACAGGGGGCGCTGCGTGCGGCAGCGCAGACGGCAGGGGCTGCAGCGGTGGCTGCGCAGACTGAGGCTGAGGGTCCACAACACCTCTCCTCCTCCTCTTCTTGCGCGGACGTGGCGCAGATGTTGTGGCAGGTGAGGTGAGGACAGTGGTGGGAGCAGCAGGCTCCGAAGAGGACCCCTCGGACGGCGACTCCCACGAAACCCTCCTCTCACGCTTACCACGAAGGTCAGTGGGCTGGACAGAGCTGGCAGGAACTGGAGTGGTGATCGCTGGGTCCTCCAGCGCCAGAACTCCCACGGTGAGACCCTCCGGGATGGCAGACAAAGGGATGGGACCAGCGGTTCTGGCTGGCTCCCTCCTAGAATTGACCCCGGGTCCAAACAGGAGAGGATCGTACCAGGTGGGACCTGGTTCAAGTACCACAGAAAAGCTGCGTCCTCTCCTCGCACAGCGCCGGTACATCCAGTCTGCTGGGTTCTTAAAGGGCTTGTGCATTCTGTTAAGGTTTGGTGAAGGATGAACCCAAATGCAGACTGAGATGAACACTAAAGACCTTTATTGTGACAAAACTGAAAATAAAACCCACGAGGGGGCAAAACAACATAACAAGATACTAAATGAACACCTAACTGGACAAGACTAGACTATGACATAAAACACTAAACTTGACAATACACACTTGATATATATAAACACTAGACTAGACTTTTAAACAGAGTACTCACAGGTATGGACAACAATGCACAAGCACAGGACAATGAATACAAGAGGATTAAATAGGGGAACAAATCAAGAGGGGAACAGGTGATATAAATCAAACAATAATGGGATAATTAATGAAGAAACAAGGGGGCGGGGTCAAGAGACGAGACTGAGAGCACATGGCTAGGAATAAACAAAGCCAGTACTCTCACACAAAACATGGGTCTGTCATGGTTCTGCCACAAGACTAGATTAAACAAAGGACAAAATGGCAGAACCATGACACATTCCTCTAATGTTCAGACAACCAAGAAAAATGTTGGAACGTTGTTTTTGGAAACGTTGGGAACTTTCAAGGAACATTCGTAGACTTTCACTTTGCAAAGCAATAGACTCTGAATATAAATGCTGTAAGCTCTTACAACAGGCCCAGTAACACTGATATATTATGTCATATTACTGTATGTGTGCATATTCACTTGCATCATAAATAATAAATATAATACCTATCATACCCGCAGCGTATTACAGCCCAATTTCCTGTGTCTGGCCTCTGGTAGACAGACATGACCCAGGAGGTGCAAAAAATTACCTGTTTTCCATCTGGCCTTGTCTGGTCTGACAATAACCCATCCGCGAAATGTATCATGTGAAGTGTGCGTCGATAGCTTTTATAAATGTATTGTCCTAAACGCACATCTAACACATGTTGTGTGCTTTGTGTTTGGCCTTTGTTAGATTTATATGTTATTATGAACCAGCAATAGGGCCCCTAGGGGAGATGGGGCCGACCATTACTGTACATATTGGACTCTCCAACACGATTAGATACATAAAACAAACACAGGGTCTTACATTTTACAAGAGGGCTGGTAAATGGAGCCATCTATCAATGTGTGTGTGCTGTATGTAGAGGTTTCAATGTTTGGGTCCTGGGGTGAAGTAACATTTCACTGCATCTTGACAGCATATCCACTAACAAAATCCTATTATGAGTTTTATCACCAGTTGTTGTGTTCATTTCCACCTGTATTCTCTGTACAGCCTTAGGCCTAGTCCACACAGACATGGGTATTTTTAAACTGTGACCTTTTTTACCCGGTTCGGCCGTTTGTCCACACGGAAACACAGTATCTGCAGTAGGTGAGGTTTTTCAGAAACACCGGTTGCAGGGTTTTTGCTTATGATTAAGGCTTCTGATTGGCCAACGTGGCTTTACGATTAGGGTTATATCACCGCCTGCTAGTGTGGTATGCTCTTGACAGCGCGTGATCATGTGTTTTTGCGTGTTCATGTAGGTGAAGATTTCTTTTAAACCGAGCATGTGTGGAATGCCAATATATATATATATATATATATATATATTTTTTAATTTGCTCATTCCAACTCCAACTAATTTTGCCAGCATGGGTCACATTTACTTAAAGTCGCCATGAAACGAAAGTAGTGATTGTCTTATTTTCCCCGTGGTGACGTATATCCGAATGAAACGGCTTCTGGAATGAAATAAGGCAGGGCTGGATTTGAATTTGTCCATCGAGATCTGATTGGATCGTTTGTAGTTGGGTCGTGTTGCTCATTGTTAATCGCTGCGATTTTCTCCCGGACCCCGCCCACATGCCATACCATATGACTGAAAGTGAAGAGAGATCGTTTTGAGGAGGGGAGGAGATTTGAAGAGTTTGGTTCCAAAACGCAATAAATGGCTTTTTTGAAAAAAATTAATTACTGCCAGAATCAGTATTATATCAGGTCAGTATTTAAAAGTAAATTCTTAATTTTACGCAAAATCCAATATCCGCCGTGTTATTCTGTCATCTTTTCTCCCTTTTTCCCAAAACGCAATAAACGCCACTCCTCCTTTTCTACAGAATGCAATAAATTCGCTCCACAAATTACAGCCCACCGTTCCACGCAATGTAAACAAACAATGGCGGCGTGTTGAGTACATGGAATCCTAATTTTCCTCATCTACTTTGTACTTCTTCATCAACAAACAAACAAAAACAAAATATTACTTTAATGGCATTGATAAACCTGTGATGTTTTTTTGTAACGGGAAAGAAACGTAAGCCATCAACAACGAATAATTCACGCAAGAGGAACTCGACACATTGACCTCAGGGGATTTTATGAAAAACTTTCCATAATTTTACTCAAAGTCAATGGAAATCGAGCAGGACCAAAACATTTTACAGCTGATCGCTGTGAAAAATGTTAAGCAACGATGTCAAGTATAACCGAAGCAATGACAGTGTTCTTAATATGACAAAGTAAGTGTTTTGATTAATGCCATTAATGTTAATGTTTTTTTTATCAGTGTATAACACTAGTCAACTAAATGAATATAAAATGGAAAAGATGAATGCACATTTATATAGGCAATTGATTCAATAGATTTATAGCATTTTGAAAAAAAACTTGTCATGGGTTTATTGCATATTGTGGAAAAAATAATCCGTTTTTATAATAAATCTTTAAAAATCAAGTTATGGATTTGAATTTTTAATGTTGTTATAACCTAAAGATGCTATGTGAAAGTTTGTAACAGAAAATAGTGGTTTTCATCTTGTCACTTCCAAAATTTGTCAAAATGGATTTATTGCGTTTTGGAACCAAACTCTTAATTAGCATTTTTGATTAAAGATTATGAGCACACACTAATTTTTTTAAAAATAATGAAGCTCACAGATAAGTAATTTGTTAATAATACCACAATATTAATGTATATTACAGATAAGTAATTTGTTAATAAAACCATAATATTAATATATATTGTTTTTCATTTTAATTTCATTGCGCCTTTAAATAACTCCAATTGTGTTTGTCTGAAACATTGTGGACATATGTATCTTAGATTGTGTGAGGGTAAATCATGAGGTGATTTTGATATTTGGCTGGAGTATCACTTTAAGAACTTTTGTCTGAAAGGTTCTTTGGGGAACCAAAAAAGGTTATTCGCTGAAAAAATGGCATCTGCACCCTATGATAATTTACCCTTGATGCTATTGCCCTTGACTGTATATACTGTATGGGTATCGATTCAATGAATGCCTCGTCTCAGACAGCCATTACGTCTGTATGTATTGTAGAGATGCCTTATTTGAACTCTGTTTCCGCTCATTCTTTTGGTTAATGTTTTGCTTTGTATAAGTGCAAACAATTCAGATGGGTTTATCAGTATAAGGAATGTTATGTTATTCTTTCCACTACAAGCACTTTCATTTCTGCCTTAGGCTGTTGTTTTTTTTAACTAAAAGACGAGGGCTGCACAATATATCTTTCAGCATTAACATCACAATGCCAGAAGCGACACTGCAATAGTCACATTGCAGAACATACAGAACATTTTTTCTGAAAATAAACTATTTTGGACTTTTTTATATAAAAAGGTTTCAGATTGCAAAAGGAAATCACAGATATCCCTGAGAGAAATCAGTCAAAAAAATGCGAAGCAGAAGTTAATTTCTCTTAAACGCAGCTTTAAGTCATCCAGTATTTCTCACCTCGCAAATGTACATCGCAGAAAAACAAAACATTTGTAATGTTAGTTCCCCCCAATATTGTGCAGGCCTATAACAGACTTCATGTTTGGTTTTGTTCCATAATTTACCCAAATATAAGTTGAAACAACCCAACATTTTTTATTTTTTTAAAAGAAGATTTATTTGTTTTATAGTTCTTACCTGCCTTACCTCTTAAGATTAATTTGAACAGAAAATGACAGAGCACATGTGTTATGTAATGTCTTAACATAATCCAGCTGTTTGGTATTAGTTGCTTTGTTTTAAAAGCGGTTTTGGCATGAACACAGGCATCGCCTTGATCTGCATCAATGCTGAGTGACAGCGTTGACAGACTTTGCTTCTGACATCACTTCCTGTTTTTCCCTGAACATGGCCCATGGTCATGTGACTATTCTCTTCCTGTCTCTTGAAGTGAACATACAGTACTGTGCAAAAGTCTTAGACCACCACCACCAGCTTTGTCGTTTTAGCAAAGTTTTAATCTCCATCCATATTTATTTCTCACTTTTAAATTAAGACACAAAGGGAAAATAAACCCACAAAATAAAAAAAAATTGTGTGTGACCTCTCTTGGCACTAATAATGAAATAACAAAAATCGGCACACTGCTAATACTGCTCTAAATATTAAAAAACAACGTTTCGACCACAGGTCTTCATCAGCTCCCTTGGCCATAAACACATCTTGAGCTTTTTTGTCATTCAATTAAAATTATAAATTAGGATTTAATTTTGTTTCGGTTTAAGAGATCCTGCAGCTGCCTGCTATTGCTCAAGTGAAAGGGGAGTTTACTTTAAAAACTTGACACTTCAGCTTATACTTTTATACAGTTTTTAATACTACATACACATTTCGGTAACACTTTACTTGAAGGGGTGTTCATCATGAACATGAAGGAGATTTTATGACAACAGTCATTAAAGGCGGAGTCGACGATGTTTGAAAAACGCTTTGGAAAAGGAGACGGGCCGACTACCAAAACACACTTATAGCCAATCAGCAGTAAGGAGCGTGTCTACTAACCGACATCCTTGCCGGGTTGCGTATGTGTGGGGCGGGTCTATCAACAGAAGGTCCAGATTCTATTGGGGTAGGGGCGTGTTTGTTTAGGTGATTTCAAATATCAACATTGGCTTTCAAACATCGTGGACTCCGCCTTTAAGTGTCATTTGCTCAATTATGTCATTTTTAATGCAAAGATGACATTGTTTGAAATGTCTTTGTTATGGCAACTTGTACATCATAACTTGTAATAAATGTGTCATAAACATGACATAGAAGAATAGTTATTAAACTTCTTCTAAAGAATCTACTAGCTTAATGTGTTAACATTACAAATAATTGTCAAATAATTTTAAATACCTTGCAACAGACATGTCAAAATATTTTACTTAGCTTTATGTGTTTGCTCAATATCTCAAAAAAAAAGACAACTAACACTAACTAATTAATACACAAATTATCTGACATAGAAGGAAAACATGAACAAAACATTTAATCAATTTTATTTAATGTAATTAACTTTGCAGCGATATGGATCCAAGCTGCATGGCTTAACCCATTATTGTAATGTTTTCATTTAATTTTAGGTGAATCGGTCTCCAAATACAGTACAATAAAATATAATTTTATCGATTTTAATTAGGCAAGGCAAGGCAGGTTTATTTGTATAGCACATTTCATACACAGAGGTCATTCAAAGTGCTTTACATAGAAATGAGAAAACAATATATAAAAGAGAAAAAAAGAAAATGTAAAATCACAATAAAAACAAAGATTATTATTATTATTATTATTTTTATTGAATCATTGATTTTATTTCTTAAACACCTGGAGGAAACTTAAAAAAAAAACATTATAAGCTGAGGAATATTCATGACATTGTTATAAAACCATTTGACAAAGTATTAACACTTAAAGGCGGAGTCCATGATGTTTGCAAGCCAATGTTGATATTTGAAATCACCAAAACAAACACGCCCCTGCCCCAATAGAATCTGGACCTTCTGTTGATAGACCCGCCCCACACATACACAACCCCGCATTTGATTTGATTTGATTAGCTATAAGTGTGTTTTGGTAGTCGGCCCGTCTCATTTTCCAACGCGTTTTTCAAACATCGTGGAGTCCGCCTTTAATGATATTTTAATGGGTATGTATTGGTTAATGTCAAGTTGTCATAAAAACCATCTCGAACAATGTCATCTTTGCATTAAAAATTATATAACTGACATTTTTCATAAACGTGCATAAAATCTCCTTCATGTTCATGGCACGTGTCATGTCAGTTTTATGAACATCCCTTGACGTAAAGTGTTAACCGAAATGTGTGGTAGTTTCTGTTGTATTCTAATAAAGAGACTGAGAAATAATTACATATGATCACTATAACATTGCAAAAAAAAAAAAAATAATGGTGACTTAAGACTTACTGTATATCAAAGTTACTTTGTACATTTTTTAACTTCTGTACATTTTTGACACGCACCATATGTATTGTGTCTATAATCTATAAAGAAACATTAAAAAATGTTTTCCATTGTACTTGTTCACAGTACTTGTACATATGACAATTGCAGCATGATCTCACAAAGGTCCGTGGGATAGTCACAGAATTTTTTGCTCATTTTTCCATTCTCACGGATCTCCGCATTTTTCTAACTGTCTATTTCCGTGGCATTCTCATGGATTGGTTACTCAACTGCTTTTTCCTATTTTCAAACCATTGTCGCATCAGTTTAGGGTTAGATTTGGTGTTTGCGTTAGTATGTCACTTTAAGTATTGGTTTATAAAAAATTTTCTGCTTTACTCTTTTATATTTTCTAAACTTTAAACAATTGTCGCCTGGTGTTGGGGTTAGAGTTGGGTTTGGGTAGGGATGTCATTTTATGTAAATCTAACCATAAAGCGAAGCGACAGTGGTAGGAAAATAGGTTGAGTAACCAATCCGTGAGAATGCCACGGAAAAAGACAGTTCGTGGCAGAGCCATGGAAAAATGCGGAGATCTGTGAAAATGCCACGGAAAAATTAGCAAAAAATTCCGTGACTATCCCACGGAAATTCCTGAGATCAGGTTTTACAGTAAATGACAAATATTAACCATTTCTGTCCTAATGCATTTACATCTACATCCAAAGCAACTTAAAAGTGCATTACATCGTATAAAAAATTTTTATCAGTGTGTGTGTTCTCCAGACTCGAACCCATGACCTTTTGTGTTTCAAATGCTCTACCACTGATCCACTGAACAGTATATAGGAGCATAATGCAGATTACAGCTCTTGTGTGAACTATTCATTAAAGTTTTCATATTTTCATTTTACATCCTGTTGCATTTGGAAAATATGTCCCATTATAAACGTAAAATCTTCGTTCTTCCACAGTTTGTTTGGTATATCCTCTATTGTTCGGACGGACTGCTCTTCGACCTGGAAGTTTGAGGTCAACAGTGGGCTAAAATGGTACCATTTTGTCAATCCCATCATGCTTTTGGTACTATACTACACATTGGCCACCTTGATTCGTCTGTGGTTGCAAGACCCTACGATTGTGGTGAGCTTAGTTCTGCATTCAAATAATGTATTGGAGTAGTTTAATTGTATAATTTACTGCCGTACATGCAGTATGTTTCTGTGTAGGTAGGTATTGCATATGAGTAGCATAAAAATCTGGGTTTATATTTTATTACACAGATATTATTGTGTCTCTACATTCGTATCAGTTGTACACCTAAACATTGATTTCATTGCTATAAAACTCGCTATACACTCTTTGTTTCAAAAATCATAAAAAAATATATGGGTGATTCTCACGAAAACTTGGTTTTAAAAATGTCAAGCATGAAAATGTAAAAATTGCTTAAATTTACTTTTTTTCCCACCAGACATTGAAAAACAAAGTCTGGAGTAAATGGGAACATTAATTTATAAACTTTTACTTATCATTGAACACTTTTTGTAACATAATTTAAAAAATTAGTCCTAAAAAATCTCATTACCGCAACAGTCAGAAAACATCAACACTTTTCAAAATGTGTCAATTTTCAAAATGACATGACAAACCTGAAAGAACATAATTTGAAGATTCTGCACATGCATTTAAAATCAAAGTATTATGCTTCTATTAATTAAATTAACATTTAAAAAGCATCTGTTGCGGTAATGATAATCAAAATGTCGTGTAAGCATTCTGACAAGACAATATTTCAAATTAACTGTAAAAAAAATGATCTTACCTGGTAGCCATCTTGAAGTAACTGGTCCATGTGCTTGGTCACTCAAAATCAAACTTTATTAAAATTCTGTATGTGTGCTTAAACTGTTCTCAAAAAGTGTTGCGGAGGATGAGAACATCAGGCATGGACACATCATTTTCCTAATTTTTCTTCATTATTATTATACATGAATATTCAGTAAATATTTTTTCTGTCATCTAAAGTAGTCTAGCAAAACATCCATTTATTTATTTTTTCTTAATATTTTTGTGTTAATTTGATTAAATTACAACATAACGCATGTTCAAACACAGCCAGACACATTGCGGTAATGAGAATTTCAGCAGAAAATGAGATAAAATTTCCAATTATAAATTCTTATGTTGAAATCACACATTGTGCAAGATAGAACACAGTATTGTGTTAATTCTGATGCTTTTTGATGTTACTATATTACACATTTTAAAGCTAAAATCATTAGTGCCGTGGTGTTTCAATGGTTTCGTGAGAATCACCCATATATATTTCGATTGGTAACACTTTGTACAGCTTTCACTTTTTACAGTGTATAAGAGTTAAAAACAGAACTGTCTTTTTATACAAGTAATCCTGTTGAAGGAGGAATTTGAGGAATGTTTGAGGACTCATAATTTATACCTTTTCACCTGCACGCATTACAGATCAAAGCTATTTTTTAAACACCAACGCCTTTAATCTCCCTAAATCATTTCTTACCCTCCGACCATCTGCCCTTCACGCCGCAGTGCCCAGGTTTATATACCGGGTCAATACACGGCCTCTTTAAAACCCTACATGTGTGAGCTTATTGATTCATTAGCTTTAAAGTTTGATTATTGTGTGACATGACGGTCATGATGACAGCGTAAATCTGAGACCATGAAAAGAGACTTCAAAGAAAGATCAATGTTGGATCATAAACACTGGTCATGAAGTCACTCGATCAAATGATTTGTGCATTGTCCTATCGCACGAAGTCGCTCTGTTAAGCATCTTTATTATATCCTGGATATGCTACATGATGCATGTAATATAATTAAATTCTCGCTGTTATATTCCTTCAGGATGAGTGTGAGGAAGATGAGGTGAACGAGGAAAATGAGGAAAACGAGGTTGTGGGCAATAATGTCCCTCACACATCCGACAGAAAGCGTCTGCTTTGGTGGAAAGTCCGTCAGAAAACAGAGGAAAGAAATGTGAGGAGCATCAAGCCGTTTATCTGTCAACATCAATCTGTGTTACTTTATCTTCATCCAGGGAATTGGCATGGTGATGTGTAAATAATGTTGTTTGACGTCATACTGATTACAGGATCTTGTTTAATTACCTTTATCTTCAGGGTTATGTGTCATTCAGCGTTGAATTGAAAATGTGTTATATAATACAATTTAATAAACAGTAAAAGTAAATGGGAATGAAGTGTAAAGCAATTTAAAGCTGTTGTTTTTATTATCGCTTTGGATAAAAGTGTCTGCTAGATGCCTAAGTGTAAATATTTGTGGATTTGTTTTAATATGAATTACTCATTTAGCAAATGCTTTTATCCAACGCTACATGCAAGGCCATCAAGGATGTTGATGCAGGACCATCTAAGTGAAATCACATTCAAAGGGTGGTGATGTTTTCTGAAGCTATAGCGTCTATCTTAGCGCACTGCCCTCATCAGCATTACAGGATTTTTTCTAGGAGTGCCGGTCTCTATACGTGCCGCTGTGTTTTGCTCGACTCAGCACTGATGTTAGTGAACAGCATAATGTTATCGACCCTGTGATCTGCTCAATACATTCGCCTAACCTTGTCTGCTGTCTCTCTTTGTCTCGTTCTCTCTCTTTAGCTCATTTCCACTCAGGACGGTTACAGCACCTCCGAGGTTTGCGCTCAAGTGGTTTTGCCAAGTCTTATGCAACTCTGTGTTTGCAAATTTTAACTTGAGACAAATATAGTGTAATTGATTCTGGCTTTTTGTGGCTTGTGTTTGTGTGTGTGATGCTCTTGATTCAATGGCTTTTGGGTTAAATACTGTAGTAAATGAAGTCTTTGGGTCAGGCTCACAAATCCAGGTCATATTTTTAAAATCAAGCAAACACAATAAAATATCATTTAAATACTTATTTCTCATTACTGTAATTTTTATAGATTTTAAAGGGGACAAAGTATGTGAAATAAGTAAAAAGAAAATAAAGTATGCATGTGAAAGTCTAGCTCAAAATATCATATATATAATTTATTATACACTCTCAGAAATAAAGGCACAACAGCTGCCACTGGGACAGTACCCCTTCAAAAAGGTACACCTTTGTACCCAAAGAGGGCATATTAGTACTTTGAACCGCCAAAATGTACCTTTAAAGGAACATATTTGTACCTAAATGGTACATATTAGGACCTTTTTTAAAGGGTACTGCCCCAGTGACAGCTTCGTACCTTTATTTTTTGACAGTGTAACATGTTAAAATCACCACTTTGTAGGTGTGAGCAAAAATGTGCCATTTTTAAAATACAAATGAGCTGATCTCATTTTCTAGGTTGATAGAAGCACTGGGGACCCCATTAATGGCAGTTGAATATGGAAAAGTCAGATTTTCATCATATGTCCACTTTCAAATAAAATTGTTTGCATTTGAGATATTAATGAATTTTATCTTTTGCATTACGGTACTGAGAATTGACAAATCACAATGCAATAATGTTTAATAAAAAATTATATGTAATAATATTTTTAAATTAAATATGACATAATATATATGTTGGTTCAAATTTTAAATCTATAACATGAATCAGTATACAATTTAACATGCTTAACGTAAAATTAAGCATTAAACCCTTACAATGTGCAACAGGCAAGAGTTATAGTATAGTATAGTATAGTATAGTATAGTATAGTATAGTATAGTATTTTTCATATTAGTATTTAAAGAAATACTATTTTATCAAAATGGGATATCCTGATATTTCCAGCTTCCAATATAGGGCTTGGGCGCCGCGTTGCATTCTGGGACGTCGAGGCCGTGTTGGTGGCCTCGCGAATGTAAACATACAGCAAGTTGAACGAGGAGAAGCGGCGGAGTTGGGAGAATTAAAAGAAAGAAAAAAGATGTTAAAATCCGGAAAAGGATGTGGAATTTACTGGGATACGTTAAACAGGGAAGCAGGGACCGGTATGTGGACAAAATCGGAACTATTAACGGTTAGGATCCATATGAAAAAAGAGTTAATAAAGAGCCTTTTAAGATAACAGCGTGGTTGTTGTGAGAGCACGATTTCACGCCAATCTGTAAGCAAAGTCACGTATGACCTAGCTTCACAAGTAGCTTAGTTAATGCAGCAGTTTTTGCTGTCAGCAGAGGGATAGCAACAGAAAGATGAATGTTGAAATTTTCCCGTATTTTGGGCGAGTAAACCGGGACAGTTCCCTTATGTTCAATGTTGACTTAAGCTATATAAATTAATATTCAGATGTTATACTTCACTGTCGTATATATAAATGTCATTTATATGTCATGTATACACATTACTGAGGGGTTGAGGTTAATGTTTGGTTTCCGATATTGAATAAAACATAATGAAGTTTTCTGTAATCTGTCATTTTTAATGTAAATTACTTTTAATGTGAACTTTATTATTAATACAGCAACGGTTTACCATGGTTGAAAAAATAACGACAAATTAATTAAATTAAGACACACAATTGAGAGAAAGTATGTCTATAAACAGAGCGCAGCATGGAGCGCAGCAGTAAAGGAGGCAACCAACATGGCCGCCACGACAAGTAATGACGTCACGACGCCCAAGCCCTATTGCTCAAAACTATATTATTGGCTATTAACAATATGCTCACCAAAAGTTGTGCATATCTTGACTTTAATTTGTTACAACTGATACTTTTGATGTGTTGGTCACATTTAAATAGCTTGTCAATTTAAATAGCACCAATAAAAATGCATATTATGCCCAGAGGTTGCATTAAAGGGGTCATAGAGTGAAAAACTTTATCCATGTTTAAGTGCTATAATTGGGTCCCCAGTGCTTCTATTAACCTAGAAAATGTGAAAAGGATCAACCCAGTAACATAGTTTTGGTAAACCATTCTCTGCAAACCTGTGAAAAAATTGGTTATTTAGATTTCGCCTGTACTAACACGGTCTCACACCCGTGGCGTCAATATTTGACGACACTTGACCATGCGTCAATATGTTGACGCGGAGGGTATACCTTTCGCGTCATTTTTTGACGAACTGGGGACTTCAATACTATTAGGTACGCGAAATTAAACAGTTGTCGCCTGGCATTGGGGTTAGGGAAAGGTTTGGGTAGGGATGTCATTATGTAAATCTAACCCTAAACCGACGCGAAAATGGTAGAAAATGGTAAGAAAATAGGAAAGATAATGCAACGGACTTAATAGTATTGAAGTCCCCAGTTCGTCAAAAAATGACGCGAAAGGTATACCCTCCGCGTCAACATATTGACGCATGGTCAAGTGTCGTCAAATATTGACGCCATGGGGTGAGACTGGGTTGCCTGTACACGTGCTGGGTTAAAAATTACTCTGTTCTGGGTTCAAAATGACCCAATGTTGGGTTGTTGTTATCCAACCATGGGGTATAATAACCCACAGTTGGGTTAAAATAACCCAGCATTGGGTCAATTTTTAACTCAGCACGTGTTCTGTCCAGTATTTACCCCATTATGGGTCAAAAATAACCCAGCCATTTTTAGAGTGGAGGTAGTGAGTCTTATTACAATAATACCCCCCCTTAAAGGCAGGGTCCATGATCTCTGAAAGCCAATGTTGACATTTGAAATTACCTAAACAAACATGCCCATACCCCAGTAGAATCTGGACCATCTTTTGATAGACCCGCCCCACACATACGCAACCCAGGCAATAATGTTGATCATTGGACACCTTACTGCTGATTGGCTCCAAGTGTGTTTTGGTAGTCGGACCAACTCCCTTTTCCAAAGTGTTTTTCAGAAATCGTGCACTCCGCCTTTAATCTGAACTATCCTACCATAGCACGGCCATTTAGTGCAGAGAGAAAGAGAGTGAAAAGATAACAATTTACAACACAATTTAGTTTTAATTTCAACAAACCACCATTATGGTGATCAGTGTTTGCATTTCATCAGCTCATTTGCATTTTAAAGGACACACCCAAAAACTGCACATTTTTGCTCGCACCTACAAAGTGGCAATTTTAACATACTATAGTAAATTATCTGTGAAATATTTTGAGCTAAAACTTCACATATGTACTCTGGGGACACTAAAGACTTATTTTACATCGTGAAAAAAATCTCATAATATGACCCCTTTAACAATGTAAGATGGCACTGATAAGTACTGCATGCTTCTGCATGTTATACAAGTTTATAATTATGTATATCATGTAAGTTTTATGTACAGAGGTCCTCTACTGTGACCTTTCCTTTTGTGTAATTCTTGTGTTTGTGCTTATTTTAAAGATGGTTATGGTCACCTCCAACGGGACATCTTTTGACTACGTGTCTGCAGTGCCTATTGAGAATGGACCGATGAGTCTTGACAGATACTCCACACCACAGTATAAAGTGGAACAACCTATAGAGTCCGAGGGTACGAGATTCATTAATATCTTTATTTTGAAACTAGTCTTTTGGCTTTTAGTATGAATATGTAAGCCTTAGGGATATCTATAAACTAGTATGCAGTCGGAGCAGATGGTGTAGTGAGCAGCGCTCCGACATATGGTGCAAACGCACTTCCGGCGACCCGAGTTCGATTCGCGGCTCGAGGTCCTTTGCCGATCCCATACCCCTCTCTCCACCTTCTACACTGTAAAAAATACTCTGCTGCCTTAAAGCAACACTATGTAGTTTTTCTTACCTTAAAATAATGTCTCTAAAATTATTTCAGTGATAGAACCACTTTTAACTGGACAAATTGTACTGTTGCTGCAACCTGAGCAGCCTCCTAGCTGCTACAAGCACACTCTGAAAATGGCGGTGGAGGGTAGAGCACACAGCCCCGCCCCTCCCCCTGCCCACAGAAGACTGTCTGATACCAGGCACTGTTGCGCTTTTCAACCACATGGGGGAGCTGTAAGTCATTTTTACACAAAACTACATAGTGTTGCTTTAAAATTTCAACTCGGATTTACAAGTAATTTCAACTTACTATTATTTATCTTGACTAGAGATGAGTTGTTATAACTACAGGTGAGTTGTAGTGCACCTTGACACTTAACAAAAATTCAATTTGGAAGTTGTAAACGTTATAAACTTAAAGCCTCTAATTTCCGCCAATACGGAGCAATGATTTTAATGACATCGTTCTGCACTTTAGCTTCTTATGAGATTCCAAGCTGTGAAGTTAACTGTGCACTATTAGCTATTTCAGAAGGGGAAGAACTACTCAATATGTCCCACAACTTCCTGTATCAGTGGAAAAAACATTACAAAAGCTGTGCATTTTAGGGCACTTCTGTGGGTCTTTAAATAATAAAACACATCAACATGACAAGCGACTAACAAAGTAATTTTTTTTTTTGTATTTACCTTAAAGGCGGAGTCCATGATGTTTGAAAGCCAATGTTGATATTTGAAATCACCTAAACAAACACGCCCCTACCCCAATAGAATCTGGACCTTCTGTTGATAGACCCGCCCCACACATACGCAAACCGGCATTTGATTTGATTTGATTGGCTATAAGTGTGTTTTGGTAGTCGGCCCGTCTCCTTTTCCAACGCGTTTTTCAAACATCGTTGACTCCGCCTTTAACAGCCTCAGTTTGAGTTCTCATTTGTCCTGTTAGATTGCATTTACATTTTTTCAAAGCCTCATGCATTCAACCAATATGATTTATCAGCATGGGTGTTCTCTTGGGATCGATCTCATGAACTGTGCATTGCTTTTGGGTTGCTTAGTCTATACACCATTTAATGCATTATCCAAAATGTAATGACGATACAAATGATTTCAGTTTTGGCCAAGATTTCTCTTTCCAGTGCATCGCTACCAAATGAAACACTGTGTTATTGACCCACACAGAGAAGACAGTTGTGTATACAGACGAGGTCCTGGACACACATCAGGATGAGGAGGAAGAGGAGGAGGAGGAAGAGAAGACAGAGGAGGAGGAAGAGGGGGGTGGACCACCGAAAGCTCTTGTAAAAATCTTTAAGTTCATCATGAAGCAAAGCTACATCTGTGCACTGATCGCTATGATGGTGAGAGAGTTCATCCAAAATGAATTGACATTGTCTCATGCCATTCCAAACGTATTATTCACTTGCTTACATAAGTATCCTGTGCCAAGGACAAACAAATCCCTTTTAAAGGGCACCTATTATGCTCATTCTTTACAAGGTGTGCCCAAAATGTGTCTGTAAAGTTTCAGCTCAAAATACCTCACAGATGATTTATTATAGCATGATCAAAATGTCCCTATTTTGGTGGGAGCAAAAATGCACTGATTTCCTGTCTGTACCTTTAAATGCAAATGAGCTACCATAAGTCAAAAACAGATCTGATTCCTGTGAATACAGTCTGAGACAATAGTGTCTCACTATTGAGATATGGGGGACAGTGTACAAATCGTTGAGAGCAAAAACTACGGTAATTAAGGACTGTGAGTCAGTGGGTGTGGGCGGGGCTATATCAGTGTGACATCACATTGATGATAGAATCAAAACAGCATGTTAAATGAGACTACTTGGGTTTAATGGGGGGAAAAAATGAAGGAGTGGGTGGATTTTTTTCTCATTGTAGTGATGTTTGGACATAATAAACACACATTAATTTCCAATCACCTTGTGGATAATAGATGCCCTTTAAGGTTTCACATAAGAGTACGATAGGTTTTTGTGAGTACCTCTTTTCTGTTAGGAATGGCACGTGATTTAGAAAATGCACAGTACATTCAAGCACACACCAGTTTGTGTGTTAGAAAATGGTTCAACAATATAGATATGAAATAAAGATATAAAACTGTGAATCTTAGGTTATGTTTCTTTGTTTATTTGCAAGGCGTGGAGTATAACATACATCAGCTGGCCGACGTTTGTATTTTTGCTCTGGTCGTGCACTCTGTGGATGGTGCGAGACCGGAGGAAGTACGCCATGCTGACCTCACCCTTTATGGTGGCGTATGGAAACTTTCTGCTCGTGCTTCAGTACATCTGGAGTTTTGAGCAGATACAACCAGTGCCTGGATTCTTCCGGAAAATGAACGTGCCCTGCAGAGAAATAGGCGCCAAGGTAACATTTAGTGATAGACATAGGCTTAGGTCAATTAAAGGCGGGATGCATGATCTCTGAAAGCCAATGTTGATATTTGAAGTCACCTAAACAATCACCCCCCTAACCCAATAGAATCTGAACCTTCTTTTGAGAGACCCGCCCCACACATAAGCAACCCAGGCAATGATGTCTGTTAGTAGACACGCCCCTTACTGCTGATTGGCTACAAGTGTGTTTTGGTACTCGGCCCAAGTGTTTTTCAAAAATCATGCACCCCGCCATTAAAATGGCTGAAATTTGCATATTGAGATTAGCATTAATGATGCGTACTTGTGTTTTATAGCAACTTTTTTTTTTTCGAAACAAATGTAATTTAATTAAATGTGTCCTTTGTCAGCTTCTTTGTCAACTCAGCTTCTGGCTGTTGCTCAGACAAACTCTGATGGAACGACAAGAGAAGTTAGAGGAAGACGCAACCCTGTCTGATGTGAAAGTAGAGGAGCAGAAGAAAGGTGGGACGTTTATTCATAAAATAAAGCCCTGTTCACACCGCCCTCAACTTTGACGCTGTGTGTCGCACGTCTTTTTCAATGAGTATGTTCCTAATTTTGGTTGTCCTAATAGCAACAAATGAGTGCAGTAACAAGCAGTGTTTCCATTAACCTTTAAATTTGCAAAATGACATTGCGAATTGAAAATACAGCCAATAGAAACACATCAATATTGCAAAAAAGTTTTTACGCTCGCATGAGGTGGTCTTTCAGGCAATTCGGAAAAGGTGTATACTCACTGCAATAGGAAAAGAAGTTTGTTTGCATTTTCAGGTCACCTAATGCAAGCAAGTCACATACTGTAATTTTTATTTGAAGATGAAGCGGTATGTACTAAAACCTCCCAGATACATGTCCGGATCATATGGAGGTTTTTTGAAGCCAATAATTGGCAGAGCCGGACAGTAACGGAGTACATTTACTTGAGTACAGTACTTAAGTACAATTTTGAGGGATCTGTACTTTACTCGAGTATTATTTTTGGGGAGTACTCATGACTTTACTCAAGTACATTTGAGAGGCAAATATTGTACTCTTTACTCCACTACATTTCTATCCATAACCGTGAGTACCCGTTACTTCTTATAAAAAAAAAGAAAAAAAGAAAAATCTCAGAAACCCTCGAATTGTTGTTTCCCTTTTCTCAAACGTGATTGGATTGTGCAGGCGCCACTGATTGGGACAGCCTATCAGCTATCACCTTCAGCTTTCCGCCAAAGTCCCAATAGTCAAATTTAGATAAGAGAAGAAACCATGGACGAAACAATGGATGAAGACACAGCAGACTATTTTAATTTTCTAAACAAGTTTAATGATAGTTTTCGCTTTAAATGTTTGCTGTGTTTACCAAAACAGAGCTTCATCACCGCTTACAAAAATTCTACCCCTTGAGAGCGGCGGGGGTCACTGGTGATCCCAGATTATTGTTGTTCAAAATTCATTACTCTTCAAAACATCACACTCTTACTTGATCTGGACAAACTCAGCATCACAAGACAGGTTTAAGACTCCAGCTTCGACATTTGACGACTGTTTGTTATTAAACTGGTTTGCAGTGACATTCATTTCTTAATTTATGCCAGGAGTGCAAAATAATTCACCTGAAACGTTAGTTTTTTTTTAAAGAAATCATTAAACATTTATTCTCGTCTTCTCCGGTTTATTTGTATTCAAATACATAAAATATACAGAATCCCCCAGGGCTATTAGTACATTGGTGCGCATATTTGAAGAAATAATGATTAATTATCACATGTTAGTAAAATATTTAGTCTTACAGAATAAGATTTCTATTTGTTTTCCACTGAATTATGCGATCTGAAGAGCTCAAAGAGCGAACGGAGTGAGATGTGTGTCTCCTCTTCCTGATTCGTGTCAAATTTGACCTCAGAGCTCTATCATTTGCTGTACAGCTGTCAATCATCTCACATGGTTCAATGTGCACTGTGGCAGTAGTAATGCAAAATTTAAAAATGTACTCTTGTACTCTTGATACTCAAGTACTTTTAAAAACAAGTACTTTTTACTTTTACTTGAGTAGACATCTGACTGGTTTACTTTTACTTGTACTTGAGTAAAATTTAGCAAGTGGTAACTGTACTCTTACTCAAGTAATGAACCTGTGTACTCTGTCCGCCTCTGATAATTGGCATAGCCTGTCGTTGCCATTTTGGCCGCACGTCACTGCGCATCACTCGCAAATAATTGAAAATGGGTAAAGAGGCAGGACGTGGGTGGAGCTGAGGTGGCTGGTTGCTGGTAGTGATAGCAGTGGCAGTTCACCCATCACTTCCGTGGCCAAGCTCTTAATTATGCAGAACTTTAAGGCTTAATATAATTTAAATGGATGAGTTACAAAAAATTTCACTCCCCTCACAGTTGTCATGAAGGGCAAAATTAGCTATAAAGACCAAAAAACTTTTTGTACCTGGCTGTAAACATATTATTTTTTACTGTAAAGTTGGGCGTTTTAAATAGGGGTCTAACTGGCTGTTCACACCAGATGCGGTAGAGGCATGACTTGTATTAAGTCAATGCAAAGACGCGATTAGGCATCCTGCGGCACGGTACGTTTGGTAGAGGTGGTGCGAATGGCACGGACTAACTAAGGGTGTTTTCAAATATACACTGTTTAGGTCGGCCCAAATGACGTGTCGCTCCGAGTACGGTTCGTTTGGGTCAGTGTGAACACAACAGCCGCACTAAACGGCCGCTCCAAGACTGCTCTAAACAGGTGGTCTCGGAGTGGCTGTCGCCGAACTCTGGGGCGACCCACCTGTGGTGTGAACACTGCTGGACCTCGGGCCGAACCAAATACAGGAAGTTCTTCACATGTTTAAGCCACTGGGCTTACGTTGTGATGTGATCCGGGTGTTATATTGTGGGTTAACAACAAACAAGCCAAACCTGGTCCGTTGCAGAGATTCGCTGTCTCCTTTACGTTTAAGCTGATGATTTTATAAATGCATAGCTGTCCTCCACACACAAATAGTGACATTACGGGCTTTTTAGCAAACGGCTCCGTGAGAAAGGCTTTAATAGAACAGCTACGCAATTTCGCGTTAAACAAAGAAACTTCGCAAAGACGTGCATCGTTTATCTCCACATCTTGATAGCTGCGTTCTCCCTGTCAGGCTGGTTGTTGTGGAAACTTGGGGGTGGTCATGAGACGGTAAGAGCTGTCAGAGACCAATGACAGCGGTGACCGTTGTCACGTGGTGTACGGTGCGGCATTTCGAGTACAGTAAAAATAATAATATGTGAACACGGACCGCACTAACTGAAAAATGATACAATGTATTTTGGTGCGCTCCGAGGCTGCACCACGGTGCGCACCAACATATGTGAAAACACCCTAAGCGAGCGGAGCGGAGTCGCAGAAGCCCTCCCATGACGCAAATTTCAGCGTAAATGTCTCAAATTACTAGAATTTCACGCGCGGCTTTCACACGCAAATGAAGCGAGTAAACTTAAAATGTTCAAACATCCAATTACGCGCAATTATGGTGTGAACACACCATAAGAGAATTGACTCCTCTAGCGGCCAGTTGATGAATTGCAGTTTAAGGTTGCCCCTCGGTCTGCTTTCAAGTATAAGAGACTTACTTGCCAATAATGTCTGGATAACACTCTCACATTTTTTGATTTAAAATAATCTACTGTTACCTCCAAAAAACACCTATACGTTGCTGCTCCTAAGTATAAGGGGCTTTCCTTGGCATTAGGGCTTGGATAATACTCTTACGTCTCATTTGGTTAAAAATAATGCCTAGTGCTGTGGATGTGATATTAGTAAACCTACTAACATCGGTCCACATGATGTTTGGGTTGACTTAGTGCGAGAAGAAAAACTAAGTTTCAGTCGCATATCATCGGTTAATGGAAACGCTGTCATCCTGCAATTGTCCTTTGTTGACATTTAGGAAATTTTGACACAAATATGTAATGGAAACGCAGCTAATATCAAGAGATGAATGACGTGAGCTCTTCTGCTTTACACCCATTGGTAGTCAGTCTCAAAAGTCGCTTAAAGTTACATTTTCTTTAACTGGTATTTTATAATCTGGCTTATAGATGAAGAAAAGGAGGAAGAGGAAGGAGATGAGAGTGACCTGATGCAGGTTATAGGGAAGCTGGTGATGGCTCTGTTGGTAAAATACTGGATCTACATCTGTGGAGGAATGTTCTTCTTCGTCAGCTTCGAGGGAGACATGGTCATGTACAAGATCGTCTATATGATGATGTTTCTGTTCTGCGTGGCTCTGTACCAGGTGCTGCTCTTCAGTGAGGGGCATGGCAATAAATATTTATTTTATCTAAAAAAACTAATTATAGAAGTATTACCTGTTTATTATTAACGTCTTTGACGTTGGGGTTATCTTTCAGGTCCATTATGAATGGTGGCGCAGAATCCTGAAGTATTTCTGGATGTCTGTTGTGGTCTACACGATGCTAGTGCTGATTTTAATCTACACCTGTCAGTTCGAGAACGCCATTGATACCTGGGCTAGCATGACGGGCCTGACACCAAAAATGTGAGTTTTAAAGACTTTAGATGGTAGATGGTTAGATTTGCATCAAGTATACATACAACCCCTGAGAGGTCTTTCTATCTCTCCATCATGCAGACTGAAAGATATCGGGCTGGTGAAGTACGGCCTGTCTGATTTGTTCACTCGTATCTTCATCCCCACGTCCTTTCTGCTGGTGTGCATTCTGCATCTACATTATTTTCACGATCATTTCCTGGAGCTGACTGATCTCCAAGCAGTGGTCAGCAAAGAGGACAGCACCGTTTACAGGTGGGTCAGCCCATTACTGTATGTTCTTGTGCTTGGTTTTGAAAAGTGTACTTTGTTGTCAGCCAAATATTGGTCTTGGGCCTAGTCCACAGGGACACAGGTATTTTTATAACCAGAGTTTTTCCTCCAAAAAAGTCGTGTCTACACATGGTTCAATTCAATTCAATTTTATTTATATAGCGCTTTTCACAATTGTTAATTGTTTCAAACCAGCTTTGCATTAATAGATGCAGGAAAAGCATAGAAAAGCGAGCGTAGTAATAATGTAACGTATACAGTAAAGTATTAAGTTAAGCCAATGGTGGTGGACTCTCCAGGGGATGAAAAAACTCCTAGGAGGAGAAAACCCCCTGAGAGAGAGACATATATTTATATATACAAATACTATAGGGTTATGTGAACTGGTAAGCCAATTAAACTGGTTCCGCCGGTGGTCACCGGTCAGGCATCGGCTGGGCATCTCGTTTAAGGACGATAGTCGGTTTAAAAGAAATCTCTGTCCTCATGAAAAAGCAAAAACACGCTATCAAGCGCTGTCAAGAGCATGTCACACCAGCAGGCGGCGATATAACCCAAATGGTAAAGCCACCTTGGCCAATCAGAAGCCTAACAAAAGTGATGTCGTAAAGCAAAAACCTCGGCTTTACTCTCTACACGACAACACTGCAACTGGCGTTTCTTAAAATCTTTACCCTGGCAGGGGTTTTCAAAAATGTTCGGTTTCAGTGTCCTGATACTGCGTTTTCATGTGGATGAACGGCCGAACCGTGTAAAAATGTCATGGTTATAAAAAAACCCGTGTTCGTGTGGACTAGGCCTTAAAGTGGACTTAATTTCATGAAAATAAACTAGTGCTGTCAAAGGATTAATCACATACAAAATAAAAGTTTGTGTTTGCATAATATATGTATGTGTGTGTACTGTGTGTATATATTATTTATATATACTGTAAATACACATTGAATTTATGAATTTAAGAAAAAGGTTATTTAGGTATTTTATATATATATATATATATATATATATATATATATATATATATATATATATATATATATATATATATATATATATATATGGAGAGTTTACACACATATATATATACATACACACACACACACACACACACGTTAATGTTTCTTATATATATATATTTTTTACACACAGTGCACACACATAAATTATTCAAAAAACGTTTATTTTGCATGTGATTAATCTTTTGACAGCGCTAAAATAAACTGATGCTAATTTATATCTAACGATATGGGGAAAAGATGTGACACTAAGATGTTTTATGATGTATAATGTATATTAATCCTTTTTTTATGAATTTTATTATGTTTTTAAGATATCAGCGGACATACAAGTAGATTGCAGTTTTTTATACACAGATATTTCAGTGACACATCTGTTTGTTAAATTTAAAGGAACAGTTCACCTTTCAAATGTCATTTATGTCATCATGTACTTACCCTCATATCATTTAGTTTCATATCATCATATCATTTAGTTTCTTTCACTTACCACATAAATAGATTGGGGTATTAGATCTAGAATTTATTTACATTTATGGTTATGCATTTGGCAGACGCTTTTATCCAAAGCGACATACAGTGTATCACAAGGTATACAGTATATGTTTTTATCAATATGTGTGTTCCCTAAATTCGAACCCATGAATCAAAGTTTTTTCCGGTAGCTCTTATAAATTTTGCAGATTTACTTCCCTTCATCTTTCCAAAGCACTTAGGCGCTCCCGTAGCGTCTGCCGTTGCTAAGCAACCTAAGCTTTGGGTGATGTTGTACTGAGTACCCACTGGAGAAAAAGAAATTTGCAACTATATAAAAAACAGTCGGTTTTTATCTTCTAAACATGATATGAGTAAAATATGATACCCATATTATTATTATTATGTGTGGACTGTTCCTTTAACGTAACTTTGTTTTAACCTCCTCGCTTTATAGTGGAAACGTGCAGATAGCTTCTGTGTTTTACACAGAAAAGTACAGTAGACATCTCTTGCCATCGTCTTTATTCGATTTCAATAGATTTTGTTTTAACCAATCATCTGCTTGCATCTTTCCCCTGCCATCCCTCATGCAACAGCTATGCTAAAGTCAGTGGTCGTATCTATTTGATCGTGGATAGGTGGGTGGCTGTTTTCTTTCTCTGGCATCCTTGGAAATCACATCCAATGTTCACCTTTCACCTTCTCCCTGATTTCAATCCACCCCTCTGTTTGTTCACCAAAAACAATTTCCCGTTTTCTCACTTCATGTTGTCATATTACACCAGACAAATCCGTGCATCATTTAATTCACTAGTTTCCCTGTTTAGAGAATTTTAACCTTTGCTTTTAAACATGACCTAACTTCACTTAATGTCAACATGAAACAACATTTGCAACCCCATTTAACTTCCATATTGTGATGAATAAAAATTATTTTGTTTGTCACAAACTTATTGGATGGCGAAAAGTGGGCGTAACATACCAGAATAGAAGTCATGAATCAGAATTGCATGATACAGATGGAAATTTTGTGACAGAATTCAGGCCAAACTAGTTTTAATAAAGTGCTTTTGATGCTTCGAGATGGTGAAGCATCAAAAGCATCACCATTTATCACACCCTTAACTACATTGATGTTAATTTCATTATTGTTTTAAAACTGTACAATTACAGTAATGAGTTGGAGCAGCCAGATAGCAATGAGATTCCGGGGCAGATCCGTGCCGGAGCTGCCGGCTTACATTTTAAAAGATATAGCAGAGACTAAACTTTTATTTTTTGGAGGATAATCGTACACAATAAGACCAAAAGTTTAGTTGATGGGGTAGATGTTGATTTCATGTTGTCTTTGCCTGGTCAACTGCATTTAGAAAGTCCCATTATACATCCATATCTCAAGTCTTGTATCCTAACAATAACATGACATTCTCAATCCTAAGCATGACGTCATCCCTTCTCCTCAGAGCATCAATCATATCTGTAGCATTCCAGCTCCAATTCCCTAAATATCTCCCATTCCCTGTTTCATCATCTTATGGAGTTGTTGAGTTGTGACTTATACATATAAAACTTGATTTCATTTATTTCCATTGTGTAAATTACTTCAACAGCATCAAGCAAAAAATATCTTCTCCTCAGAACAAGTAAGTGAGGTATAAACGAGGTAAAACTCGCTATGAAATGAAGCCACATCATGCAAGCGTTCAAAACCCTTAATAACAGCAAGAGGCATCTGGAAGAGGCCATGTGCTCTTATGACAACGTAGTGTTTATATCACACTACGTTTCTGGATGAAGGTTGTTTTTTTTTTGGTTTAAGCTTTTCTTTCATGTAATTCATTTTTGGCAAAGACACATGCATTGCTTTTTTGAAGAAGGCCCCTGACATTGTAATGCACACCGGCTTGTTCCTTATGGATCTAATGCACACAGCCTCCATGATATCCATCCAAACCCTGCTTGTGGAAACCAATAAATAAACATCCTGATTCAAGGTTGATGTCATACACTAACAACTAATAATCTGAATCAATTTGTAACCCAATCTGAGGTCACTTAATCTGCATGTCATCTAATTTAAAACAAACAAGGTATGCATGATTCTTCAATTAGAGAAAAAGGTATTACAAAATATTATAGATTATAAACATTTCATTGCAACCATTAATTTACATTTTCAGATTTTTAATTAGAAGTGAATGATTCATTTGTCAGAATGCTTTTAGTTTTTGGCTTTATCATTTTTAGCAGAAATGTTAAATAATATTAAGGGTTAAATAATATATTTTCTTATTAAAAATGTCATTGGCATCAGCCAATTTTTAACATATTAATATTATAAGTTTATACAATCTTAAAGGTGCTTCATGATGCAATAAAATACCAATGGTTCTTGGAGAAACCAAAAATGGCATTGGTGTGAAGAAAGCACCTTTATTTTTTAACTGTAAAAGAGACATTGGATCAACATAAAAAAATACTTCAATTGGTAAATAAAGTATAAATAAAGTAACATAAAGTAAAAATAATGTAACATTATAAGTTGAACCAACTTTTCACTTTTTACGGAAAAGTTTTTCATTTCTGTTAAAAAATATCTTTTCAGGGTAAATATATTGCATTATATCTTAAAACTTTGCTTTGTTTTATCCCATTTTTGTTTGTTACGTAATCATAAACAGGTAACACTTTACGGTATAGGTTCATTAGTTAACTGCATTAGTTAACATGAACTAATAATGAACTGCACATATACAGCATTTATTAATCTTTGTTAATGTTAATTTCAAAAATTACTAATACTTTATTAAAATCTTGTTAACATTAGTTAATGCACTGTGAAACTGAACAAACAATTAAAAGCTTTATTTCTATTAATTAACTTTAAGATGAATTAATACTGTAACAAATGTATTGATCATGGTTTGTTTATGTTAGTTGATACATTAACTAATGTTAACTAATGAACCTTATTGTAAAGTGTTACCCATTAACTCTTTCACCGCCAGCGTTTAAAAAAAAAAGTTGTCAGCAGGCGCCAGCGTTTTTCATGATTTTCACAAAAGTTTAATGCCTTCCAGAAAATTTTCTTCTTCAAATATATAAACATACAATATACCAAATGAAAGAACAGACCTTCTGCTTTAAAACAAAAAAAACGTTTCATCCTACCTTCAGCAGTTCTTTTGTAATCAGCTTTTGAATATGGGTAGGTTTCTGCAAAAACACCACATTTTGAGCAAAAAGCAAAGATAATTCCATTTTTGTGACAGACTGTTCATAGAGATCCCATTCAGAGCGATCTTTAAAACAAACACGGACATGGAGCAGCTTGCCATAGGGCAATACTTCCGGTTTTAAAAAGTTGCGGAACCTAGTGGATAATAGCGGTATTGCGGAAAGACGGAAATACTCGTCATTGGCGTGGAAGCGTTTTCTCTTGATTGACGAGATATCTCGTCAATGGCGGGGAAAGAGTTAAAGTTGTCAGATTCATGTTTAAAAAAAAACTGATTAAAACATTTTGTGGTAAAAAAATTCACACATTATACAAAAATGGACTTAAAGATTGTCCCAGACCATCATTATTCACTCCAGGACATGATACTTGTTTTATTCAAGTTGTCAAAGGTGTCTCTAATTGAAGAATCATGATACATAGACAATCCCATGTAGTAGTTACTGATATAGGAAAAGACTGATGTGTCTCGGGTTTCCTAAGGAAATATTTTTGATTCACAGACTGGCTCATCCAGATGGCAGTTTGGCTGATCTCACGATGGTGAGCACATCTCCAGAACCTCTGCTGAAGGAAGCACAGGACAAAGAATCTGTGAACGAGATGCTGGTCGTGGACTGCATAGAGGAGGAGAAAAAGAAAGATTCATCCTCTATTCATTCTGCTCATCAGTCCAGCCAGGAGGACCTTCAGCAGTCCAGTGCTGCCACAGATCCAGAAGCCCCCTCAGAACAGAGCTCAGGTACTGAAGTCTACTCAAGACTTTCTTCTGTTGGGTTTTATTCTGTATCATTAGGGCCCGAGCACGAGGAGCAGGCCAGATCTAGAATTTTCGTTAAAGGCCGTGTCCGTGGAGGCCTGGCAGTTTGATGCTTTACCATAACAGCTGCTGTAGCTCAGGCATACAATGTCCGACGTGTCTCAGACTTCATGCAATTGACAAGGGTCCTGGCCCGAAGACATCATAAAAGGCAATATTCACTTACAAATATAGCGCCACCAGCTGTCAAGATGAGGTCTGGCATATCAAAATTTCTTTGAATATGCACCTATATATACTCAATTAAATTCATATCCCCACTGTGCACTTCTTTCCGAAAGGGCATCGGGTAGTGGTGCCCATGCGTGCGAGGGCCGTTCCATTGCTGCTTGCAGCTTTAAGGCAACATTTAAGAGTTTTTGCTCTTTGCTCCCCCTACAGGTTGGAAGCGGAATTGTCCATTACCACTGTCGTAAATAATTTAGCCTACTGCAGCAAAGCTGGCTCTGATTTGGTTGTAGGTCTGTCATAAAGCAAGTTTTTGTAGTTTTAACTGCGACCCGACGGTTGGAAACTTTTTTAGTGCGGTTTTGGCCGATAGAGTGCTGCAAAGCAAATGTGAAAGTGCTGTTCACCCTGTTTCGAGTGAATGAACGACTGAACTTTTTTGGAAATGTTATTTTAAGGTACAAAAAAATCTTTGGTGTTGCTTTAATTTTATTTTGTTCTCCCATAGAAAAGAATAGTACCCTATGCCAGGGGTTTTCAAACTTTATGATGCCAAAGACTTGTTGCGATGACACGCTTGTCCTCACTACGGCGCGCCCCTTACAGAATTGTTTCTGCGTCTCATTTATCATTACCTGATAACTGCTTCCGTCCAGTTTGCTGACATTTTTTAGTTGTGAATGTTGATCTGCATGTAAATCTCTCATTTTAAAGAGCTGAACCAAAACTTCATTGTTGCGATGACACATGCGTCCTCACTACGACACGCCCATTACAGTATTGTTCACACTGACGGCACATTCACACGGGGCGTCAGCGTTAACGCTTCCCATTCACATTTAATGGGAGACTTCATGCGTTGCCGAACTGAATTGTGGATCCTTTGGTGCCGCGCCAGGGCCGTTGCTCGCGGCAGAAGTTGAACATTTCTCAACTTTTCAAGCGGCAACGCGTGCGTCAGCCAATCAGATCGCCTTATGCAAATTTCCTAGACAGAGCCAGCCAATTACGTTTATGAAAGAACGGAGCATGTGTAGCGGCCACTGTGATTGGCTGTTGGCCACGCTTCAGACAAGCCTTCCGTTAAGCGTTAACGCTGACGCCCCGTGTGAATGCGCCGTGAGGGTTTTCCGGGGATCTAACGGCAAGTTACTAGGTCCTCTTTCCGGGAACGATCTTAGAAGATTTACAGGATGTGTTGGCGTTCACACAGAAGCTTGTCTGCCAATTTTACAGGGATTTCCTGGGGTTAAGTGCTGTGTGAATGAGGGTTAAGTAAGTGTAACATTTATGACAAAAATTATATCCTGCAAAGGTGGCTGTACAAGTAATATGGCCAAACACTTGCTCCAGCACGGCATAAATCTCAAATCAAATGTTTGAGAACTACTGCTCCTAACATGTCCACTTCACCATGCAGGAAACCTGACTAGGACAACTTCAACAAGAATAAATTATATAGTTACTGAAAATATCAATTCACTCTACATTTATTTTGACAGAGATTAATAAACACAAATGGAATGGTTTAAGTATTGTGCATTATTTTTCATATTTCTTCATTATAATGGAATCGGAACTGGAAAATTTGTAAGTATACCTAACCCTAATGCTGCGTTCAGACCAGCCGCGGTAGAGGCGTCAAGCACAAGTGTTTTTTAATGTTAAGTCAATGTACAGACGCGTTGACGTGTGTCTGGCGCAAATAAGGCGTTTAGTGCGGTGCGGTAGATGCGATTCCACCTCATTCACGCGTCTAATCTGTGTGAATGGCGCGAATTGAGCATTGCCGCGGCAAACGCGCAAGTTGAAAAATTTGAACTTTTGCGGAAAAACGTTCCGCGTTAACCAATGAGGAGCTTGCTCTAGTAGTGACGAAAATTTTAGTCATTCACGCGTCAATTTGCATCCAGGTCGCGCCGCGAGACCTCCAGACGCGCACAAACGCGTCTTTACATTGACTGAACATTGAAATCATTTGCGCCAGACGCTCTATTTGCGTTTGGTGTGAACGCAGTATAAATGCACCCCATAAACACAATCAAACCTTCAAAAACAGCCGAATTACCACCCTTTTAAATAATTTATCTTACTTTCTCAAGTAATTGGCTAGTACTGGACAGGTTTTGTTAAACGTACCTGACACTGTATAGCGTGTCTGAAGCAACCAGGTCTTCATTATTTACTGGCTTTTTGTTTCAGACCTAAAGAACAAATGGCATCTGGTGGTGGACCGGCTCACAGTGCTATTCCTCAAGTTCCTAGAATACTTTCATAAGCTGAAGGTCTTCATCTGGTGGCTGTTGGAAATGCATATCATCAAGCTCGTAGCCGGCTACATCATTGTCCTTTCTGTCACAGAGGTAAAACCAGTCAACTTCCAGGTCATTATTATACCTGAGAAACATTTCAGGTATTTTATTTTAAAAAAAGGTATTTGATGGAATGACATACTTCATTTAAAAAAAGTTGCGCAATATTTACAGAAATGATTATTGTGCACTGGCCCCATTCAGGTCCTTAAGGAAATTAAACTTGTTTTTCTCTTTTATGTGTTGCAGGTTTCGCTGCTGAATTATGTATTTCTGATCTCATGGGCGTTTGCTCTGCCTTATAAGCAATTTCGGATTCTCGCTTCGAGCGCGTGCACGATGTGGACATGTGTTATTATCATCTGCAAAATGTTTTACCAACTAGAATCCATCCAACCAAACAACTACTCAAGCATTTGTATCATGGTAAGTCTTATTTCTTCTGTTTGGGTGATATGGATCTTCTGTGATTATCGTGTACTGAATTAAATGTCATTGGGAATAAAAAATGTCATTGCAGCCCCACAACTACACATTAGAAGAAAAGGTGAGGATGAATACGTCCCTGCTGTACAGCAAACCAGTGGATCCTGCAAACTGGGTTGGCCGTGAGAAGTTTGAGAAACCTATTCTGCCAAACCTGAGGGTGAGGAGACCTACAGTACAGAAGCCAAACAAAATGTCTCATCATAGGGTTACATTGATAACCTTTTGTATATGGGTGATTCTCACGAAAACTTGGTTTTAAAAATGTCATGCATGAAAATGTAAAAATTACTTAAATTTACTTTTTTTCCCACCAGACATTGAAAAACAAAGTATGGAGTAAATGGGAACATTAATTTAAAAACTTTTACTTATCATTTAACACTTTTTTCCTAAAAAATCTCATTACCACAACAGTCAGAAAACATCAACACTGACATATTTTCAAAATGAAATGACAAACCTGAAAGAACATAATTTGGAGATTCTGCACATGCATTTAAAATCAAAGTATTATGCTTCTATTAATTAAATTAACATTTAATAAGCATCTGTTGCGGTAATGATAATCAAATGTCGTGTAAGCATTCTGACAAAACAATATTTCAAATTAACTGTAAAAAAATGTTACCTGGTAGCCATCTTGAAGTAACTGGTCCATGTGCTTGGTCACTCAAAATCAAACTTTATTAGAATTCTGTATGTGTGCTTAAACTGTTCTCAAAAAGTGTTGCGGAGGATGAGAACATCAGGCATGGACACATCATTTTCCAAATTTTTCTTCATTATTATTATACATGAATATTCAGTAAATATTTTTTCTGTCATCTAAAGTAGTCTAGCAAAACATCCATTTATTTTTTTTCTTAATTTTTTGTGTTAATTTAATTAAATTACAACATAACGCATTTTCAAACACAGCCAGACACATTGCGGTAATGAGAATTTCAGCAGAAAATGAGATAAAATTTCCAATTATAAATTCTTATGTTGAAATCACACATTGTGCAAGGTAGAACACAGTATTGTGTTAATTCTGATGCTTTTTAATGTTAATGTTTAATGGTTTCGTGAGAATCACCCATATGGCAAAAACATACTTTGTGAACTTTCTGTTGGATGCATGCTTAATAAAGGAATAAACTAAAAGCTCAGTTTGGTTCCAACCGGAGATAACTTGTTTTTGCATTATACATTCCAAGTAATCAACAAACTGCAATTTTTCATAGCTAAGTAGCACAATAAAACATTTGTATTTATATATCATTTTTAAAGTGTATATGTATATATATATATATATATACACACACACACACACACACACACACACACACACACACGTATATAGATGTTGAATTTAAAAAGTTAATTTAAAAGACCAAAGTTAATTTAAAAGATCTGCCATTTTACACAACTTTAATATATTTTATTTAATTAAAATCTTTAACCCGTGCTAGGGTACTTTTCTTAAGGGTCTTTTATATTTTTTAACTAATAATAAAAATGATGACACAAAACAGGAATGCAAAATTGGCAATCTAGACAAAACAATTCCTCTCATGATGAACATCATTTTCTGATCCCTTAAGCATATAATAAAATTACTTTGAAAAGTGATTTGAAAAAATCGTTTGATTGCATTTGTGTGTCTTTGTTTGTGGAAAGTGAATGTAATCTATTTTTTTGACTCAAAATCTTTTTCGTCTCTTTCTTCACCAGAATAACTTGTTGATGTTAGCCATCTTGGCCTTTGAGGTCACCATTTATAGACACCAGGAGTTTTTCCGTCTGAGAAACAAACTTTCCCCTCCACCTTCTTGCACCATCTTTCATGACATCACCCGGCAACACCTCGACAATGGGATAATTGATTGTGCCAAATATTTCATAAACTATTTCTTCTACAAGTTTGGTCTAGAGGTACATTTTCGGTTTATTCCACATTTTACATTTGTTAATAAAAGATTCATGAATTTCTAATCTCAAAATAAGTTTGCTTTATTTTGTACCTTTTCTCCTTCATGTGAACATGAAAACAGAATAACACTTTTCATGTGCACCAATGCATTTGTGTATTTTCATCCAGTAATATTTTAATACGCTACACTTGAACGGGTGTCTCGTCTTGTCATGATTCATTTGTTTTGTCAGGTGTGTTTCCTGTTGGCAATAAATGTGATGGGACAGCGGATGGACTTTTACTCCATGCTGCATGGCTTCGCTCTGGCCGTAGTCATGTTCAGGCGCAGACGAAAAGCCATCGCTGAGATCTGGCCCAAATACTGCTGCTTTCTAGCCTGCATGATCACATTCCAGTATTTTGTGTGTATTGGGATCCCACCTGCTGCTTGTAAAGGTGCGTGTCTGTATGATTTTAAGAAGCAGAAAGCAAAAGTAAGATGTCCAGTTTATCTTAAATGTGCAGTTTGCTAATTCAAGACCACTAAAGCATTCTGGGTGCTAATTCTTCAAAAGGGCTTTTCACACTGTACTTATGAACAGTGTTATTGACCAATTCTCCTTTGCCGAGATAATCCATCCACCTTACAGTGCTGTTGTATACATGGTGTCGTATACGCCGATCGAGAACATCTTAAACATGCTCAATGGGTAACATGTTCGGGGAATATGCTTGCCACTCAAGAACTGGGATGTTTTCAGCTTCCATGAATTGTGTACAGATCCTTGCAACATGAGATCATGCATTATCATCCTGTAACATTAGGTGGTGGTCATGGATGAATGGCACAACAATGGGCCTCAGGAACTCGTCACAGTATTGTTGTCCATAACATACGCCTGCCCATACCATAACCACACTGCCACCATGGGTCACTCGATCTAAAACGTTGACATCAGCAAACCTGCCATCTGCCCAGTACAGTAAAAATTGGGATTCATGCATAATGAGAACATTTTCCAAAGTGCCAGATGCCATCAAATATAAGCATTTGCCCATTCAAGTCAGTTATGACAATGAAGCGTAGTCAGGTCGAAACCCAGATGAGGATGACGAGCATACAGATGAGCTTCCCCAAGAAGGTTTCTGACAGTTTGTGTAGAAATTTTTTGGTTATGCAAACCGATTGTTGTAGCAGCTATCAGGGTGACTGCTCTCAGATGATCTTGGAGGTGAAGATCCTGGATCTGTAGGTCCTGGGCTGGTGTGGTTACATGTGGTCTGTGGCCAAATTCTCTGAAACGGCTTATGGTAGAGAAATGAACATTCAATTCACGGGCAACAGCTCTGGTGGACATTTCTGCAGTCAGCATGCCAATTGCACGCTCCCTCAAAACTTGCGACATTTGTGGCATTGTGCTGTGTGATAAAAGGGCATATTTTAGAGTGGCCTTTTATTGTGGCCAGCCTAAGGCACACCTGTGCAATAATCATGCTGTCAAATCAGCATCTTGACTTGACACACCTGTGAGGATGATGGATTATCTCGGCAAAGGATAAGTGCTCACTAAAACAGATTTAAGATAGATTTGTGAACAATATTTGAGAGAAATAGGCCTTTTGTGTACATCGAAAAAGTCTTAGATCTTTGAGTTTGGCTCAAATAGGGGCAAAATATATATATATATATATGGTAGGCGAATTGAGACACAGGGAAACGAAAGAATGCGGACCTCATATCACAAGTTTTGTGTACGGCCACAAAATAAAAAAAAGTAAAAAAAATACAGTCAAACGTGACAGAAAACACTTAAAATACAGTAAAAAAGAATGTACAAGCACGAGATAAGGAGTTATTGAAAGCCAAAGCTCTTTTAAATTCCAAGTGTGAAATGTTCCTCTACCCAGTGTTAAAAGCGCAGTTAAAAAACAAAGATAACCTGGGGTTACATGCATTGTTTAAAGCTCTTTAAATATCTTATTTTTATAATTGTGTTTAAAATTTTGTGCAGACCTATTAACACCTGGTATTAACATCTGTCTGCGATGATCTAATAGCAACTATACACTTAAGCTCCATACACACAAAATGCCAATTCAACGATTTGCACATGTAGATTACATACAAAGTCAATACAAAGCCACGATTGCCGCAATTACACACACTATTCGCTTTAAATGCATCTTCTGGACAAGTTGAAAATATTCAACTCAAGCGAAAAAAGTTGCATAACATGAAGTTAAATCCCGCGAGTAATCTAGAGAGAGATACACGATGCTTCGCGTTTGGTGTGTACGCAGCATAAGTTTCATAGGTGTGAATTCTTTTAACATTTTTTGATACTTTCCCACAGAGACCACATTTGGAAATGGTCAGGAAATCATGTGTCTACATTGCATTTGTTGCATAAATGTGATGCATCCCAGTATGTTATAGATAATGTTACAGTTTTTTACAGTCACTTTGCTACTATTTTCAGAACCTTGATGTCATTTTTCACAACTCTAGATACAAAACTCAAAACGGTAATCACTTGTAACACAGGCTGTCTAGTGTTCAAAACATTGCATTGTGCATTCACATCTTTAAAGACATCTTGCACTTGCACAATCATTGTTTCAAAACACAAATTTACTGTGAAATACCATGGAAACATAACTATAGATCACCCACACACAATCAACTGATAGTTTCACTAAGTCATTGTTTGTACAATCATTAAATATTGTAGAACAAAATTGGTGATACAGATTTCATTATGGTACATGTAGAGCAAATACATATCTGTAAAAGTACTGCAGTAGTAGAGAGAATACGACAGACACATTGGAATCATTGAACAAAGTTTGTAATGTATTGATGAAAACACTACAGTTGTCAGGATTCTGCCACGAGAGTGTGGTTTTATATTTATGTTTTATTGTGATGGCAGAGTCCTGACAGTCTCTTGTTTAATGTGGAGGTTCATGCCTTGTTATGTTTGGCATGCGCCTCTGGTGTCTTGTCTTGTCCCCGCCTCCTTGTTCTCCCTGTTAATTATTCATTATCAGTTCATCCCTCTCACCTGTGTTGCCCTTGTTATCTTGTTTAGTTTCTCCTATTTAAACTCCTCTTGTCTCTTTGTCGAGTGCTGGATCATTGAGTTGTATCTTGTCATGTTTCGTAGTCTATCATGTTTATTCAGTTTAAGTTTCATCAGAATGGTTCTTGTCTAGTCAGTACTGTTATTTCATGTTTCTATGTCGTGTTGCCCCCTCGTGGGCTTTTTGGTTTTCTTGTTTATTTAATAAATGTTCTTTGTTCACTCCCCGATGTCGTCTGCGCTTGGGTTCTCTTGCTCCTTGTCTCCAGTCCTCACAACAGTACAATCACAACATAGGTCACATCATTTCACAATCTGCACTCAATCATCAGTAACAAGTTGGCAGAATTGGACAAGCAATTACAAGGGCCTGCATCTATACAGTGCAGTGATAATTGGTTCATGCTCCATGCTTATTGGTTACAATGAACCTCATTATCTTGAAACTTTCATGATTTTCAGTAAACATGGAAGATTCTTTGTCTGTTTCCATACAACTATTACGAATAATGCAACAGTTACTTATCATTTTGGGCAGTTGTATTGATTGATAGTTAGATCATTGTAAGAAAATGAATAGACACTTATTTGAAATGTGATGTGTGAATAGTCTTTTGAAACAGTAGTACTTTGATGTTAAGTTGTGTCATATTGAACATGTGATTTTGGTTGAATGAACAAATGATCCAAGTTTTATGTGTATTGTATCCAAGCAATTGAGAAAAGAGTTAAGAGTTTTGAAAAATGTGCATTTTGATCTTTGGTTGTGAGTTTTGTGTCTATAGTTGTGAAAAATGACATCAATGTTCTGAAAATAGTAGCAAAGTGATTGTAAAAAACTGTAAATGATGCCTACTTGCCTAATTCGCCTGGTTTAAGCGCCTACAGTCAGTAAAACGAGCATTCAGATACATGAGACTTTATGATTGAATCATCTGAGGTAGATCTTAAAACCAGGTGTAAACAAGGCTTACTGGTATTTTGAGATCTTCTAGCTACATGCAATCTTTCAAATAATTTAGTTTTAGGATTTTCGACACTATTTGTAGTATACAATGTGTTTGTTGTCACCTCAGCTCACCAATCAACGTAACAACATTTTGCACTGTGTGTTTGATGGATTTTTCTCATGTTATCTGTTGGATTCAATCAATCTGGTTTAGTGACAGAGATCTAGTACTAAAACTCTCTTGCTTCCAGATTATCCCTGGAGGTTTCCTGGCTCCATGACAGAATCTAATGTGATTAAATGGCTCTTCCTCCCTGATTTCCACACCCAGCCCAACTCCATGTTCCTCGTCTGTGAGTTATTACTAAAGCAGACCTTGCAGAAACACAGTTAACACTTAATTTACATTTATGCATTTGATAGATGCTTTTCTCCAAAGTAACTTACAGTGCATTCAAGGTATAGATTTATCAGTATGTGTGCACCCTGGGAATCAACCTACAATCTTTGCACTGATAACCCAATGCTCTTTGTGTATCATGTAGATGATTTTATGCTGTTGCTGTGCGCGTCGCTGCAGAGGCAGGTGTTCGATGATGAAAATAAAGCGGCCGTTCGTCTGATGGCGGGAGATAATGTTGAAATCTGCCGAGATTTGGATGCGGCAACGTTCAGCGTTCATAACCCTGTACCAGATTTCATACACTGCAGGTACTGTACTGTACAGAAACGCAAGTTTTTTTATTTCACTTCATAGGACTCTACCTAAAAACAAACCTTTAATTTACCTTTACCTATACTTACCTATACTATACTATAATGCATATTTTTCATTACAGTGAATGAGAATTGTTATAAAACTAATTTTGCAATGCAATAATTTTCTAAATAAAAAAAATGAAGAGCTCCGATGCAAAAGCTGCTAAATTCCACCTCGGTCAAACATGAGATAATGAAATTGACAAAATGCTCTCGCCATTATATGCTATTAAAGGTGCAATATGGGACTTTTAGAAGGATCTCTTGACAGAAATGCATTATAACATACATAACTATATTATCAGTCAGGCCTGGATTAGATAATCGGGAGCACGGGGAGAATTCCCGGTGGGCCGGTCTTGCCACAGTGTGAAAGGTGGTTGTCCCTAGGCTGCCTGCACTTACAGCAGCCCTACTCGCATAATTTGCGGGTGGTAAATGTCCTCACACTGCTTTATGTCTAAGTTGATTGTGTCCTGACCACTTATTGGAAGAAATGTAAAAACATTATTGCGGTAGGTGTGTCCATTAACATCTACAATGCATGGAAATGCGGGACGCACTGCTTTCTTCTGCTTTTCAAAGTGCTGTTTGCCTTTGCTACCAGTCCCACTCACTTGTTTCAGTCGTGTTGTCTCAGAGGACATGTTTGTTCATGTAGCTTCTCTCTGCGTTTTGTAATTGAGGCTGGTTGCAATTTGCAATCTCAGGACTAGATGCAGCTAAAACCCATTCTGTACCTTTAAATTCAATTAAGCCCAATTCCATTTCTCCCCCTTACCCCTACACTTTCCCCTTCCCCTCCATTTAGCACGTTCACATGAAGGGCTATGAATGTCCCAATTCTCTTTTAGTTGGAGGGGTAGGGGAAGGGGTACTAGTTCCCACACTCTGGTCGCGTCCTGGTTCCCCCGCTCTGACTGCGTCCTTGTTCCCCCGGTCTGATTGGGTCCCTGTTCTCCCGGTCTGATCGTGTCTCTGTTCCCCTGGTCTGATCGCGTCCTGGTTCCCCCCAGTCTGATTGTGTCCAGTTTCCACCCATCTGATCGCATCCCTGTTCCCCCGGTCTGATCACGGCATGGTTCCCTGCAGTATTATTGTGTTTAGTTTTCCCCGGTCTGATCACATCCTGTTTCCCCCAGTCTGATCATGTCCAGTTCCCCCAGTCTGATCGCGTCCCTGATCCCCTGATGTGATCGCGTCCTGGTTCCCTCCAGTCTGATCACGTCCAGTATCCCTCGGGCTGATCGCGTTCCTGTTTCTCTGGTTCCCCCGGCCTGTTTGCGTCCCTGTTCCCCCGGTCTGATCGCGTCCCTGTTCCCCCGGTCTGATCGCGTCCCTGTTCCCCAAGTCTGATCACATCCTGGTTCCCCCTAGTCTGATCACGTCCAGTTTCCCCCAGTCTGATCGCGTCCTGGTTCCCACCAGTCTGATCACATCCAGTATCCCTGGTCTGATCGCGTCCTAGTTCTCCCCCAGTCTGATCACGTCCAGTTCCCCTTAGTCTGTTCACGTCCAGTTTCCCCCGGTCTGATCGCGTCCCTGTTTCCCCAGTCTGATCGTGTCCTGGTTCCCCCCAGTCTGATTATGTCCGGTTTTCCCCAATTTGATAACATCCTGGTTCCCCCCAGTCTGATTGCATCCCTGTTCCCCCAGTCTGATCGCGTCCCTGTTCCCCCAGTCTGATCGTGTCCCGGTTCCCCCAGTCTGATTGTGTCCTGGTTCCCCCAGTCTGATCACATCCAGTATCCCTGGTCTGATCGCGTCCTAGTTCTCCCCCAGTCTGTTCACGTCCAGTTCCCCCTAGTCTGATCACGTCTAGTTTCCCCCGGTCTGATCGCGTCCTAGTTCCCCCCCAGTCTGATCACGTCCAGTTTCACCTGGTCTGATCGCGTCCCTGTTTCCCCAGTCTGATTGTGTCCTGGTTCCCCCCAGTCTGATTGCGTCCAGTTTTCCCCGATCTGATAACATCCTGGTTCCCCCCAGTCTGATTGCATCCCTGTTCCCCCAGTCTTATCGCGTCCCTGTTCCCCCGGTCTGATCGCGTCCCGGTTCCCCCAGTCTGATCGTGTCCTTGTTCCCCCAGTCTGACTAAATCCAGTATCCTTGGTTTGATCGCGTCCTAGTTCTCCCCCTGTCTGATCACGTCCAGTTCCCCCTAGTCTGATCACGTCCAGTTTCCCCCAGTCTGATCGCGTCCTAGTTCCCCCCCAGTCTGATCACGTCCAGTTCCCCCTGGTCTGATCGCGTCCCTGTTTCCCCAGTCTGATCGTGTCCTGGTTCCCCCCAGTCTGATTGCGTCCAGTTTTCCCCGATCTGATAGCATCCTGGTTCCCCCCAGTCTGATTGCATCCCTGTTCCCCCAGTCTGATCGCGTCCCTGTTCCCCCAGTCTGATCCCGTCCCGTTTCCCCCAGTCTGATCGTGTCCTGGTTCCCCCAGTTTGATCACATCCAGTATCCCTGGTCTGATCGCGTCCTAGTTCTCCCCCAGTCTGATTACGTCCAGTTCCCCCTAGTCTGATCACGTCCAGTTTCCCCCTGGTCTGATCGCGTCCTAGTTCTTTTATTTTTTTTTTTTTTATTTTTTTTTTAATTTCGAATTGAGAAAAGCAAATTACAACAAAAAAGTAATTTACATTAGCTCACCTCATTCGAAAAGGGATAGGTAGAAGCCCTAGGCTTATCAAAAACCTATCCCCAAACATCACAGTACCTAAAGCTCACATCAAACAATTTAAAATCAAAAACACAGCTTTTAAAATAAACACACACAAAAAAAATACATCAAAAAATAAAGAAAAGAAAAAAAATCAAAATCAGGCAGTAGCAGTTTTCCAACTCACCCCTCTCTTATATACTTAGCGAAAATAGATTTTTTAAACCTTTTTTTTAAATTGAAATATATGAACACTTTCTTTTATCTGGTTGTTCAAACTATTCCACAATATCACTCCACGGATTGAAATACAAATTCTTTTAAGCTCAGTCCGAGCATAATGTTGTCTCATATCTAAAGTCCTTCTTAAGTTATAACCACATTCTATATCTGTAAACAATTTTTGTATGTTCCCAGGTAGTTGTTTATTTTTTGCTTTATAAATAATTTGAGCAGTTTTTAAATCTACTAAATCATTAAACTTTAGAGTTTGTAATTTTAAGAATAATAAATTAGTATGTTCATGGTATCCTACATTATTTACTATCCTTATAGCTCTTTTTTGTATTGTAATTAATGATTGCAAGGTTGATATGTAGGTATTACCCCATACTTCCACACAATAATTTAAGTATGGCATAACAAATGAACTATACAAAATATAAAGTGCTTTCTCATTCACTAAATTCCGTACTTTCATCATTACACCAACACTTCTTGCCACTTTTGCTCTCACATATTTAATATGGGGTTTCCAGCAGATTTTGTGATCAAGAATCACACCCAAAAATTTATTTTCATACACTCTTTCTATTTCAGTATTATTAATCATAATTTTTATTTGTTTATCAATCTTACGATTTCCAAACAACATAAATTTGGTTTTCTCTAGATTCAATGATAATTTATTTAAATCAAACCACTCTTTTACCTTATTAACTTCAGCTGTGACCATGTCCAAAAGCTGTTGCAAATTTTCCCCAGAACAAAAAATATTGGTGTCATCAGCAAACATTACAAATTTAAGGAGGTTTGTAACCCTGCATATATCATTTATATATAATATAAATAATACTGGTCCCAAGATCGACCCCTGAGGAACTCCACAAGTGATCTCTCTAAATTCTGATCTGTAGACTCCCATTTGTACAAACTGTAATCTATTACTTATATAGCTTTTCAACCAATCCAAAGCAATCCCTCTAATACCATACATTTCCAACTTATTAACCAATACACTATGATCAACCGTATCAAAAGCTTTTTTTAAATCTATAAAAACTCCCACTGCATATTTTTTATTGTCTATAGATCTTGTAATGTCTTCAATTAACTCCATTAAAGCCATAGATGTCGATCTACTTGATCTAAATCCATACTGACTCTCAACTAACAGATTATACCTCTCTACAAAATTTTCTAATCTTTTAGCATACAATTTTTCCAAAATTTTCGAAAACTGTGAAAGTAAGGACACCGGCCTATAATTAGTGAATTGATTTCTTTCACCAGATTTATATAATGGAATTACTTTTGCAACTTTCATTTTACTTGGAAATACACCTGATGTGAAAGACAGATTAAAAATATAAACTAAAGGAGTAACAATTGCAACAATGATTTCCTTAATTAAAGCCATGTCAATATCATTCCAATCAGTTGATTTTTTATTCTTCCATTGATTAACAATTTCAAAAATCTCATTTTCATTGGTTGGTTTCAAGTATATTGAGTTTGGATTATTATTTAGAAAATCCACCGCCTTCACCTCACCTACATGTTTCTTTTGAATTTTAATTTCTTCTGCCAGTCTTGGCCCCACATTTACAAAAAAATCATTAATTCCATTAACCACTTCATTCATATTATTTAGAGATCTCTCATTGTCCATGAAATTTTTTGGATATTCTACCTTCGTTATTCCTCTCCTGATAATTTTATTTAATACATTCCATACACCCTTAATGTCATTTTTATTATCGTTAAATTTTTTATTATAATAATCTTTTTTACTTATCCTAATGATGCTAGTCAATTTATTTTTATACCTTTTATACTTATATTCTGCGTCCACTGTTTTATTTTTTATAAATTTTTTGTACAAGATATTCTTTTTTTTACATGCATTTTGTAAACCCTTTGTCATCCATGGAATCCCATTAAATTTCTTATTTTTATTATACTCTTTTAAAGGGCAATGCTCATCATATAATGAATTAAATACTGTCAGGAATATTTCATATGCTTTATCAGTATCAGTTTCACTATACAATGATTCCCAATTATATTCTAATAATTCATTTCTGAGTTTGCTTATTGTTTTCACTGTTCTTACTCTTCTGTAACTAATTCCATTAACATCTTTTCGACTCTCAAAATCAGAAGTACACATCATAAAAACTGGTAAATGGTCACTTATATCATTTATTAATAAACCACTTTTTATACTATCCATTTGATTTGTAAATATATTATCTATCAAAGTTGCACTATGAGATGTTATTCTACTTGGCTTAGTTATTAATGGAAAAAAACTCATACTAAACATTAAATCAATGAATTCATCAATCAATTTCTGATTACTGGGATTTAAGAGATCTATATTAAAATCCCCACATATGTAAACAGATTTATAATATTTTTTAACAAATAATCTTTCCATACAATTTTTAAATGCTTCGATATCAGAACCAGTTCCTCCCCAGTCTGATCACGTCCAGTTCCCCCTGGTCTGATCCCGTCCCTTTTTCCCCAGTCTGATCGTGTCCTGGTTCCCCCCAGTCTGATCGCGTCCCTTTTCCTCCCATCTGATCGCATCTTTGTACCCCCGATCTGATTGTGTCCCTGTTCACCCAGTCTCATCGCATCCAGGTTCCCCCAGTCTGATCGCATCCCTGTTCCCCTGATCTATTGCGTCCTGGTTTCCACCGGTCTGATCATGTCCCTATTCCCCCGGTCTGATTGCATCAGATTCAGATTACCAGTCCACTACACCAATTTCAAACAGACTTCTTAAAACCAGGATGTGAGACCGAGAGAGAGCATCCAGCCCAGTCTCCTGAAATTGCGTATAAATAGCACGATGTGTAAAACTCGTGCAATACATACGCCAAATTCCACTTTGGCGTGCATATGATACGCAAGTCCTTCCCATTCACTTAAACGGTGCATCTTTTTTTGTCGTTTTATTTATTGGTTTCTCAATTTTTTTGCTATTTTTTTACCATCTTCGCTTGGGTTTAGGGCTAGAACAACTTTTTGTTATATAAAAATGACATCCTAACCCAAACCCCAACTCTAACCCCAACTCCAAGCGACCATGGCTTAAATATAGACAAAAACATGGAGAAACCTGTATATTAAATAACCTTATTAAGCTAATCTAAAATCTAACCCTAAACCCAAGCGAAAATGGTTTAAAAAACAGAAAAAAATAGAGAAACCAACAAATAAAACGACAAAAAAAGATGCCCCGCCCAAGTGAATGGGAAGGACCTGCGCACCACACGCACGCCAAAGTGGAATTTGGCGTATGTATTGCACGAGTTTTACACATCGTGCTATTTATACGCAACCTCAGGAGACTGGGTAGCAGCATCTGAATCACAAACAGAGGGGTGTGTGGTGCGCTGCTTTTGGGCTTCCAGTGCCACTTTTTAGGCTAACTAAACTTATATGAATACAAATGAAAGCGGCATCTTTTAAGTTTATGACTATACTTTACATCTACTTCGTAGGACGTATGATGTCATATGACATTGTAGTGGTCCTGTTCCATTTTTTAATGGAATAGAATTGGAATTGGGCCTAAACCCAGCCTTAGGCCATTCAGAAATACTGGTTTGTTAGTAGAATCCGTTAGGCACTACAATGATTTTTCAAGTCGTCTTCAAAGTGCACAGAAAAAGTATTGGATAAACGGTGCGCACATGTCAAGGTTTTTACCGGGTTAAAATAGGCTTACCAAATATATTGAGATTTTTTTTAACTTTCTACCTTCATTTAGAAAGGATAGCGAAGAGTGACTGGGGATTTGTTTAGAAGTCTAATTAGCTAAATACTGTACAAGTGAAATGATAAAGTGACATTTGTGAAAATAAGTCATTTCAATTACTGACTAATAATGAAATTATTAACCCTTAACATAACAAGAGTCTGAAAAAATATGCTTATTTACAAGAAAACATGTGAGACATACTTCGAGCTCTTCAAATATTTTTTCTTTTTGGGACTGCAGTGTGACCCAGACATGGTCTGTCTTCGTGGTTTGATGCACAGTATATGTTTTGTGATGGCCGAGGACTTTTTACTCATCACTCTACTCAACCCCTTTTTCTCCCTCACTTTCCAAGAATTTCCATGGCTCATATTGCAGAAAGAGGGAAAAATCCATAACACGCCATCGCAAGCTCTCTCTCTCTCTCTCTCTCTCTGTCTGAGCTCTAACCCAATAAGTAGCTTTTAAGTATGGACTGATCTTTTTTCTACAAGGGGATTGATTTTTGAGGAGGAAGCATCTACTTGTTGTGGTCCATCAATGCTAGAACATCTCAGCTTTTCATCATAGCTTTTAGTACAGGCCTGTGGCTAAGCATCACGGCTATGTGGGCAAACAGAGAGGATGGACTTTAACCTTTGGAGTGGCGGGTCTAAAGTGCATTCCAAGATCCACACAGGCTTTCAGCGTCAAGCGTCATGTGAAGGAATTCAGTTCTGGCTATCGATTCACTCTTTATGATTATGGCATCATTAGGTCGCATAACCCATTCAATCAATCTCATCAATAAAAGCACACCGCATCCCTGTTTGCATACTTTGGATATCATTCCAATTTGGATGCGGCTGGTGTATTAAAGGTCGGCTAAATGCATTTAAACTTGGTTTTTCTTTCTTCTCTCAGGTCGTATCTGGACATGCTAAAGGTGATTATGTTCAGCTACCTGTTCTGGTTTGTCCTGACCATCATCTTCATCACAGGAACGACTCGCATCAGCATCTTCTGCATGGGTTACCTGGTGGCCTGTTTTTACTTCCTGCTGTTCGGTGGGGATCTTTTACTTAAGCCGATCAAAGTGATTCTCAAATACTGGGACTTTCTCATCGCTTACAACGTTTTCGTCATCACCATGAAAAATGTCTTTGCTGTGAGTGAAATCTGATTTTAAATTCATTTAATTGTCAGCCATAAAAGATGAGTAGATAATAGAACTGTGACATTAGATGATGTGGAATATGGGTAGTTTTTAATATTTGATGCCATTGTGTTTTCAGATTTTGGCTTGTGGTTACATCAAGTCTTTGATGGTGAAAAGCTGCTGGCTTATACAGTTGCTCAGTCTTGCCTGCACAATAAAAGAGTATGAAGATCTACCAGGTATGAAGCTCATGAAGCTTTGTGGTCGAAGCTTTGCCACCACCACCTACTGTAACCTTGTGGTTTCTAATCCTTGCTAACATTATTTAATGTTAATTAATGGATAGATGCGTCTCTCTCTACAGTAGTTAACGTATAAAACGCTGCCATTAAAGATTTGCATTTGAAGAAATTCGCCGAATGCATTTTGATGAGTAAAACGAATGATAAATAAAGCGAACGTAAATTATTTAGTAATGAAAACAATTGATAAAGTAGCAGTCAAGGAACAAAATAAGTAACATGAAATGCAACAAAACACTCCTAACACTTCTAATGTCCTTCATGTCTGTTTTCTCTGTAGTTCCAGCGATAGGAAGTTCCAAGGTGTGCGATTTGCCGCGGGATGAGGCCGGGATTATATGGGATAGCATTTGTTTCACCTTCCTGCTTCTACAGAGACGTGTATTTATGAGCTACTACTTTCTACATGTGATCGCTGACATCCGAGCTGGACAGATACTTGCATCTCGGTACAATCTGCTAAACTGCACACATGCTAAATTTTCTTAATACACGACTCTCTTGAAAACGTTATTTTGATCAGTCAGTGGCGACATTTCAAGGTCTCTTTAAACTGCTAACATATTAATTTTAAAGTATCACTCTGCTTTTTCTTTTCATGCTAATGTTAGGGCTGCTCGATTATGGGCAAAATCATAATCACGGTTATTTTGGTAAAAATCATAATCACGATTATTTAACTCTTTTCCTGCCACTGACGAGTTATATTGTCAATTAAGAGAAAACGCCAATAACGCTTTCCTGATGAGTTTTTACGGTAATCTGTAATTCCGCTATTATCCACTAGATGATAATCTTACCCAATTTAAAAGTGAAGCAATAAAAAACTGATGCAAAAACATTTTTTTTATATATTATACTCTGTGTATGTTTTGATAACTAAAGTCCTTTACAAAAATGCAATTATTTCAGCTTTTTTTAACTTATATTTGAGAGGTTATAAAAAGAGAACAAATGAAGATAGTATAAAATGTTTTTTCCCGCGTTGTTTGTTTGTTTAAAAGCAGAGGGCCTGCTCTTTCATTTGAGATATTTGTATGTTTATATATTTATAAATGAAAATATTCCATGGCTGGCGGGGAATGAGTTATCACGATTACTCAGTGACTTTGACTTAAATATGCATTTATTTAACCTTTTTATTAAAAAAAGGATACATGTGCAATAGGATACACGTGTCAAAGCAGTGGTGCCTTTAAAAGTGCCTTACAAGCACAACAAATGAAGCTATTTATATTTTAATCACACAAAAATGTTTTACCTCGATTATCTTGTTTTTGTAATTGTTTAAATCAAAACATTAAATTGAAAATGAAAATTGATTAATTGCACAGCGCTAGCCAACATAAACATAATACATTACCAGCAAGCAAAATATTTCAAATCAGCGCTTGGTGACTAATTATTTATTAATGTGACAATTAGTCATTCACTACTTTGGGGCCCTTCTTTTGCTGGATTAAAGTTCAGCCGAACATAAATTATAGCAAAAAATATTATTTTTATAACAACTAACATCCTAACTAACTCCCTTAACATGTATTTGGTCCTGGTTTTGAATGTGATTTGTAAGTTGCTTTGGTCAGAAAGTTTTCATTGAAAATGTATATACACTACCTGTCCAAAGTTTTGGAAAACTCACTCGTTCTTTATTCATATTTTTCCACATTACAGAATAATAATAATCTCGTCCAAACTATGGCATAACACAAATGTAACTGAGGAAATCATGTTGGTGACTAACAGCATCCAATATTAATCCAAACTTTGTAATAATTTGAATCTTAGAAATTGCAAAAACATACTCGTGTCAGTTTATAATTTAAGCTTCTTGAAGTTTCACCATAGGATGAATTTAAACGAATATCAAAGAAGTTCACGTTTTATCTGGGCTCTTATTGGCTGCTTCTCCTTCTCTATTCAGTCTAAGATAATATAAATAAAAATAATATTTAAAAATACAATTTTAGTTTTTTAATAACAGAAATTAATCTGTTTGGCACAGGTATATTTTTGTCTACAAAAGTAATTTTAAGCATTTAACCATACACCTTCAGATTAAATGATTTTTAAGATCATAGTTAACATTTTTTTCAAGTGTTGTAGTAAAACTTTTGCCTTGTAGTGTACATCCATGCAATGTATTTGGGTGTCGATTTTTGACTGCATGTTTTGATGTGTTATAGAGGAGCTGAGCTGTTTCAGGCAAGCATCGTGAAGGCCGTCAGAGCTCGCCTGGAAGAGGAGAAGAGATCCATGGAGCAGCTGAAGAGACAGTAAGACTTACTGATCACTTTAACACTTTCACTTTACTGGAAAAGTGTTTTTTTAGCGTTTGATTACATGTAAAAAGTCAGCTATTCATTCTCTCAAAGCTATAAACCTATGAGGGAATTAATGAACTACTTATTGTGACTTTAAGGGAACACGCCCACACCCCCGCTAGCCTAGCTTAGCACAAAGACTGGAAGTGAATGGGTCCAGCTAGCATACTGCTCCCAATATGAGAAAAAATAACGCAAACATTTCCACATTTATATGTTGTGATTTGTATAGTCACAGCGTGCACAAACAACAAGGTGATATGAGACACAGCCACCCTCCAACAGCGCACATACCGGGAACTACACCCTCAGAAGACGAAGCACTGCCACTTGGGGGGAGTGATTTGCTCGTAGCACCCGAGAATCCCAGTGGGGAGGAGCAGAGAGTTTGCTCAGAGTCACTCCGCACATGTAGCAGTGCGGAGCTAGTCCTAAAAGTTCACTTTTAACAGAGATTCGCATTTATTAAATTAAGTTCCCTTTCGTGGGAACTCTACGCTGCGTCAGGGAGCTGATGCTGTGGGAATGTCTACAGCGTGACAACGTCTGAGTATGTATATCAAATGGTTGGGTGTGATGTCACAGGCGAAAGCCAGAGAGCATAAAAGGACGCACAGGAACGTCCACTTGCATATGTTGAAGCGGGTGTACAGGTACGCTGGAAGTATGGCAGAGATGCAGGGTCTTGTTCCCTTCTTAGAGAACAGAGGTTAAATACGTAACCTAGAGATGTTTTTCTCTTTTTAAAAATGAAAAAAAAAATATTGATAACTCATCTTGCACCACACAGATTACAAATCTATGAGAATTGCCCCCTGTTATCCCTATCAATTGTTATACATTGTATGTGATTTCTCTGGTGACTATGAACACGTTCATTTAGGATGGATCGCATTAAGACCCGGCAGCAGAAGTTTAAGAGGGGAAAGGAGAAGATGCTGAGCATGTCACAGGAGTCGGGAGACGGACAGAAACTCATTCCTCCTGAGGATAACGATGATGATGATGATGATGAGGGTATGACAATGTATATTATGATGGTGGGAGAGTATGAGTTTAATAGTTTCTTTTATGGGAACTTTAGCTTATTTGACACTTTTAAGAAAAAAGCTTTTTAAGAGCTTTTTTAGCCACATTTTATGATACAGTTGCACTATTGTTGAAAGGTTTGGAATCACTATGGTCAGGCTCTTATTATAGGATTTTTAAAATCGTGCCTGATTAGGATATCTAGTTGCCGCACACACACACTCACACTCCAAGATTTATGAAAAATCTAATTGCATCACACACTACAGAATATTATTAAGATTGTTGAGCCAGAAGATGGCTTCATTTCGTTGCTAGTGCGCTAGAAACTTTCTTGTTTAAAACCGAGGTGATTTCTCCTCAACTGTTGGTTTTGAGGGATTCGATCGTGATATATTGTCACAGGCAGTCTTGTTGTTTCTGCCCTTCTATAAGCCGTGTCTTCCGGACGTACAGCAGTTTTTGTAAAATTTGCTTTGTTGCATATTTTAAAGGTACCGTAGAATGTAAAACTGTATTTACCATGCATAGATGAATAATAAGAGTTCTGTACATGGTAATGCATATCGAGAGCTTCAAACATGACTGTTTCCTCGTTTTTATGGAAACCTTGTGCATGCAGAAGACAGCTGGAAAACAGACCAATCTCAACATAACACAAACCGTGAGGTTACAGTACAGTTGCGATGTACGCCACAGCATTAAATTACACATTAAATTTGTTACAATGTTAAAAACAAAGTGGTGACTGCTGAGTTAGCGCTATATGCTAGTTAATGCTAAATGCTAAGATTTAGCCTGAAGTTCTACTATTGACGTTAAAGTTACGTTTTGCAGATCCTTACGGAAAAAACACAAACTTATCACTCATTATCTATTTCTGATACAGACTCAAACACAGTGTTGTTTTTGGCAGCCCTTTTAGTTTTAGTCTTAGTCTTTTGGACGAAAATTCAATTCAATTCAATTTTATTTATATAGCGCTTTTCACAATTTGGTAATTGTATCAAGCAGCTTTACATTAATAGAAGCAGTGAAAAGCACAGAAAATTGACAGATAGCATAACATAATACAGATAGCATAAGCAGCAGAATTTGCTGCGGCTATGCATCAACATTATAAGCGAGCGTATTACTAATGTAACTTAGCACCCTCTTTTATAAGTTAAGCCCAAGAAGGCTGACTCCCCGGGTTGAAAAACCCCCTAGGAGAAAAAACCCGGACTTTTTAGCCGGGGAAGTAAAAAAAGTCCTAGGAGGGAAAAACCCTTGGGAGATACATATATATATACATTGAAACGGATAAGGAGATTAAGCGGAGATTAAGCGAGTTCTGCCGGTGGTCGTTGGTCAGGCATCAGCTGGGCATCACGTTGAAGTACAGCCAGTAGATCCGACTTTCACATTTACCCAGAACTGGATCTGTTTGTCTCATTGTCCTCGGGAACGAGGACGAGACAGGGAGAGAGAAACAAAATCTTATTAGCGTAGGGGCCGTTCACATGTAAAGCAAGTGTCACACAGTGTTAAGTTAAGTCAGCTTGGTTCCGGACAGGTAAACTATTGCTGGTTAAGTGTATTACATATAGTTGATGATTTTAGAGAATTTGTGGGCCCAGGGTGAGTCTATGTATGGGCCCCCCCATATGATCTTTAAAACAGAAACAGAAACTCGTTATGGTGGTATGGATGAAAATGGTTTTTAGTTTTAGTCACATTTTAGTCACTTATAAACTTGAAAGTTTTAGTCAAGTTTTAGTCGACGAAAACACAAAAAGGTTTTAGTCAAGTTTAAGTCAATGTTAGTATTCTTTAACAAATGAATTTAGGTTAAAAAGTGTGGTGTATTTAATACTATTAAAATGTGCATTAAGGTTGTCCCTGAGGGCTTGCCCTTGTTTTAGTCGTGTGCCTTCTGCGCATGTCATAACAAAAAAGTTGAGCCTGATATCCCCTGATGTTGAGTTTGTGTGTTACGCTGAGACCTCGCTTATAAAGTTGAGAAACGCGTGCCTTGCCTTGTTATTTAAATACACCACAAAAAGTATTGGAAATGGGCTTAGGTTTGAGAAGTAGATACATGTAAAACCTTAAGCTTACCATGAAATGTGTCACAAGCCGATTGTCGAGTAAAATTGAATGTATATGATATGTTAACAGAGTCGTTACATTTAAAAAATATTAGCGTGATGAGCATTCAGGTGCCGCTTGAGGTTGCTGGTATTCTTCCCACCTAGTTTGTGGCCACATTTACCGTCGTCTCCCAATATGCATTCCGTTTTTCTGTCTGATGGATTATACTGAAAGTATGTCCATAAATCATCTCGTCGTTTCCGTTTATTGCTCACCGCCACATTCCTTCGAACTCGCCACAGTCGCAGGTGTGTTGTTGTTGTTGTTGTGTGAGATCTGGTGCGCGTGCGCGGCATGGCGGAGCCGGGTGGTGGGCGTGAGTGAGACTGAGACTGTGTTGACCCAAAACAGGGATAGGAAGCAGCAGCATTGCTGATACTTTTTAGCTAAAAACAGACAGGTTTCACGCAAAATTGACAGAAATGACATGCATTGTGAACGCCAGACTTATAATCATTTTTGTTTGGTCTCTTGTCAACGAAAACTCGAAAGCGTCTCGTCATGTTTTCGTCACCTTAGAGACATTTTTACCTAGTCATAGTTGCGTTAGCGTCATAAAAAATAGGTGCGTCATCGAAATCATTTCGTTATCGTTGATGAAAACAACACTGCTCAAACATAAAGTCCGTTTACACACACACACAGAGCTACTGAAGGAGCTGCTCTGAGAAACAGCCAATTAGAGCAGAGCTCAACATTATTATTCATGACCCTTTCAAATAAGATAATAATAGACAATTTCATTCTAAAGACAAATCATAGCCATGTAAATATAGTCACATACCTTCTATGTAGATATCAAAGAACAAATTAATATATTATTTCAATGCATTCTTTGGCACCTTTAAAGGTTTGTCATTCACATAGGTTATTGTGGAAGTACTGATGTAATCATAAAATCCAAAATATCAAATTTCATGCAGGAGATCAAGAGGTGTACTATTTGATCTGTAAACATCACACATCAGATGATAATCTGAGCTTAACATCGAAGTCCAGGAATCGATTTTCTCTTGGATTCTCGGGAGGGGATAATGGGGGTAAATTTGGGCCAAAATCCTGTAGTGTGAGCCTGACTTTTTAATGAAAGCAGTTGGTTGCCTTAACTGATGATGTGCAATTCATTACAATACTGTAAATTACTGTAAAAAAAAAAAAAAGTTTTGTGGATGGACATAAGGCAAAGATGATCCTATAGATCCATTAGAAATAGAAGTAGAAGTCAATCGCATATATGGGAAATGCCACAATGCACTGCTCTCCTTAATGCAAATAAGAGTGTTAGTTGAAATAACGAGTCATTTGCATAAAGCATCTTTTGTGAATAAGATTTCATAGTGATTCTGAACTTTTTAACTGTAGCGTTTAAAGCTTTATTTGATAGCTGAAGGTCTTTTGGTTTTCTTTGACCGTCAGATTTTGGACAGATAGATGTGCTTTATTAATACTCTGACGTTTCATTTGCAGAGAGAAAGAGAAACAAGGTGAATAAAAAGCAGTGGTGGAGGCCATGGGTTGATCATGCGTCCAGTAGGTTCAACACAACATCATTATCTACTCTCACTGTCCTTGTGTCCTTAAGCAGAAGTCCGAGGATTTCAATACTGCACCTGAACTCGGTCACACCTCCTCCAGCAGACTCCACCTCCAGACTTGAAACCTTTCTCATTTCTATTTAAGGCTTCTGAGGCTAGACATCATATTGGAGGCATTCCTGTAATGCAGGACCTTTTGAACTTTCCACAAATTATAAACTAGATGATAACATAATGACAAAATGAAAAAAAAATGTACTCAAGCCATCCGAGATACATATGTTCATCATCTTTCAGACGAACACAGTCATGGGGTAATTTTCTTTTTGTCGCTAAACTATTGCTTTAAGTTGTATTAATTTAAGTCGACAATTAATATTCATACTTCCCATCAGTATAGTATTAAAAAACAACAATTTAATGTATTTAAGGAACTGGCTTCAGTTAATAGGATTTAGTTAATAGTTGAGTTCCACTTTAAATATTTAATTTGGACAAAAAGGTAAAAATGAAGAAACTGTTGAAATATTTAAAATATATTTTTATGCTAATTTGTCATACTGGACTTTATTGCACTTGGCCAATAAATTGATTTATAATTCTTGCCATATTCATTTAATATTATAATAAAATAAATATTAAAATGAATAAATAAAAGTGTATATATATGATTTCATTCCCCCAGTAATATTGTTGTGATTTATTGTTTTCTACAATGGAAACATTAAAAGTTGGATCCACTTAAAAAAATAACTTCAATTGGTAACGTCTAAAGTTTTTTAAATTAAATGTTCTCGCTTTAAAGGGGACATATCATGAAAATCTGACTTTTTCTATGTTTAAGTGCTATAATTGGGTCCCCAGTTCTTCGATCAACCTAGAATATGTGAAAAAAGATCAACCCAGTTACTTAGTTTTGGTAAATCATTCTCTGCAAGCATGTGAAAAAATCTATCATTGAAATTTGGCTCCCCTTGTGATGTCAGAAGGAGATCTTATTATAATAACCATGGCCCTGCCATTTAGTGCAGAGAGAAAGAGAGAGAGAGAGAAAATAATTGACAACACAATAAAGTTTAAATTTCAACAAAACGCCAATGTGGTGATCAGTATTTGCATTTCGTCAACTCATCTGCATTTAACTCTTTTACCGCCAGCATTTTTTAAAAAAGTTGCCAGCCAGCGCCAGCGTTTTTCATGATTTTCACCAAAGTTTAATGCCTTCCAGATAATGTTCTTCTTTGAATATATAAACATACAATATACCAAATGAAAGAACAGACCCTCTGCTTTCAAACAAAAAAAACTTTTCTTCCTACCTTGAGTAGTTCTTTTGTAATCAGCTTTTGAATATGGGTAGGTTTCTGCAAAAACACCACATTTTGAGCCAAAAGCAGAGATAATTCCATTTTTGTGACGGACTTTTCATAGAGATCCCATTCAGAGCGATCTTTAAAACAGACACGGACATGCAGCTGCTTGCCATAGGGCAATACTTCCGGGTTTAAAAAGTTGCGGAAGTGCGCCACCTAGTGGATAATAGCGGTATTGCGGAAAGATGGAAAATCTCGTCATTGGCGGGGAAGCGTTTTCTCTTAATTGATATCTCGACGAGATATCTCGCCATTGACGAGATATCTCGTCAATGGCGGGGAAAGAGTTAAAAAGTGAAATGTTCCCTTTAAGTGAAAAATTTAAGTTGAAAATGTTTAAATATTTTGGGTGTTACCAAATGAAGTACGTTTTTTTAAGTAGAGCAGCTTTCACTTTTTAAATGTCTATATAAAATATACTGCATACTAGGAACTGATGTAAAATTAACTGTTTTCCACTGATGTAAAAGCTTTTTTATGCTTTAAACCAAATATTTATTAAGCCATATAAGCAGGAGTATCTGTAATGAAGCCTTAAATAGATACTGAAGAGCAGCCGGAGGAAAGGTTTCATGTCTGGATGGTGCTGGTTTGTTGTTATATGGATGTAGGATGTGGTGAACAGAGTTCACAGTAGAGAATCACTCGGCTTTAATCAAATCCATTGAGAAACTTACATGTGTAAAAGAGAGATTTCCTGCATCGGCTGCTCGACCATCACTGCTCACCCAAAACCTAAAATTCTGTGCATTTGTCCGTCCGAAAAGAAATGGAACGTATAAATGTGAAAGAATCACGAATCTATATGTTTTTAGCATTTTAAACATTAACTGACAAACTACACCGGAAACACAGTGGTATACATACAAACAGTTAACAAAACAGTTAGGGTGGGGCACGGGTGTGCCTTATACATGCTGCTGACTCTTTGATCGCCCTCTGGTGGCTGGATGCAGTACAAGTCATTAACTCCGCCCTCTCCACGCAAACGAACGGGAAATAAATTACACTTCCAATAACATTTTCCGAAAGATGGTTTTGATCCTTTAAGATAGTTGTTATCACGCTTATATGTTCAATTGTTCATTTTTGTAATAAGTTTCATTTTAGCTAGTAATTTGATGCTATAGAAATGGTGTGTGTCGTTATGATCGACATTTGTGATTGACAGCTTATCTGAGCGGACTCTCTGAGCTTCAAGGGAAGATTGAAGATACAACTAACTACTTTCGATTTCTGTGTTATTTCAACAAAATGAGTTGTGTTAAACTTACCTTATTTTAGCAATCCAGTCGATCAAGGGGTGTGGTTGAATTTGGCGCGCGTGCATTTGGGCGAAAGTGTGATATGGTGGCTCTACGAACAATTCCTTCTGCCAAGCCCTAGCTCCAAACTGTCGTTTTTGCGTAACATGTCAGCACCCATCGTCAGACACTTTACATTCAGTTAATTACAAAGGAAGGATGTGCCGTTGCTTCGTCCATCTTTTTTTACAGTCTATGGCGGGGCCACAGTGAAAGAACTACAAAAAACACAGAAAAAACTACAACAGGAAGTGATGACATAATACAAAATATAACACATGACAACAAATCACAAAACACATTACACAATTATTTTTTTTCTCTTATGGAGCACAAAATAAGGTATTAATCATTTCTCCGAATAACATGCCATTTAATAATTTACGTTTATGCATTTGGCAGATGCTTTCATCCACACAGTCCGAGTATATACAGTACTATACTGTACATTTTACAGTTTTACTATAGATGTGCTCCCTGGGAATCAAACTCACAACCTCAAAAGTGGTCAAATGTTCATTTTGTGCATGTTTTAAACACCATGAGGCAGAGAAATGACAGAATTTTTATTTTGGGGTGATTTTTTTCATCTTAAAACTAAATGGGCAGGATCTCTCTCTTCAAGAGCTGGAAACGGTTTTAGATATTGGGTTTGCTATATCATCAAAATTAAAAGCCATTAAAATCATCAAAAGTGAAAGAAATACCATCAGACTTACAGTTTTAGTGCTGTTTTATTGTCTAACAGATGGGGTGGTGATGGTATTTCTTTTATTTTTTTGATGTGCTGATCTCAGTTATCAGCTTAATACTCAAACACACTTGATATGCGTTCATAACAAATCAAAGTAATTCAGTTTGATTTAATATAGTGACTGGAATGCTATTTGATATTAAAAATAAAGCATGACTTACAAAAAAGGTCTGTGGTGATACCATAGTACAGTGATGGTATCGGACTGTAACACTGTACTATGATATCCGATTGAATATGATATGAATATGATGGCTGTATTCATATATCATGGTATTTACATTACAGTACATGGTGTTTAAGGTACTGCCAATAATACCATTGTATTACAACATGGTATTACTGTGGTACCTTGTAAAAACCATGGTAATACCATGGTACTTTTTTTGTAAGGAGACATTCCAATCACTATATACTGTAAGATAATATTTAATATTTTTACCAGGACTTTATAGGGTCATTATTTGACTCTGTCCTTTAAAAGTGTATAAAGTATTTTCCCAGCATCCTCCCCTGCCCTCCCTCTCCACCGTGGCTCTTCTGTTCAAGGACACAAGGCAGTTTCTGTATTCCAATTTCTGTTTTGCTATTTCACTGTGTAACTGCGAACACAGAATTTTGAAGGGAATTTCTTTTTTCAGATGACTAACTAACCCTCCACGAAAATGATCAGAGATATGCTTTCAGTTCATTTTAATGTTGATGTGGCTGTGACATTTTTAATTGTATCATTATTTATACCCGTTTAATTGTTGTTGTGGTGCTTAAACTGAAAATACCGACTATATTTACTCACCCTCATGACTGACTTGTACACTATATTCATCTGAAGACATAAACTCTATACTGATGTCCTGAAATGTCTGTGTTTCTAAGAAACAGCCATTGATGCAAATTGCCAAATTGGTGATTCTCACGAAATCCAGATTTAGAAGGTGTCCAGCATCAGAATTTTTAAAAAGCCCTTAAAGCCTATTTTTTTGCACATATAAGATTAAGGTCTGAACTTACTTTAACCATTATTTTTAGAGGATTTAAAAAATATTTCCTATTGAATTATTTACATTTTTTAGATTATCATGATCAAAAATGATCATTACCGCAACATGATATTATGCACTTACAAACTCATGTTTCGGTAATGAGAACTAAAAAGTTATCTAGACACTATGACAAACAAAATTTTAACTTTTATCTGGAAAGAAAAAAATAAGATCAACTTAACTTTTTTTGGAAAATGTTAGTTAATTGAGTGCTTAAACACGATTGAAAATTGTTGTGGAGGATGAGAAAATTGGTCTTGGACACATTTATATTCCTTTTTGTCTCTACATTTACTAATGATCACCAAATACCACATGTTTCTTTACTGTAAATGTTTATAATATAACATGCACTGAAGCTTTTTATTTTTTTATTTTTTTTTAATTATAAATTTTCCATGTCAAAGAACCCAAATCCAGTCATTGACACGTTGCGGTAATGAAAATTTTCCCCTTAAATGTGGAAAAAACAACAAAATTGGTTTGTACGATGTCATTTGAAATCATGTGCAAAATATTACATGAAGAGAAAAGTTATTTACTTTTTTATCAAAATGTTTCATGACACCTCATAAGTCTAATTTCGCGAGAATCACCACATGCTGTTAGTTGTGGCACATGAAGTAAGTTAATATAATGTGCCAGTTGAAAATGATCTGTCTTTCTCACAAAGGTGTTACTGCTTTTAAAGCTTTGTTATGTTGACTTTTATGGTGCTTTTATGTACTGCATTTGGAGTTTCATAGACAAAGTTTTGTTAATTAAAAATGAGCTCTTGTTTTGTTTCTTATAAGCACACATACAGTAAAAGTGGAATGACATAAGGATGAGTAAATAATGTCAGTATGCTCGTGTTTGTGTGAACTGTTTCTTATGTATGACCATACGGTTTTCAGATTCATTTTTATATTAATGACATTTGTTTCAGGTCAAAGGATTGGTTGGTATTTTTCTATATAGAGATATGTGTCTACAAAGTTGATGATGAATGCAAACAAGCACTTTCGATCTTTATATCTTATGTTTAAATAACATTCTTCATGCTAAACATTCTCATCGTTCCTCTATCAGTGGTTAGAAGTGGTGATTATTACCTGTTTGAAACTGACAGCGAAGAGGAGGAGGAGGAAGAGAAAAAAGAAGAAGAATTGCCTAAGAAATCTGCCTTTCAGGTGAGTGTCATACTGCGTTGTCATTCAGAAGGGAAACTTTTCTTTCTAAAGTTTTCATTTATAGAAGAGAAACATTCAACTTTTGTGTTTATGAATAAAAAAAAGTTGTCTTGCATAGTCCACTTGAAATTATACACTCTTAAAAATTCTGAGTAATTTATAATCCAGCGTTGGGTCAAAAAGGGACAAGCCCAGACCCTTGGGTTGTAATTTAATTAGTGCTAGGCAAAGATTAATCGCGAATAATCGCATGCAAAATAAAAGTGATTTTTTTTGCATAATATATGAGTGTGTGTAATTATTATGTATATTTAAATAAATACACACACATTCATGTACAGTACAGGGCAAAAGTTTGGACACACTTGACTAAAATGTTAACTATTATGGAGTGAAAACAGTATCAGAACCTTACAAAACTTTTGACAATATGACAAAGCCGTTAAATTCAAAACCTCAAAAAACTTTTAATATACTTAATTCTGTTATAAAGTATATTTGATTGTATTGTATGCAGTGTTGGGTGTAACTAGTTACTAAGTAATTAGTTACAGTAATTTAAATACTTTTCCCTTGAAAAAGTAAAGTAAGGGATTACTCTTATTTTTCTTGTAATCTAATTACAGTTACTTTTGATGTAACTAAATACTGTGTATGGACTGTAAAACAATTATTTATACTAAAATACAATAGTGGATTTAACTTGGTTTTAGTGTACAATTCTCACTATTAACTGGTTGATTATTATTAGCATTAATATTAATGAGATGTTGGCTGTTTATTAATACTTAATAGCACATATTAATGCCTGAATCTGCAAAACCTTATTCTACATCCTTAACCCTCCCCATATCTACCAATACTTAAAATTATCAACTTCTTTAGTATTAATAAGCAGTAGTTGGAGTATATTGAGGCAAAAGTAGTTAATAGTTAGTTAATAAAGAAAATTGGACCCTAAAGTGGGACCAGAATAATTGATCTATCCTTGTATCATATACTAAATAGGATTTAGAAAGTAATTAGTAATAAGTAATTAAATACTTTTTGGAGAAAGTAATTTGTAAAGTAATCTAATTACATGATTGAAGATGTAATTAGTAACTAGTAATTAATTACTTTTTTTGAGTAACTTACCCAACACTGATTGTATGTTTTGTAAATTGTGATGTCCGTCTACCCCCTGTTATCTGTTCATTGTTGTCTTAAATCTGTTAAATAAAAAAAAATAAAAAATAAAAAACAGTATCAAAACCTCTCACAAATGCACACAAAAGTACACACGTGCACCATAGTTCACAAATGCACACAATAAATCCAGATGCACGCACAGTAATTCACAAATGCGTGCAGGAGATCCACGCGCACTCATGAGAATTCATAAATGCACACAGAATTCACACACTAAAATCTACAAATGCACACAAAAAATTCACACACTGAAATCCACAGATGCACACAAAAAATTCACACACTAAAATCTACAAATGCACAAAAAAAATTCACACACTGAAATCCACGTAGAAGATTCACACTAACGTTAACATGAAAAATTTTAAATCAATCCTCCTTGAGTCTTTAACCGAGTGTGTGATTTTTGTGTGTGTATTTTTGGATTTCAGTGTGTGAATTTTTTGTGTGTACTTTTGGATTTCACTGTGTGAATTATTTTGTGTGCATTTGTGGATTTTCAGTGTGAATATCCTGTGTGCATTTGTGAATTACTGTGCGCGCATCTGGATTTATTGTGTGCATTTGTGAACTACAGTGCACATTTGTGTGCATTTGTGGAAGGTTTTGATACTGTTTTCACTCCATAACTATGATTTAAAAAAAATGTAATCTGAAGGTTTATGGTTAAATGCATGCAATTATGTTTGTAGAAAAAACTATACCTGTGCCAAACAGATTAATTTCTGTTATTAGAAAACTAAACTAAAATGTTATTTTAAAATATTATTTTTTTAAATAGATGACTTTCACTGAATATTAAAGAAAAATCTGGCAATAAGAGCCCAGATTAAATGTGAAGTCCTTCAATATTCTTTAAAATTCAGTCTAAAGTAAAACTTCAAAAAGCTTCTTGATAAAATGACACGAGTATGGTTTTGCAATTTCTAGGCAAAGGGTGACTACACTTCAGATAATAAAATATAACAGAATTTTGGTTTATTTTGGATGCTTTCAGTCACCAACATAATTCCCACAGTTGCATTTGTGTTATGCCATAGTTTGGACGAGTTTATTATTATTATGTTATGTGGAAAAATATATAAATAAAGAAGGATTGTGTCCAAACTTTTGGCCTGTATGTATTTAAGCAACATTTACATGTGTGTGTGTATATTTATTTAGATTTTTATATACTCTCTATTATATATTAACGATAAACTTGATATATAAATAAAAATGTTCAGAAATGTATATATGTATGTGTTTAAATATATATAATAATTACACACAGTACACGCACACATATATTAGGCAAAAATTCACATTTATTTTGTATGCGATTAAAGGAATAGTCTACTCATTTTCAATATTAAAGTATGTTATTACCTTAACTAAGAATTTTTGATACATCCCTCTATCATCTGTGTGCGTGCACGTAAGCGCTGGAGCGCGCTGCGACGCTTCGATAGCATTTAGCTTAGCCCCATTCATTCAATGCTGTCATTTAGAGATAAAGTTAGAAGTGACCAAACATATCCACGTTTTTCCTATTTAAGACGAGTAGTTATACAAGCAAGTTTGGTGGTACAAAATAAAACGTAGCGCTTTTCTAAGCGGATTTAAAAGAGTAACTATATTTTATGGCGTAATAACACTTTTGGGAGTACTTCGACTCGCCTGAAAAGTCCGCTCCCCTTCTCACTCTCATAATGGGAGAGGGAGGGTGTTACTGCGCCGAGTCAAAGTACTCCCAAAAGTGCTATTACGCCATAAAATATAGTTCCTCTTTTAAATCCGCTTAGAAAAGCGCTACGTTTTATTTTGTACCACCAAACTTGCTCGTATAACTACTCGTCTTAAATAGGAAAAACGTTGATGTGTTTGGTCACTTCTAACTTTATCTCTAAATGGTACCATTGAATGAATGGGGCTAAGCTAAATGCTATCGAAGCGTCGCAGCGCGCTCCAGCGCTTACGTGCACGCACACAGATGATAGAGGGATGTATCAACAATTCTTAGTTAAGGTAATAACATATTTTAATATTGAAAATGAGTAGACTATTTCTTTAATCGTGATTAGTCTTTGACCAGCACTAAATTTAATCTATGCTTGGTTGTTTCAACTCAAAATACTGGATTGTTTTAACTGGGATAATTTAACCCAATGGCTGGGCTTGACCCTGGGTTAACAATAACCCAGCATTTTAAAGTGTAATCACAACCCATCTGATGTCTGTAATGGCTCATGTTTTTGTAGTGCAAAAATGTATAATTCAGACTCCTTTTAATATAATTCCAGCATAACAAAATTCATACCTATTTTAAACACATATAAGTAATGTATATCTATTGTATAATGTAGTGTTGTGTAGTAGGACTTGTGGATATTGATGCTGTGACTCTTTCAATCTCTCTCCCTGGTTTTTTTGTTCTCAGCGAGCAATCAGAAAGTTTGCTTCGGCCCTCGTGGCTTTACCCAAATCAGTCATTAAACTGCCCAAAACCATTCTTCAGTATATTATCAGGGCGGCAAAGGTATCACCACCGCGGTGGGGTGAACATGTGATCTGGTCTGCTTTAGTCTGTGTGTTTGTTGGTGGTGTTCATGTTAATATTTTAAGCTGCCTTTCCATTCCATGTTATTGCAATGATACATTTGAAGTTATTAAGAAAATATTCAAATGTCAAAATAATAACTCACATAAGCGGGCATGGAATGGAAATGCTTTAGATGTATTTCCCATTGTGACTTGTGTGGTGGTGTCCATGATAGGATTTGTTTGTTTTTGTTTTTGTTCTGCTAAATGATGTTGTCGCTCCACTTTATGCTAATGGTATTGGAAATTGAATTGATTTGGCACTACAAATACCCATGTAGTGCCAAATCATGTTTTTAGTGGAGTGCACCATATTTACTCTTTTGTCCTATCTTTTGTGTACTGAATTCAAACAACTTCATCAAAATATTCATATGCACTCAAGTTTCACTTGAAACTTAAAAAATAGTTGTTTGTATTCAGCGTATTGGATATGATTGTTTGTCGTGGGTTTGTGTCAAAATCCTGCCTTTTCAGGAGATGAGAAAAAAACTCATTAAAAAGCATTATTTTTTCATCTAAAGATAATTTACTTATGGCTTATATTGGGATAAATATACATTTTGTGTTTAAATTCACCTAATTTCCTGAAATGGCTGGATGTCCAACATGGTTATGTATTGATATCATTGGGAAACTTTGTGTTCAAATGCATTAATAAATGAATTTACATTGATGTTACTTTGTAGTTTGTGTATCGTGCCTGGATCACCGACTCAAAGACGGCGCTGAAAGAGAGAACCAAAGGGAGGCGACATTTCTGGAAGCGATATGGCCGCGGTCATCGACATAAAAAAGACAATAAAGAAGGTATTAAGCAACTATTAGCAGTCACTATCAGGTCATCTAAAGCACAGTATGCTACGGTTGTCGCCTTATGTTTGGTTGAAGGAATTTTGTGGTTTTAGGATAAGCTCGATAACTATTGACTGAGTTTGTGCCACGCTGCTGATGACCTCGGAAAGCTCCTTCTTTTGTCTGTCATACTGTTTATAGTAATGCACTTACAGTTAAAGTCGATAGGGCGAGACATTTTATTTATGGGACATTTCACATATTTATGGGAAACAAGCTCCACCTATAGGAATGATGTCGGTAATGCTAAAGATCGTTCATCTAGAACAGCCGAGTAGCCCAGCATTTAACTAAATAAAAAAAGTAAGTCCTAAAAACAGGAGAACAAGTAAGTTTACAGATTTATTCCCTTAAACATTAAATATTTCTCCGTAGTTAATGCCAATACAATACAATTGTTCATGTTAGTTCATTGTGCTTTAGCTAATGTTAACATTTAAAATGTTTGATTTTAAAAATGTATAAGTAAATGCTGTGCATAACAAACTATGGTTAATGAATGCCTTAGAACAGGGGTTTCAAAACCATTTAGGCCACATATATCAAACATAAGGCCTGGAGGCCAGATCAGGCCCGCGTAATGATTTTTGTTAAGTTTTTAATTGATCTTGGTCTGCTTTAATTCGGGCCATGTATTTGACACATGTGCCTTAGAAGTATTATTTATTGTTAGTTCATGTTGTCTAACGGTGACGGCCGGTGACTTCTTTTTTCTAAGGCGCTCGATGCGAAGTTCGTCACATCATGTATGTAGCCCATCATGTGTGTGGTTCGTAATTTCAAAATATGTGTTCTGCGCATCGAATGATCCTGTGTGCATCACGTGTCTTGTCAAAATAAGTGCCTGCTGCAGACGCGTCTAAAGGGTTTATGATAAAAGAGACGCTTGCGTTTGCCAGATACTCGCATAATCTCATGTGTAATCAGAGTTTACTGTTAAGAGAGTGTCTTCCGTGTATTTTGCGAACGTCTCTTTTATCAAAAACAGTTTTGACGCGTGTGCAGCAGGCACTTATTTTGACAAAACACATGATGCAGATGGTTCACATGACGCAACAAATACATATTTTGAAAACACGAGCAACACACATGACACTCCGGACACATATTTTGAATTTGTGCCCCTCGGATGAGCAGTCACAAGCTGCCACTGTTGTCTAATGCATTACTGTAAGTAATGTAAAAGGGCTAAGACCAATTTGTCAATAGCAACATATTTAAAAACTAAGACTTAAACATGAACGGTAAAAAGCAACCTTATCTGTATGTTGTGTAGGTCATGTGGCAATAGAAATTGGTGAAGAGGATCGTCAGAGTTCAGAGGATGAAAAAAACGGACCAGGTACCTTCATAAAAAAAATTTTTTATGATCTTCATGATAAAAACCTTTAAAAAAGTTTCCCTCTGCGGTGAAAATCAAGTTTTTATTTTGGTTTATATATCTATGTGGTGTTTTAATATGCTTTAAAGGTGCAGTGTGGAAATATTAGAAGGATCTTTTGACAGAATTGCAATATTATATAGACAACTATGCTTTCAGTGGTGTTTAAAGATGTGACAAAATGAACTGTATTGTTTTTATTACTTTAGAATGAGCTGTTTTTATCTACATACATCGGTGGTCCCCTTACATGGAGGCAGCCATTTTGTGCCATCATGATTCTACAGTAGCCCTAAACGAACAAACTACGTTGTCTCAGACAAATTCATCATTCAAAACCATTGTTGAGAATTTTCATCATAAAATTGGAGTTTTCCAAAAACTCCAAACCGTAGTTTGAAATCGCCTTTTCTACGTCACAAACATGTAACCAATCACATCATCACAGTTAAACGAGTGGATCAGAGTTTGAGCCATAGATATTGTATATGGATTCAGCATAGACTCAGCGCTGAAACGATGGCTGCTCAGCTTAATTTTCAAAAAGTCACATATATCTTAGCAGAAAGCTGGAAAATGTTGCATTTACTTTACACAAGCGCAGCCATGTCCCCATGGGGACGTTATGAAGTGACGTAATTACGCGACGTGGGGAATCACTTTTATTTCTTTTTCATCCAACCGCAGTTTTTGCAATTTCCCGCAATTTTCCGCAATTTTTGCAAGTTCCCGCATTTTCATTGCGTAAAATTGCATAAATATCCCACATATTCCATCGCATTTTTTTATAAAAAAAACATGTCCCCATGTTGCCATGGGAACGTTATGAAGTGACGTAATTACCCGACATGAAACAACAGGGTTTTGGGAATCACTTTTTTTTCTTTTTCATCCAACAGCAGTTTTTGCAATTTCCCGCAATTTTTGCAAGTTCCCGCATTTTCATTGCATAAAATTGCATAAATGTCCCGCATATTCCATCGCATTTTTTTTAACAAAAACGTGCCGCAAGATCAAGCATTTTTGCCCGCAACAATTACAAAGTTTTTCTGGAAGGACTGTTATGTGTCTGAAATTGCTGAATGTAGCATCTATTTGCATATATATCTATGGTCCGGGGTGGAGGCAAGGCCTAATTCGCATATTCATATATCTATGGTCCGACTCTGTGCGACTGAGTAGAGATGGGGCTAATTTGCATATTCATAGATCTGCATATACTAATGAGGCAATGGTGTAGAGTCACATTAAAGCTGTTTGAATGCATGAAAAAAACTACTGTCACAAGTAATACTTTTATTATTATGCTCAAAGATGAGTTTTAAGTGAAAAAATTATTGAGAGCAAGGGGGACTTTAAATGGTTCTTTGTCAGGCTGTATGGTTCCATAAAGAACCTTTAACATTCGTAGAACACAGGTTCTTGTAAAGGGAAAAGGTTTTGCAGAATATAAAAAGTTATGAAAGAAAGTGAAAGATTCGTTGGGGAACCCAAAATGGGATAATTTTTAAGATTGTGTGGTGTCCAGTGTTGGGGAAAGTTACTTTTAAAAGTAATGCATTACAATATTTAGTTACTTCGCCAAAAAGTAACTAATTGCGTTACTTAGTTAATTTTCATGGAAAGTAATCCTTATGTTACTTTTAAGTTACTTTGCGTTACTTTTTCTTGGCTGAGGCTTGATCTCTTTCAGGCCTTGCAGGTGTTTTTATGACTGAGAAGTTCCGCATTCAGAAATTGCATATTTCCATCGCAAAAATGTCGAGCTCTGGCCTGCCATCTCAGACTCAAACTGTTCCCACACAGGCATGTACGCATAGAGAGCATAATGTGACTACGTTAAGTTTAATTCAGTACATTATTTTTTTTAAATCAATTAATTAAACTAAAAAGTAATTCGCATTACTTTTTTATAAAAGTAACTTAAATATGAATGTGTACACTTATAAAGTAATGCGTTACTTTACTCGTTACTTCAGAAAAGTAATAATATTACATAATGCACGTTACTTGTAATGCGTTACCCCCAACACTGGTGGTGTCATATGAAAAAAAACTTTAGGTACAGCTCATAACTTAAAACTTAAACGTTTTGCTTCTCCCATTCCTGCAGACAACATCATCAAGAGGGTTTTCAACATCATCAAGTTCACCTGGGTGCTGTTTCTGACCACCATTGAGAGCATCACCAAGTGGCTGAACTCCGTCTGCAGAGAGTACATTGACATATCCACAGTTCTGCGCATCGAACGCTGCATGCTGACCAGAGAAGTCAAAAAGGTTCACAGTGAACAATTCTACCAATGTAACATCTGATCTTTCATGCTTTTAGGTTAAATATGTCATTTTTTCATTAATATATTTTTATAATAACTAGTGTGATATCTAAAGAAAATGTGTTGGATGTTAGTCTGACAGGCATTACAACAAAATAAACTACATTAGGTTATGATGTAGGGTCTTGTATCAGCCTACAGGATACTTGCTTTATAAATGAGCAGGTGGTGAAATATTAAAGTCGCCATGAAACGGAAATAGTGATTGTCCCCATCTTGATGTATATCCAAGTGAAATGGCTTCTAAATAAAAATGTATGTATCATGGCAACATTAATTAAATAATAATTTAAATTGAAATGATCATGTGAGATGAATGAGAACGTAGGATGCAGGATGATACCTAAATCGCAGTAAAGTATGTAGGATTTCTATTTTATTATCAGCACTGGCAACAACTGGTCCATCTGGTCAGCTCAACGCACAGGGATGGGACACCCCCTAGCCATCGCAAGAGCCAAATTGATTGATTGATTGAGTTCGCTTGATGTGCCGCGTGACATGAAATGTTGACCGTTCTGTCGGTTAATAATCCGCTAAAATTTCGTCCCTCAGGGAAACGTCCCATCACGGGAGAGTATTCACGTGTACTATCAGAAGCAGATGAAGCTGAATGTGTCTCGTGAGTCTGGGCTGGATCGGATCAGCGAGGAGGATTCGGGTTCGGGTTCACACAGAGCGCGTCGTCGACGGGCCGGACACAGTACGGACTCTTTTGCGTCTAGAGACAGCATCTCCAGGTCTTTATTACTTTGTCTTGTTGTTTTACATCAAACCTGTAATAGTAGAAATGGGTCATAAAGCTTTTCTAATGAATGAATTGCATTAAAAAAAAGATGTTGTGTCCATATCATAATCTCATGCTTCATCATATAGGTACAGTACATATAACAAAATGTCCATTTTTGTAGAATTAGCAATACACTGAGATGGATCAAATTTTTTGGGGAAATCATCATTCCTCATAAATTCATCTTTTTGTCATTGAGTTCCACATCTGTTCATGTTTCCATCCATCAGTGGATATACAGAAGCCACCATGCTGTTTTCCCGTCAGTCCACCTTGGATGACCTGGACGATATGCCCCAGAATATTCCCAAAACCAGCGAGCGCGCTCGTCCCAAACTGCGCAAAATGTACGGCCTGGAAATGTCCAACTCCTCCGCGGACAGCGGCAGCAGCATCATCTCCAGGTGTCCATGTTCACTTCTTCATCACACTCATCTTCACACCCATCACTGTCAGTTTTGTGTTATTGTTTTGATGAAAGTCGTAGGAGAATGAAGATGTGATTCTAGTGTATTCTAGCACCTTATCATTGCAAATTTCTCATGTTGTTTTGTGTTTTTTTTTTTTCCAGTGAAGCCACCCAGTGCATCACACTGTTTTCTCGGCAAGGCACCGACGACACCATAGATGAGGCTGAGAACGAGCAGGACCAGTTGGACGCAGACAAAATTAAGGAAAAAGACGAAGGAGCTGACTTGACACAGCAGTCCATCGAGGATAAACCTGAGGAGGCAGGTCTTGAAGACGTGAAACTGGATATTACAGAGGATGAAATGGCAGAAATAACCGAGAAAGTAAGCGAAGACGTGATGCAGGACAAGACAGAGGAAGTGATGGAGGAAAGTCAGTGGGATCCGGTAGATTCAGATGAAGGACGTGAAGATGTTCAGGTCTCTCAGGGGGAGTTTGAGGTGCACATGGAAGAAGAACAATTTGTTACTGAAGAGGAAGATGGAGAAGAGCCTCTTCGAAGGGATGACGGCGAATCATCAGGAGCTGAGAATGGGCAAACAGACTTACACAGCGGGCAGCTTTTAACCCCAGATACAGAGATGCCCAACACCTCTGATGCAGATGTGCCACCTAGTTACAGCAAAGCCGTGAGTTTCGACCGGCTGTCTATGAGCTCAGACGAAAGTGACAGTGATAAACGTCTGATGCTAATGACGCCCGACAGCAAGTCTGATCTGGACGACTCTCTGTTGCCCTCTATGACCACTGAACTGACTGCCAGCGAGCTACTGCTTAACAAGTGAGTAAACTTAGATAGCCAGATGTTTGACAAAGTCTTTCCATAGTTCAGATTAGCAATAACAGCCATGTTTCCATCACCGTAATTTTATGCGCATTTTGAAGTATCAAGAACGAGCGATGGAAATGCCAAATTTCAAAAATACAAATCTTTTAATTCGCAAAAAGTTTTTACACTCGCTTGAGGTGCTTTTTGACTTATGCGGAAAAAGTAAATGTAAATAATTGGAGATGGAAACATTGTCTTTACCATATATGTTGTTGTCATAATGCCCTTGCTGCCAGTGCCTGCATCAAAAATTCTGCATTCCTTCTTTTGTGCTAAAAATTCAGTTTGGCAATTACAAGCTGCACTGCTAGTAAATTAATAACTTGCCCCATCGTGACTACATGCAGGGCTCGACATTAAGGCTTGTCCGCTTGTCCGGGACAAGTGGATTTTTTGAAGGACAAGTGTAAGAGAAAATTTGTTGTCCGACTGGACAAGTTAAATTTCAAACAATGTTACTTAACGTTATGTGCGGTTAACGACAGAGCAGAACACGCAGCGCAAACATCGAGCGGAATATTGAAGTGTATAAATGACAGACACTTCAACTGCGTTTTCATCACTGTGTGTCAAAAAAGCCGATTTAAGTCCGCATTTTTTCTCTTCTAAAGTTCGGTAAAAACACATAATGGGCCTAAAATCTTGTTTAAGAATCGGTCGAATTCACGAAAACATTCTTAAGACAAAAAATAAGAAAGTTCTTAAGATAAATTATAAGAAGTGCGTAAGAATGTTCCTAAGTGCAATTCTCAAACATTTCTTAAGAAGTTCTCATTTTTTTCTTAAGAATATCTTAAATTTGTGTCTTAAGAGTAAAATGACAAGCTTTTAAATGAATTAAGATACCCTGTTAATGAGGTAACAATACGCTTATCCATTAATCTTTTGACTACCTTGCGATCATTTACGCGATACAAACCAGCGACCCGCGCTCACATGAAGCGGAGGATGAAGCGTGCATGCGGTTTCGGAGCCCTCGACTCACATGACGGAGCAATTACCGGTTCGCCTCCTGCTTACCCCCCATTCAGACAGCCAGCAACCAGCAATAGCAGAGCGACGCAATCTCATTCATTTCAATGGAAACCAGGCGACTTCCGGCGACATGAGCGAAAGTGACCGTTGGCGACCGTAAGGGCGTGTCCAGCGCCGCGAGAAAGTTACGAAAAGTTTAACTTTATGCAAATGTCGAGCGAATTTCGGGAGCGACTACCAATGAGAACGAAGCAGTGGAGTTTACGTCATCCTTCTCTCGTCAGTTACTGGCGTAGATGGTACTCATTTGTTTATGACAAGCAGATTTAGAAACGCCTCATTGAAAGAGATGGGCGACACACAGCGATGACATCGCTGGCTGTCTGAATGCGGCGTTAGAGCGACTTTTAGCTGTTAAGTAATTTCACAATGAATGCAGGCTATTACGGAGGAAGTTAAATGTTTGCTTATATTATCACTAATACTTATTTGTGTTTCATGACATAAGTAAGCCATTAAACTTAATTATATGACGATGAAATTCCTCTTTAAACTAATCTATGTGAAGTAAACTGATTAAATTGCCATTTCAGACTACAAAATTCAACATGTCACATTTAAAACAGTCACATTAACGTATAAAACATCCTACATTTTGAGATTTAAGACTACTGTAAGGTTATCCTAACTTTAAGATGTTATGTAAGACAGTTTATTTTTCGAGAATTGGAATACTTCTTAAGTTTTTTCTTAAGAACATACTTAAGGAAAAAAAAAAGAACTTTCTTAAGAAGCTTTTTTTTGAGAATAAAAAATATTCTTAAATTTTTTCTTAAGCTTGAATTTAAGATAAAATGGCAGTTAAGAAGATTTTTCTTCTTAAGAATGTTTTGTGAATCCAGCCCCTGTTTTATAATGAGAATCTCTCTTTCAGCGCGCCTATGTGTGTGTGTGCGCCGCGCGGCAAACGATTTGAATCTGACAAAGTTCGTCACTGTACATTAAAAAATCCCACACAAACATTACAGCATAAATGCTAGAATTAAGGTTGATTTTATATATAACAGATAATCTAGATACATTTACCCTAATACGTTTTTTAAAACATGTTAATGTTTTAATGTTTTGCTTTAGCGTTTTAATGTCAGACAATCATTGAAATGTGGGAAAAATGAAGAGAAAGGCAGCAGATATAGCATCCTTCTTTAGAAAGAGTAACAAGAAGTAGCCAAATGAATCTTAGTAAAATACATTTCAGTGGCCTAAAAAATTCACGTGATTTTCTGGTCTCTATAGTTTTTTCAGCAATGGGAGATATAAATTCTGGTTTCAAAGTAAATTTCAAAAGTTTTATTTTATTAAATAGTTTTAAAAAACATGATGTTGAATTATGACTATAAATTGTATGTTAATCTCAATTCAATTTAATTAAAATTAAAGTATTGTAGCAATTGTATGTTATAAATCATTGTGATTAACACACCTATAATACTTAAAAGTATTTTAAGGTTGGATGATAGAGATTTTATATGCCACCCCAGAGTAACTGCTGGCCCCTGCCTGGCCACCCCTATGAAAAATCCCTTGCTCCGCCACTCATTAGCAAAACACAAACAATACATTATATTATAAATCTTTACCCGGACAAGTGATTTTTGTGCATGGACAAGTGAAACATAAATTTACTTGTCCAAAGGACAAGTTCCTCAAAAAGTTAATGTCACGCCCTGACATGCATCTTGTCTCCATTATCCAAGCGTGATTCGCTTCGAAACCCAGCTAGTAAGTCTGGGGGCGTCTCACAAATACTGGACATTTCCGAAACCAGGATTGTTTTTTCAGACTTTTCAAGTGGTAGATTTCCTCAGAATCTTTTTTACTAAAGTCTTGAAAGCCATGCAGCATTACTTTTTGTCGTTCTTGTTTTCTTGTGATCGAGACATAAAACAGTTCATGAGATGATGTAAAAGAAAACAATACTACAGTACATGGCGATGGAATGGTTCAAAAACACTTTTGCAGACTTATGCCGAGTTCAGACTGTATGATTTTCAAATTAGTCGGGTCACCTGTGGTTTCACACTGCGTGATTATCAGGGGAAGCGTTCAGTCGCTGCTGTTTCACACTGCATGATGGATTGGCGACAGGGGTCTTCATTCTGCATGACTTTACCGTAAGAAGAATCGCCGATAACTTTTTCCCGGTCCGCAAACTACGTCTCACAACCAAACGCACGCGAGAAGTGACGCGAAGGAAACGGCGCGAGGTCACGCGTGCAAGACCGGAGTTCTCACGTGAGACTGGGATTATTATTAAAAATAGTCACCCGCAAGAAGTTTACCATGTGCGCTCATTTGCAGCAGAAAGAAGAAGAAATAAAAATTATGAATGAGGAAATGTTTGGAGAGGCTCCTCCCCGAACTTCCAGCTGTCTTGTATGTTGCTCTCTCATTGGCTGTAGGTCATCGCCGATGTTATTGTCAGTCAAAACACATTTCACATGGAATGATTTTGAATCGCCGACCGGTCCAGATATTTAGCATGCCAAATATCTCACGGGTGTTGGCGACTCGTAGGCGATCCTCTCAGAACGCGTCTTTTATAATTCACACTGTGTGATTGTCACTCGCGTGCACGAGCATCGATTCGCCTGTGATTTCGGCCATTTGTCGGCGATTTCTCAAAACCTGTCGGCGAGTCAAAATCAGGGCTAAAATCGTGCAGTCTGAACTCGGCATTAGTAACAATGCCAAGATCATAGCTTTGATCCAAAATTAAAATTGTTTGAGTGCAAGAAGAAATAATATTTATAATTACATAATTTTTAGGGCTGTCAAAAGATTAATCGCATACAAAATAAAAGATAATTTTTTTATATTATATATAGATAAAAAAATACATAAATAACATTTTTCTTAAATGCATATGTGTATGTGTGTATTTATATATACAAAATAATTACACACAATTCATGCACATATATTATGGAAAAACAAACTTTTATTTTGTATGCAATTAATCGCGATACATTTTTTTACATCCCTAATAATTATATAGTTATTCATATTTATATTACGATCAAGTGGTTGCATTTAATTTATGAATGTTATATAGTTTTTATTAATAATTTTTTTATTTTTTTATTTTGTATGTAACTTCTGATATCTGTACTCTTGTTCTTCCTCCAGAATGTTCTATGACGAGGAACTGGATAATTCAGAGCGTTTTTATACTTCCCAGCCGCTGGGTCTGCAGCTATGTTATGCTCTTTATAACCTGCTAGTGGCGCATTCAGAGATGGTGTGTTACCTGGTGATCATCCTCAACCACATGATCTCAGCGTCCATGGCAACGCTAGTACTGCCCATCTCCATCTTTCTATGGGCAATGCTTTCTGTTCCACGACCTAGCAAACGCTTTTGGATGACTGCTATTGTATACACAGAGGTAAGGTTTTGAGGTATATTTGGTATCTTTAATTAATTGTCTTCTTGAATTAAGTCTTTAAATTTTCCCTAACATAAGCAGAAAACTATAGAAATTAAGGGAGAAGGTAGAAAAAGGTTATATAGTTTAACCTTCTTAATGGTTTTTATGTACCCAACTTTCATCATGTAAATATCACTTGGTAACAGTTTACAATGAGGTTGTATTTGTTAACTTTAGTTAATGCAATAGCTAATGAAAAATGAAGTAACATGAACAATTGTACTGGCATTAACTAAAGCCCACTCGATCGTCTTCGTTGTTGAACCGATTATATTATTCGATTTTCCTGTTGTGCATGGTGTGTTTGTGAAAACTATATTGCCTATTTATTGTTAGTTTATGTTAGTAAAAATGTACTAAAATGTACAACTTTATTGTAAAGTGTTACTCATTAAAAAACTCTAAATAGTTTCTTTTTCTGTCTTTCAGGTTACCATTGTCATCAAATACTTCTTCCAGTTCAGCTTTTTCCCATTCAACCAGGACCTGGAGATGCACAAGAAGAAGCCGTACCATCCGCCCAACATCATCGGGGTGGAGAAGAAAGATGGTTATGTACTTTATGACCTCGTCCAGCTGCTTGCACTGTTTTTTCACCGATCCATACTGAAGGTTCCTATTTTAAATCTTCTGCATGCTGTCAGCTGTAGTGTTCATGAAAATCCCATTCAAACTGTGAGCAAGAACTTTCACCATATAAATTAGCAGCCATGTTGCCTGAATATAGGTTGCGTCTCATTCAGCTCCCTTTTTCAGTAGTCCAGGGAGTCGACCATTTCAAGGAGTGTCTTAGGTGCAATCCTTCCAGTGCACTGGAACGTTCATTCCCTAAAAATTCCCAAGGTGCAATGCAAAAACCAGTGAGCATCGATTTGATTGGTCCCTATATTTCCTTAATCACGTGACCCTTTCTCAAGCTCTCCAACTGAAACTGCGTGAGCCAACTCAATAAACTTTTTGAAACGCGTTTAAAAAGACAACCGTTTGTTTTAATTGTAATATCATATTACAAAATATTTAAAATAATATTTAAAATGTAATATTCCTCGAAATGTATGCATGAATATGTAAGAGACTAATGAAAGTGATGAAGTCATGAGATATTGATTTTGCCGGTTGTTGATGAATAACAGCTGTGAATTATCATAATGGGCCCTATTTTATTGTCTAAATCGCACGGCGCATGGTCTAAATGGGCATATTACTAACGCACTCTCTAAATAACAAAAATAATATTTCACCATTGATTTTAGACTTTAGAGCAGGTTTTTGTTGGTCAATGGCGTAGTCTATTTAAGTTGCCTCAAAATAGCAACGCCGCGTATGCGGTCGACAAATACGACTTTGGGATAACACACCCGAAATCTTGGCCAGGACATGTCCTGGAAAAATAGCATGTATGGTCACCCTCAGCTTAATACTTACAAATAAAAGGTAATTAATGTATCAATCAATGTAATATAAATATGCATAATTAATAACATATAAGATTTTATTTACACATGATAAAACAAAATTCATATTCGTCTTGTTTAGACTTGAGCGCATTTTGGCTGCTAGGAGACATGTATTCAATGAATTCAATTTGCATTATTTACAAAATGAGTTAATAAAATATATCAAATCAATATTTGTTTGTATATATTTAGTTTTGTGGCAAGTAGCCGTATAATAAGCAGGATAATTTACAGGCAGATGGGTTGTTTTCGCAAATAAATCCTCCGCTTAGCATCGTAATCCTGATCACCCTGTCGGGATTTATCCTGCAATTATTCTGAACTGTCTGGCTGTGCATTATCCCTCACATAATGATAAATGGCATTAGTCTAATGTAGTTATATAACTTTTCTGGCTGCATTGTAGAAACGGTGCAGAGTTTAAGGTGCTGAAGAATGTAAAACTGTATTTATGTAGGCATTGATGAGTTTTGTACATGGTAATGACATTGTGAGCCTTAAACACTATTGTTTCCTCCTTTTATTTAAACCTCATACATGCAAAAGACATCAGGCCAATCTCAACATAACACCAACTGTGACATCACAGTCGAGATGTACACCCCAACATTAAATTAAAATTTTTGCACTTAACTCATACCCTGCCAGCCATTTTTTTTTTAAGTTGCCCGCCAGCATTTTTTTGTGATTTGCATAAAAGTTTTAAAAATTCCCAGGAAAATTTTTTTTCTAAAAAAATATAAACATACAAATCAAATGAAAGAACAGAACCTCTGCTTTCAAACAAACAATAAACAAACAAACATATGCTAACTATATTTTTTCTCTGCTTATAAACTCTTAAATATGGGTATTTTTCTTAAAAAAAAAAATATATATATATATATATTAAATGTGTTATTTAGAGATCAGATTCATAACAATTATCAAAACATACGCAGAGTTTAAAATGAGTAAATAACGTTTTGGCTTCAGTTTTTTCATAAATTGGGTAAGTGGATAATCGCGGTATTGCAGATTAACATAAAAATTCATCAGGAACATGTTTTTGTATGCAAATGTTTTCTCTTTTTTGACGAGATAACTCGTCAATGGCGGGGAAAGAGTTAATAAAGACACAAACCTTCTATAGACATTTGTTCATATCAATAACCTATAGGAGGAAATATTAATCATGAGTTTTGAATTACAGAATCAATCATAGGTCTTAAGATCTTTAAAACAATTCACACTGATCTATTGCAGGTGTTGTAAAGTCTTGTTCTTGTTCAGTAGCCTAATCATTTTCTGTTTTAGGTTTGAGATATTTTCCAGCCTCCAGTAAAGGACGCCAAGATAGAAACATAATTTATCAGACATTATGAGATGTAAACAAAGCCACTGGACTGTTGAAAGCTTAAAAACCATAAAATGGATTTAAAATCAATTTCGTAATGCTCGTGAAATAATGCTAGCGTAAGGTTGCTCTTCTTTAAAGGTTCCAGTGTGGTTTTGATTTTGCTCTTTTTGTGAGGGCGCTAGTAAAAAGTGCATTGTCAATTTTTTTGTTGGTTTTGACTGTGGGTTGATAAAGAGCGCTTGTAAAAACACAGTAAATGTGTGATTTACAGCACACCCATAAAAGGCACAAAACATCCAGAAAAATGCTGCTATTGGCACTATATATGCTGAGGTTTATTTCAAAATGTCCAAATAGTTTATTGTGATCAAGAATTTGATTTGTGCTAAAAATATATCTTTTGTCTCTCTTTGTGCCTTTTATCTCCATGTAGTTTAGAGCTTTGAATGAACAGGCAATGTTTTGTTTTTGAGTCTCGCAGTACTTTAAAAGCTTGGTTTTCATCTGTTTTGATTATCCGCATCGTCTCTCTTCGATTCAGTGTCACGGCCTCTGGGATGAAGACGACCCTAAAATGTCACGGAGCGGTGGTTGTACCAGTGAAGACGAATCTGAGGACGAGGGGAAAATGACGGTGGCAATGACGTGTGATGAGGAGAAGAGGAGTTCTCCGGCGTTCTCGCTCAAGTCTGTAAACCTTGGGACATCCGTGGACTCGCAGCAGGTGAACGTGCAGATCCGTTATCCCGAGCAGCGGGCATATCTGCGACGTCAGAGCACCAGCGGCGGGTCTCACATTTCTAGACGCTCCTCTGCCAGATCCAAACGAGGTGAGGAGTCTCATACAGCTTTACTTTTTATAATTTAGTTTTTCTAATGCCAAAAATGAGTGTTGTAATATATACGTTTTAAAATATATTTAATTAAATTCTACCTCCATGTTAAGAAATAGTTATAGATGGTAAAATGCCTACTGTATGTGTACACTAGAGGTCTTCACGGGTCCACTTAGATCCAAAAACCCAAGGTCCGACTCGAGACCCGAGCTGGTTTGGGTCTAAAAGTTTCACGTGTGTCTCGGACACGGATCAGGTATAGTGGCATCGGCACTTGGGGAAGACCCGAACTCAGAGCCGGCGCCAGACCATAACTAACAGGGGGGCACTCGGCTTCCAACGGGGGGCACGCAATAGCAACAATAACTTGCAAAAACAAGACATTGAAACAACAAATACAGCAAGCACACACTCATACAACTAGTACAGACTGTCAGCTCATTTCCCGTATAAAGTGCAAAAGACCACAAACTATGCGCAAAACTATTGAACTTCGACCGCAGCGTGAGCGCAAGCTGAGCTTCCCTGCGCTCGCGCTTGGCTCGACGCAACAACAAACCGCCCTCGCGCGGCGCAAGCCATTGAAATGAATGGGTTTCATAGCGCAGCGCACACCGTGTCCTAGCTTTAAAAAAGCCGCTTTACCATAATCACGTTGTAATGCTGTTAACGATCTATAGCCACACTTCACATTTAAGCTTACGTAATTTAAAACAACGTTAACTTACCTTTAAAATAGCTGAAGATGGCGTGTACGAACATTAAACGTCCTTAAAACAGTGTCCTGTAGATTTGTAAATTCCACCTCGACCTCTAATCTCTGAGTTTGAGGCAGTCTGTGTTTGCATGAAGCAGGCGGTGCTGGTTCGTTCTAAATGTTCTAATATCCATATTTTACACGATCCATAAAATGCCGCGAAAAAATAGGTTGCTAGTATCAAGTCACAAATATGCTAAAGACGTAAGACGTGTGAGACGTGGCAATACATCCAATCAGAGAAACTGGTCTATTTTAATTAAAGAAAACATATATCAACTATATTTACCTCATTTGATTACATTACAAGTCATGAAACATTCAATGTTTAATTTATTTTAATTATTCTTGATATATATTAAAGTAATAAAAAAACTTTCTAGGGGGGGCACAACAACCTGTTCGGGGGGCACTGCCCGCGAATGCCTCCCTTGACGCCGGCCCTGCCCGAACTATCTTGCGTGTGTGCATCAAGTCCATTTCCAATGCCTTCTCTGTTTGCCAATAGCGCTTGCGACATTATGTGGCTGTCTGTCTGGTGCGTGCAGGGCTGCAGACTTCACACACGTCGCTGGCGTTTAAATTCGGGTTCAGTCGGGTAAAAAAATTGGGGTCGGATTCAGGTCTAGTTTTTCTCGGGTTTTTCTTGGGTCGGGTCTCTTAAAAATATATATTTATACACCTCGGGTTCGGGTAAAAAGTGATTTGGGTCATTTCTGGTTCTTTGGACCCGGGAAGACCTTTATGGTACACACAATCTACACGTGGCCATAGTAAACAAAACCAGTGAAAATACACCATTTACTTACAAGTAACTTAAATGTAACTCTCTACGATAAGTGACAGTGTAACGTAATATTAAATGTATTATTTGTAAATGACACTATCAGTAACACCACATTTACGGATGATTCGATTTGTTTGGGTTTGGTTTGCGGTGACGATTGTTGGTGGTTTGTTTCGCAGGCAGCACGAGTACGCGTAACAGCAGCCGGAGAGCAGACGATGAGCCTGAAATACCACAGAAGAGCCGTAAGGAGATGATCACGGAGAAGATCCGAGAACAGCTCATTAGAGCCAAGGTTTACCTGATCAAGAAGTAAGTGTTAGTGTGTGGGTGCCTATTTAACCATATTTTGGGGATAAATTGGTACCCGAAAGTAAGCAACACTTCACAGTGTCTTTTTTGTATGCAAAAAATATAGCAAAGAAATTATTTTATTGTTTAGGTCAGTGGTTCCCAAACTTTTTCAGCGTTCGGCCCCCCTTGTGTAAGGTACATTCCTTCGCGGCCCCCCAAAGAAAATTTGTGACAAAAAACTGTTCTAAAACTCAAAATTTTAATTAAAAAAAACATTAAATTATACAAAAAAGTAGTGCTTTTGGTTAGTAGCCTTATTTTTTTAGATTTAATTACACAGAATTAATAATAAATTAATGTATTTCATAAAATGTCATAAAACTGGGGCCCCCCTGGCACCATCTCGCAGCCCCCAGTTTGAAAACCACTGGTTTAGGTAACAAGACAGTGATTAAAATAATATAAGGTTGGATTTGGTGACTTACACACCCAACTCAGAAATTGAAAAAAAAAAACGTAAGATGAAGAAATGTACTTCCATGCCTCCATAACACCCTTTGTTCAATAACAAAAACACATCAAAACTTTTCTTCTGACAATAAGAGAAAAAGACCAAAAGCACAGATTGCTCGGCCTTGTATAAATATGTAAAGTAGCCAGGTTACATTTAACCCCGCGTTAGTTTATGCCCCGCTCACCCCTATGTGTGTTCATGGGATCAAACCCACGACCTTTTACACTGCTAATGCAATGCTCTACTATTGAGCTACAGGAACACATTTCTACATAGGGACATGCCATATGATAGTTGATTATAAAGTAAATGTGATTGTGAACATTATTTACTTTCTAAGAAATGTTCATGACATTGTATGCATGTTGTTTTATTTGCTATTTTTAATCAACATATGCAACTTTCTTCACTTCTGTGTAGACTTTTATTTTCTAATGTAATAATCCAGTCAAATCCTCATCTATAAATTCTAGTCAGGGCTTTGAACCAGATTTTTTCCCAATTGGTTCGTTCCAAACAGAAACAGTATTTTAACGTTTCCGGTTTTCGGATCAACCCTAAAATGGACGTTCCTGAACCGGTTTATAACGTTCCATGTCAGCTGTGGGACATACAAATAAGTAGGCTGATCATTAGGACATCAAACTTTAATTATTATTAGTCTACATAATTTTCCTTAAATCTCTATCGTGTCATCAAACATTAAAAAAGGCTACGTAAGCGGCATAACTGTAATTCTGATATGCCTACATCTGTTGAGTCCACTTAAACACGCTCACACACACAGATGGAGGACGAATTCCAGCATAAACAGTTGCATAAAGTGAAAATTGCGTTGTTTTTCAGTGCTTTATTCGCCAAATGTATTTTAATGGACTACAGTATGAGACACAGCAGCGCAACTCTCTCTCAAGTTTATACATGAAGAGTTCTGATCTTTGAAGGGCATAGGGATAATCACGTTTGATTGGAGTTGGACCGGACACATTTAACCGCATGTGCGTACAGAAAATTGTTCACTTTAGCGCCTTTTTGCAGTTAAATTGTTTAAAATCACTTAAGTGTTAACATTTGCAAGCCTTTGAAACATGTGCAAATGATCAACTTTCACCCTATTTAAATTTGCGCATTAATCCGCGAATCGCATGCAAGGCGAACCGTGGGTCGTGATCTGTACTCTTTCACCACTAATTAGTATTAAAAAAACAAACATCTTGAGATACTTGGTAGCCTACAATATTTACCTCTTATGATTAAGCATTAGAGAGTTGGGCTTGAGTAGGCTACTTGCTGGTGGCTTTTCATTTCTCAGACGAGTCAACGACGACCGGAATTGAACTTTACTGAGTATTGCACAGAAATCTTGTTGAGGAATTAAAAAAATAACGGTATTAACCATTTACCATTATTTTAAATAAATATTGGATTCTGTTCCGGAACATATTTTTGGAAAGGTTTCTGGTGTTCGTTTTCGTTCCGTGAACCGGTTCAAAGCCATGATTCTAGTACACAAAGATTATGGCAATAATGCAAAACATTACTATTGATTTTATTGTTAGCTTCTCTGATAAAATATTAAATGCTCTCTCAGTTGTAATTTGCTTTTGATAAAAGCGTCTGCTAAATGAATAAACATAAAGAAAAAAGCATTCGATTCACATTCATCAAGATGCTCTGAATGTGTTTCCCACAATCCACAATCATTTTTAATCTTATAAAACATCATGTTTCATTCAGAACTGCATTATGCACATCAGGTTGTAAATGCTCCAAAATTCATTTTTATTATATATTTTAGATAAATTCTTCCTCTCTGTCTGTTTTGTGACTGTTTGTCTTTTCAGATTGGTGGAGATCTATCAGCCCATTCGTCAGTTCTTCTACAATCTGATTCACCCCGAGTACAACGCCGTCACGGACGTTTACGTCTTGATGTTTCTTGCTGACACTGTTGACTTTATCATTATTGTCTTTGGCTTTTGGGCATTTGGAGTAAGTCTGATATTCTTTTATAAGCGAAGTATGTAATTTTGGATGTTAAAGTCCCCATGAACAGGAAGTCACGGTTGACTTCCGTGTTGTGACCAGGGGTGAAAATGGGGGAAACGTGATGAGATGAGTTCTGGGAAGTGAATTTCAAGGGGAGCGGAGTTTTAAGGAAACAAAAAAAAGTTATATTATTTTAAACCGAAGTCATCTAAAATCCCCCCAGTAAATTTGTGTCATTTTTGTTGTGATGTATTTCAGAGTAAAACTAAATATCACATGAGGGAAAGAGCAAGCATATTCAGAAATAGAAACTGTAGTAGACTGACAATTGGAGGGGGCGGGGTTAACAGATGCTCCGTTCAAGCCGTCAAACTTTTTTAGATTAATACAAAAATAATAATGACCCACACAGATAAATTGCTTACAATGAACACTGCAATATTCCATTAATAAATAAAAATTCAGAAGTTCAGATGCAAAAGCCTCTAAACATCAAAAACACAAAATGCCCTCAGCACGTTAGAAGTCTGATAAAAAATGCTCATTGACAAGAAAACATGTCAGACGCACTTAAAGGGTTTTGCATCTGTGCTCTTCAATTGTCAGTTTTGACCCCATGGGGACTTTAAAAAAGTTACTACTAATCAGTCCTTCTAGAAAAACGCGGAGTTTTTTTGTGATTGTTGCGGGCAAAAATCCTCGATTTTGCGGCACGTTTTCTTAAAAAATGCGATGGAATATGCGGGATATTTATGCAATTTACTGTATGCGATGGAATTGCGGGAATTTGCGAAAATTGCGGAACTTGCAAAAACTGCGGAAACTTGCAAAAGCTGCAATGATGTTCACGTCACATAATCACGTCACTTCATAATGTTCCCATGACAATAGAGGACACGGCTGCGCTTTTGGGAAGTAAATGCAACATTTTTCAACTTTCTGCTAATATATATTTGACTTTTTGCTACAAAAATGCTGAGATTATGAAATCATGCAAGCCCCGCATATTTTGTGCGCGGAAATATGTAATTAATGCGGCGAAAGTGCGTCGTATTTGGAAAAAAAGGCAGCCCCGCATAAATATCGCACAATCGCGTTTTTCTGGAGGGACTGACTAATGCTGCGTTCAGACCAGCCGTGGTAGAGGCGTCAAGTGTGAGTGATTTCAATGTTAAGTCAATGTGAAGACGTGTTGACGCGCGTCTGGAGGTCTCGCGGCACGAATAAGGCGTTTAGTGCTGCACGGTAGATGCGGTAGACGCGATTCCGCCTCATTCGTACGTCTAGTTCGCACGAATTGAGCGTTGCCGCAGCAAATGCGTGAGTTGAGAAATTTGAACTTTGCCAATAATGATGTGATTACAGAAAACAAGCCGAGTCGCAGAAGCCCCTCCCTTGACGCGAATTTCTGCGTGAGAGTCTCGATGACTAGAATTTCACGCACGAATTTCACACGCGAATGAAGCGTGTAAACTCCAAATGTTTAAGCGGCAAACTAGACGCGGTAGACGCGATTTTGACGCCTCAAACGCGGCTGGTGTGAACCCACGATAAGACTTCATGCTACCTTACAAAACATCAAGTGCTCTTAAAAACAGCCACACTTTGGTTCGATTAGGCAATGTGTTGTTTTATGGGTCTTTTTTGTTGATGCTTGTTATCTTTGGCTCACAGAAACATCAGGGAGGTGCCGATATCACATCCTCACTATCTGAGGATCAAGTGCCCGGCCCGTTCCTCGTCATGGTTCTTATCCAGTTTGGCACTATGGTGGTGGATCGTGCCCTTTACCTGCGTAAGACAGTGATGGGGAAAGTGGTATTCCAAGTTATCCTGGTGTTTGGCATACATTTCTGGATGTTTTTCATCCTACCGGGAATCACGGAGAGGTAAAGGAATACTGTGAATTTGGCGTCAAAGTAAATTTCTATTAAAGGGGCATTGTGTAACTTTTAGAAGGATCTCTTGACAGAAATGCAAGGTAATATACGTAACTATATTATAAGTGATGTACAAAGACCGTACATAATGAACTGTCTTGTATATTATCTTAGAATGAGACGTTTTTATCTACATACAACGCGGGTTTCCTTACATGGAAGTCGCCGTCATGTTTCTACGGTAGCCCTAAATTGACAAACTGCTCTACTGTCTCAGACGATGACATGTTTGTCCTGTGGTGGCTACAGTAGCTTCTCTATGCGTTTTCTCTATGCGGTTGCAATTCACAGTCTCACCACTAAATGTCGCTAAAAATCTACACACTGATCCTTTAAACTGCTGGACTTTAATACGTGTCTTGCAGATCTGGCTTCCGTCACTGCTAAATAAACATTCAATGATGGAAAATATTCAGTTAAAGGCACACAAGGCAAGTCTGAGTATTATTTCTCTACTAGCTCCCCCTAGTGTCTGGGAGTAAATGCTTTCTATATCTGAGACTTTACGGGACTGAAGGACACCGGGTCGGATACAGCGAACTTGCAAGTGGGGTATTCTTCCTACAGACGGTAGGGGCGGGCGAGGGGTCTTCATTCGTCATGTAATGAGTCATTTAACCATATACCGACTTACGAAGATGATTTATTAACATAAAAATGCTGCCTTGTGTCCCTTTAACGCATCATCTGTTTTTTAGCGTTCCAGATGGTTCATAAGCAGAATTGTGATTCTTGTATTTCTAGTTAAGTAAAATGGTTGTAAATTAGTCATGTCTTTTGTAACAGAAATGCTACAAATAATCTGATCATGTTTTTCATCTCTCTTCTCTGCAGGCGCTTCAGTCAGAACAAAATAGCTCAGTTGTGGTACTTTGTGAAATGTATTTATTTCGGCCTCTCTGCGTATCAGATTCGCTGTGGCTATCCAACTCGTATACTTGGGAACTTCCTCACCAAGAGCTACAACTACGTCAACCTCTTTCTCTTCCAGGGGTGAGCGGGAATATTGCATGACATACTTTTTAAGTGATAAGTCAGAAAATATGGCCTATACGCTTACTCTCAGAGATGAAGAAGTGGTTTGGTTGGATAGAAACATTTATAGCATGGTAAAATGTTAAAAAAAAAATCAATGGACAACAATTACCAGGAAATGATAGGGAACGTAATATTGAAAAATCATGACCCCAATATTCTCAACCAAACATAATGAGAACAAAGTCCTGTGTCAACATCTTTATAGCCACTTAAAGGGTTTTATGGCACTCTTGACAAAAAAGCACTTTCTTAAATCAAATTGTTTGTAATGGAATAATCAAGAGCGATAAAACAAAATAGTTTTTTAATCTTCCTCCACCATGAGATTGTGTTCAGGATTGTAACTATTTAAAGTGTTGTTTTAATTATATAGTTCCTATAACTTTTAAATAATGGAACTTAATATTCAGTCTATTAATTTGTGTGTTCCTTGGCAGAAAGAAAGGCATACAGGTACATTTATACCATTTTAAACTTGGCTTGATTCTGATTGGCCAGTTGTGACATTTGCAGGTTTGTTATTCCCAGATAACAGCTCTCTCAAAATTAATAACACACGGTAACCCAAATGCTGCAAATAATTTTGACAGGTATGGTTTAATATTACACAAAAATTACATATAAATATGTCTTTAAATAACATATTTGACATTATTTTTTACAAATTATTAAACCAAATAGTGTGTTTGTGACATCTGAATGTCTTATCTCACCTTAAAGGGATAGCTCACCCAAAAATTCTGTCATCATTTACTCACACTCATGTTGTTACAAATCTGTATGAAGTTCTTTGTTTTGATGAACACAAAGGAAGATATCTTGAGGAATATTTGTAAACGCTGTTGATCTAATCAATTAAGAGAAACGCTTCCCTGTTAATGATGAGTTTTTACAGCAATCCATATTTCCGCTATTATCCACTAGGTGGCGTTCTTACCCAATTTATAAAACACTGAAGTATCCACTGATCCAAAAACAGTAAAAACTAACAAAAGTCCTTTACCAAAATGCAATTATCTCAGCTTTTTGTTCAAAATGATGTATTTTTGAAGAAATCTACCCATATTTGAGAGGTGATGAAAATATAACAAATGAAGATAAGATAAAAAAACTTTTGTGTGTTTGAAAGCAGAGGGTCTGTTCTTTTATTTGATATTGATATACAATTTGATATTGTATGTTTATAAATTTAAAGAAGAACATTTTCTGCAATGCATTTTTAGTAACTTTTGTAAAAATCATGGCGGGGAAAGAATTAAGGTGCAAAGGTGTACTTTTTGACACTTTTTCTGATGGTGCATGTACAGTAAACCTACTTTACCACGCTTATTGTCAAAAACTCAAATGATTTCGAAATCATCTTGTATTGTTTGCAGGAAATTTCATAGTGATTTATTATAATTTTACAGTAACTCTACTGTAATATAAAGTTTAGTAAGGGAAAAGAACAGAAAACGAGCCCCACAGTTTTATAAACCAATGGTTCTCAAACTGGGGGCCGCAACATTATGCAGCATTTTATAAAATACATTAATTTATCATGAATTTTGTGTAATCACCCCCCCCCCCCAAAAAAAAATTAACAGTTTTTTGTCATACATTTTCTTTGGGGGGGGCGTGAAGGAATGCATCGTACACAAGGGGGCCGCACGCTGAAAAATTTTAAGAACCACTGTTTTAAACAATCAGTCTGATATTTAAAGTGTGTGTTGTGTGTTCAAGGTTCCGTCTCATCCCGTTCCTAACGGAGTTGCGAGCGGTGATGGACTGGGTCTGGACAGACACGACCCTCAGCTTGTCCAGCTGGATCTGTGTGGAGGACATCTACGCACACATCTTCATCCTGAAATGCTGGAGGGAATCTGAGAAGGTCAGAGGCAGTGGGTGAAGCAGAAGAGAACCTACAATCATAAAAATCAAGGGTTTTCACACCTGAACGTTGGTTTCGGAACCTGCTGCATTTTCTCCCTCGGTTCGGTTTGTTTGCTTAATGATTAGAAAGCAATCTGACCAAGTGGACCAATAAACAAGGCTGAATATGATGCATAATGACATACAAGCAGCGGTGTGTGCAAAAACATATTTCAGATTCAGACCAACTGTCCAAAACACTTTAAAGTACAAAAATGAGCAAGGTGTTTAGTGAGCGCCTTAAAGAGCTCAGAGGAACAGTGCTGCTATCAAAATGATTTAATAATATAAGCAAAGCTATAAAGACACCCATAATAATCCTGCAGCTGTTGTCTGACAGATGACAGCTATGAGTGAAATCCCAGAACATACACCAGTGCATTATCTTTAAGGACTTTTAAGAACTTTTTAAAACTTTGCCTTGTAAAAGCGAACCAAACTAAGAAAAAAATGCTATATTGTAACTATTTTAATCCCTGTTTCAAAATAAACGGAAGTGGTCTACAGGTCTGAAAACTTGGAAATTGGTCTTTGTCAGGCTGTATGGTTCTTAATGGTGCGTTCACACCAGATGCAAAAGAAGCGTAATAAGTTTTACACATAAAGTCAATGCAAAATGCAAAGACGTGATAGACATCCTATTGTGCGAATAATGCGATTTGACACGCATAACGTAATCCGTTGAAAAATCGGAACTTTGGCGGATATTTGAAGAAACAGTCTAACAATCAGGGGTGTGTTTCCCGAACAACGACGTAACTTGCTGCTGAACCAACATAGTACGATGCATAGTTGGAGAAACAAACTACCTTGTCACGACTGTTTCCCGAAAGCATAGTAACTTTGTCACACATTCGTCATTTGAACCATGTTGGTTTAACAATATAGTTGATGATGTCACGTGGGAGGTGAATTACTAATTAATCTGGGCAAATCGATTTAATGTCCGATTATTGCTGCAAATAATATATATTGCATCAGAAGACTGATTTTTTTGTTGTTGTGATTTAGTTATCTGTTGTTTATTTTCAAGATATTCAATTCATGCGCAAGTTCCCTCTTACGTCACTCCTCCCAGGGACTCCCCAGGGTCTTAAAGCTCGTATGACTGTGCCCATGCACAATTTTCAAATGCAGCGCTTTCATTCTGTCTACATATTTAAAGACGTAAAATAACATTTTAATATATTTAGAATGATGGATATAGAATGTACTACGTTTTTTTTGCTTATTTTGTTCAAAAGCATGATCAACGTAAGTCTACATATTATAATAACAAGGAACGTGGCTTCTAACGACAGGTAAAGACCTGTCGTTCAAACCACACAAGTTTGCAATGCAGCTTGCGAATGTTCGTTTGAACTTTGTTTTCGGGAAACACCAAATCCTTGAACTTTGTCAGTTACGACAATACTTACAAAAGTAGTTGGCTAACGATGCTTTCGAGAAACGCACCCCTGGTAAGTTGTAAAAAAGGCTCTTTACTCAATTTATGCTCTATATATAGATATTAAACTACACGATAGTTAAAGCCGGCAAATTGAGCATATTCGCATCTAAATTTCACACGCTAATGATGCTAAATGAGTTAAAGGGGACATTTCAAAAGACTTTTTTAAGATGTCAAATAAATCTTTGGGTATCTCCAGAGTACATATGTGAAGTTTTAGCTCAAAATACCATCTAGATAATTTATTATACATGTTAAAATTGCCACTTTTAGGTGTGTGCAAAAATGACATTTTAACATGCAAATGAGCTGATCTCTGTACTAAATGGCAGTGGCGTGGTTGGATAGTGCAGATTAAGGGGCAGTATTATCCCCTTGTGACATCACAAGGGGAGCGAAATTTCAATGACCTATTTTTTAAATGCTTGCAGAGAATGGTTTACCAAAACTAAGTTACTGGGTTGATCTTATTCACATGTTCTAGCTTGATAAAAGCACTGGGGACCCAATTATAGCACTTAAATATGGAAAAAGTCAAATTTTCATGGTATGTTCCCTTTAACTCAAAATGTTAAAGCTTCCAACTACACCTAAATAGCAAGATTTTTTGGCTTCATTTGCATCTGGCGTGAATGCACAATTAAAAGGCCATGAAACTGAAGTAGCAATTGTCTTATTTTCCCCGTGGTGACGGTTAGTTATATCTGAGTGAAATGGCTTTTGATAAGATAAAAAGTAGGACTGGACTTAAATCAGTCCATCGATAATTGACTGAATTGTTTGAAGTTGGGTCCTGTTGATATTTGCTAATCACTGCATCACCCTGCCCACCTGCCATATCATTAAACCGGAAGTAAAGAGAGATAGTTTTGTGAAGTGGACATTTGCATTTTTGATTAAAGATTAAAAAAATACCACAATATTCTAAAACAAATGACATTTCAATTCATTTCATTTCAATTTCATTGCGACTTTAAAAAACCTTTAACTTTTTTGGATTCTTCGGAGAACCAAAATATGGTTCTTGCTGCGAATGGCATTGAATCTGCCAAATGATTAAATGAAGTACAGGGTCACTTCACAGAGCCCTGAGATGAAGTCCTGTGTGTTATGTTACAGCGTTACCCTCAGCCACGTGGGCAGAAGAAGAAGAAGGTGGTGAAGTATGGAATGGGAGGAATGATCGTCATGCTCCTCATCTGTATCGTATGGTTTCCACTGCTCTTCATGTCGCTGGTCAAATCTGTGGCAGGGGTCGTCAACACTCCTCTGGACGTCTCTGTAACACTAACACTGGGCGGACTGCAGGTTAGCCTGACATCGAAGATGCATTTGCATGAACACATTCAGTAATCCCACAGTAACAGGTTGCTCTTTCATAGCACAGAGGATTTAATGGAGTTCTCTAAAAGTTTTATTTTTATCACTGATTCAGTCTTTGACATAACCGTACTCACTCAATATTAAATATATTAAAGTTATGTTTTATTTACATTATGTAGGATGATTTTATGTAGAAAACAGTAAATCTGGATTTTCACAGGCAGGGTCACATATTGGGGTTGAGCTCTGCTCTAAAACACTAGTGGAGATTTACTCAAAAGTCTCCAATACTGTAGCTCCGCATGTTCATTGCTGTGTAGAAGAAATCATTGTAAACATTTTTAAGTTTCAAACGGTCTGCATATTGAAAATGATTTCACATGTTGTATTTTTTGAATGTTCTCTTGTTCTTTCCAGCCGATCTTTACGATGAGCGCTCAGCAGACAAATCTGAAGAACATCACTTTCTCTGAATTTGAAAAGTTCAAACGTGACTATGGCAATGATGCAGTAAGGAAATGATTAATGTTGTCCTTTTGTACAAAATTAAACAAAACAAGCATTGTATGTTCTCATAGTGTGAACTATGATATGAGGACCATATCTATAAGCCAAATAAGCTTGGGGCTTGGCTCTTTCAACTAAGCCTGATGGTGGACTCTTATCTATTCTTGTTTTACTCAACTTGAGTGCAGCTTTCGACACAATTTTACATAGTATTCTTTTAAACCGTTTATCTGACATTGGTATCACTGGTGTTCCTTATGCCTGATTTTTATCATACCTTTCTAATCGCACACAGTTGTACAACTGAAAAAAATTTAACTCCCAACCTTCTCCTGTTAGCTGTGGTGTTCCCCAAGGTTCTGTTTTAGGACCCCTATTGTTCCTAATTTACCTTCTCCCACTCGGCAATATCTTTTCAAAATTCTGGATTAAATTCCACTGTTACGCTGATGATACACAGCTTTACATATCCACTAACCAGCTTTACATATCCACTTCGCTCCTCTTCATTGGGTCTCCTTCATACACCTTCTGCTCGCCTAACCACCATGGGCCATAGGGCCTTTGGCCGTGTTTCTCCTCATCTCTGGAATTCTCTCCCAGCTAACATCCGTATATCAGATTCATTAAATCAATTCAAAGTCAAACTTAAAACTCATTTATTTAGAACCACTTATCTTTCTTGATTACTTTGTACACTCAAGTCTAGTAGTTTTTTATTTGTGTTTTTATTGATACTTTTGTTTGTTGTTACTTCTGATATTATTGTTACTGTTGCTTCTTGTTGTACGGTGACCTTGAGTGGTTTGAAAGGCGTCTTAAATAAAATGCATTATTATAATTATTATTAAGCCCGTAATCAACCAACCACCACGCCAAAATATTTCTAATGCTTGGTATCAACATCCCAGCAACCAATCACACCTAGCAACACTTAAATAATCTTGAAGAAAATTTTGGGATTTTTTTACACAAAATCTTTTTGACGACAGGCCGTTGAATTATTTGTAAATATTTTTTTTAATAATTCCACGGTCCATCATCAATTATTTTGTATTTTATGGTTAAATTTATCTCCAGTCAGAGCTTAAATATAATTCATTTTTAAGTCAAATCAGGAATCAAAATAAAAAAACATTTTAACTTTTTCCCTGCCAGCATTTTTTAAAAGTTGCCAGCAAGCGCCAGCATTTTTTCTGATTTTTACAAAAGTTTAATGCCTGTAATGTAGGCTGCTTACACGAAGCGAGAGAGAGAGAGAGACGAATCCATATGCAAGGGGTTTATTCGTAAAATCCCAAAAGGGCAGGCAAACAAATCCAACACAGGGCAATCCAAAAACGTAATCCAAAAAACAGCCAACAGGTCAAAATCCATCAATACGAAACAAGACATGAAACAAAATACAAACAATGACTATGAAACGCTTGGTAATGCAGCTGTAACACATACAATACTTCGCAGTAAGATGATGCCAATGAACCAGATATATAGATTTCAAAATAGAAGAGCGGAAACAGAACATGATGTCAAACTAAAAGACCTAATAACAAAACAAACAGAACACAAGACAAAACCCTTACAATGCCTTTCAGAAATTTTTTAAATATATTAACATAGAATATATCAAATGAAAGATCAGACCCTCTGCTTTCAAAACAAAAACTTGTTTTATCCTATCTTCATTTGTTCTCTTTTTAATCACCTCTCAAATATGGGAAGGTTTCTTTAAAATACAAAATTTTTAACAAATAATTGCATTTTTCTAAAGAACTTTTGTTAAAGGTCAGATTCAGAGTGATGATCACAACATACACAGAGTTTTTATTGTTTTTGAATCATAGGATGCTTCAGTGTTTAGTGTAAGAGCGCCACCTATTGGATAATAGCAAAAATATGGATTAGCAATTATGTCATTAGCAAGGAAGCATTTTCTCTTAATTGAAGAAATAATTTAATGGTGGGGAAAGAGTTAATGTAGAAAATATATTATCTGCTCCTATAACATTTTAAACATTCATTTCTGTATTACCGTGTGCTGCGTGTGACGTAGTAGTGTTCTTTTGTGCATGCGATGCAGTTTAGGACCACGAACAGTTCACACATCTGTCTGATTTTAGCCACATAATGTGAACAGTCAAAAAACAAACAAAAAATGAACAAAGTCTTACTGTTTCTAAAGAGAAATGACTAGGCTGTGAGTCTAAGTGTGGTTGTTTTGTCCTGTAGACTGCCATGCAATTTCTGGAGGCTTATATCCATGAAGACTTGACAATAGCGGATCTAGAAGGAAGTTCCAACTCGCTTTGGACCATCAGCCCTCCAAGTAGAAAAAACCTTATTGAAAAACTCAATAGGACAGATGAACACTTCCCTCTCACCCTCACCTGGTCCATACAGAGGTAGGAGATTAACACATAACTACAGCTTAACTATTACAACTTGATCTCAAAATCGTTTTCTTGGTGAATCTCACTAAACGTGTCTATTCAACAGAATGCAACTTTATTATTGTGTGTTTAATCTATTTGGTATTTGTCCTTTAGGAATCTCACTTTAGGTGCTAAAGCTGAAATGGCGATAGGGAAATACACCACCGACCTGGACCCAACCACCAGACAGGCGTTAGGAAAATTATTAGAGCACAGTGGAGAGAGCACTCAAGATCAGCATGTGTGAGTTCAAGATATGAAACACTTTTTGTGTATAGTGTAACTGCTGTGCCAGTGTAAATGGTTAATTCATTTGCTTTTTTTAGGCTCATCCAAAATATTTTTCCAAGATACCTCAGAGCACCGAGTGACTCAAATGCCAAGCCTATTGACCAGCTTTACAAGGGTAATACACACGCCATCTCTGTCATAAATACACCTTCAACATTACTATTTTTACTGCACCATCATGAGTTGATCAAAATGCTTCTCTCTTTCGCCCTCTCCTTTCTATTGGCACCGTAAGATGAAAAATTCATGAATATCACACTGTCTCTACGCAAGTCAAGTGCGAACAGTTCCTCAGGCATCCAGGAGTGGTGGATTGTGAATCAGACCGAACGTGGGCCGATACTTTCCGGGTTGAAGTTTCAGAACGAATCCGGTCTTGAGATCTATGTGTTCAGTGATCAAGTCAGTCCACCCAGCCTCGGCTTTCTGGCTGGATATGGGTATGTCAACGTCTACAGTTTAAGTTAATTTTAAACATTTAAAGTTTCAGAGTTGTGGTCCTGTAACTCAATTGGTAAAGCCTTGCAGTCATACTGGTACAATGTATTGCTTGAATGCGTAAATGTTAGTTATTTGATTGTTCTCACATATGCACATTACGAAAAAACAAACATATTACACCAACTAAATAAAAAGTTGATTAAAGGGTCAAGTTCAGCAAATTTTTTTACGCGTATGTGAGGCTCCGTATACAGTGTGTAACACAATTTTCTTAACTGTTCTCACATATGACACATTACGAGATGAAGAAGAATTAGGACCAAGCTAAAATAAAAAATAAAACCATCTTGACATTAAAGTCATAAAAATGCGAGAGTGAAGTCGTTATTTGACGAGAATAAAGTCGTTGTTTAACGAGAATAAAGTCGTTATTTAACGAGAATAAAGTCGTTATTTAACAAGAAAAAAGTCATTATTTAATGAGAATAAAGTCGTTATTTAACGAGAATAAAGTCGTTATTTAACGAGCATAAAGTCGTTATTTAACGAGAATAAAGTCGTTATTTAACGAGAATAAAGTCGTTATTTAACGAGAATAAAGTCGTTATTTAAAGAGAATAAAGTCGTTATTTAACAAGAATAAAGTTGATATTTAATGAGAAAAAAGTCAGAATAAATATAATTTCGAGAATAAAGTTGTTATTTAACAAGAATAAAGTTGTTATTTAACCAGAATAAAGTAGTTATTTAACAAGAATAAAGTTGTTATATTTCGAGAAAAAAAGTTGTTATTTAACGAGAAAAAAGACAGAATAAATATAATTTTGAGAATAAAGTCGTTATTTAATGAGAATAAAGTCGTTATTTAACGAGAATAAAGTCGTTATTTAACAAGAATAAAGTCTTTATTTAACGAGAATAAAGTCGTTATTTAACGAGAATAAAGTCGTTATTTAACAACAATAAAGTTGTTATTTAATGAGAAAAAAGTCAGAATAAATATCATTTAGAGAATAAAGTCTTTATTTAACAAGAATAAAGTCGTTATTTAACAAGAATAAAGTCTTTATTTAACAAGAATAAAGTCGTTATTTAACGACAATAAAGTCGTTATTTAACGACAATAAAGTTGTTATTTAATGAGAAAAAAGTCAGAATAAATATAATTTAGAGAATAAAGTTGTTATTTAACAAGAATAAAGTCGTTATTTAACAAGAATAAAGTCTTTATTTAACAAGAATAAAGTCGTTATTTAACGAGAATAAAGTCGTTATTTAACGAGAATAAAGTTGTTATTTAATGAGAAAAAAGTCAGAATAAATATAATTTCGAGAATAAAGTCTTTATTTAACGAGAATAAAGTCGTTATTTAACGAGAATAAAGTCGTTATTTAACAAGAATAAAGTCTTTATTTAACAAGAATAAAGTCGTTATTTAACGAGAATAAAGTCGTTATTTAACGACAATAAAGTTGTTATTTAATGAGAAAAAAGTCAGAATAAATATAATTTCGAGAATAAAGTTGTTATTTAACAAGAATAAAGTTGTTATTTAACGAGAATAAAGTCGTATAAAAGGCAATATGGGGGGAGATAATGTGAACAAACAAAATTTGGTGCACACCTTAATAAAACAGGCATGCAATGAACAGAATATCGTGATGAATAATGGGTTTTGTTAATTGGGTAGGGTAAAGTAGCTATACGCACATGGAGGCGCACCTAAATGACAGTGCACAGGTGATGGGGGATATTAATTGTATGGCCGAGAGAGGAATGGAAAGACTCTGCGGCTTTGTGAACTAAAGGGCTCGTTATAGTCGTGCGTAGGTCCTACGGCGTAGCAGCGACGGCGTAGGTTCCGCGTCGGTTTTCATTTATACTTTTGCGTCGTCGTCCGCGTGGACGTGCAAGCACACGCGTGGCCGCTGGTAGGCAGTATCCACGCGTGTAACCACAGTAGCAGCACAAACGTGAAAGAAGAAGCAGCTTAGCAAGTTAACCCACAAACGAAGAAGAAACAGCAACTTGTTGTGTATAATTTGAGAAGACCAGCAATGATGGAAGTAAATAAACAGCGACTTTTGATGCAGTTTGAGTTAAATCACTCCTCAACTTGGCTCATCTTTGTTTTCACCGTCACAAACGGAAATACCTATGACGCAGTTTTTTTACCTGACGGGAGGGGTTCTGGTGGACCAATCACAGCGCTTGCGGTCCACGTAGATCTGACGCGCTGTTAAATTTTTTGTGAGGTGCGCGTCAGGCTACGCAGAGCTACGCACAGGCTACGGATAGCCTACGCCGCTACGGCGTAGAACCTACGCACGACTATAAATCGCCCTTAACAATTGAGGTAAATACAAGAACTAGGCTACGTTTCACTTTAGGCGTGTTCTTATGAAAGCAACAATATAAAAGCTTTACGTAGACCCTTATAAAACCCTAAAAGACAACATTGAATGTGGATTAATGCATCAACACTGTAATATTAAAACACCAAATTCAGCAAACATTTTATTAATAAAAACATTCGTTGTACAGGCAAGCAGAAGATCCCAGAATAAGAACACAAACCGCTAAAGGGCACGTTAATTTCCTTCAATGAAAACAAGCACATTATTCTCGTTAAATAACGAGTTTATTCTCGAAATTATATTTATTCTGACTTTTTTCTCGTTAAATAATGACTTTATTCTCGAGATGGTTTTATTTTTTATTTTAGCTTGGCCCTAATCGTCCTTCCTATTACAAAAAGAGACAGTTACAAACCTCTATGTTCCTTGCGGATAACACAATTTTCGTAATATTTTTTTGTGTTCACATATGACACAATACGTAAAGAAACAGTTATAAACCTCACAAATATAAACAAAAAAGTTTATTAAAGGCCGAAGTATATTCCATTTTTAAACGTACGCGATGGTTCACGTATAGTTCGCGTTGCACAATTTGCGCAAGTTATTTTCCTGTTCTCACATATAACACATTACGAAACGAAATAGTAATAACCCTAACTAAAAAAAAAACACAAAAAAGCTTATTAAAGGCCTGAAGTATCGTCCATTTTTACACGTACACAAGGGTCCGCGTACAGTGCGCATTACAAAATTTTTATTTAGTAGTTTATTAAAGTTATTTTCAGTTCTCACATATGACACATTACGAAAAGAAACAATATTAACCCTAACTAAAAAGAAAAGTTAAAGTTTATTCCATTTTTACACGATGCTGTTTTCGTAATCATTCGCGCATATGCGCGTACAGGAGTATGTAGGCCAAAAAAGGTATTGCAAAATGGTATGCACGTGTATGAGTCAAATGAACTATGCAAGGCTGGGCATTCGACTGCGCGTACGCTCACGTATGCATAAAAAACAGACTATACCCAGGGCTTTTCAGTCCGGTGTTTTCAAACTTTTTGGTCAGTCAAACCGCCTTGACCTAAAATATTTACTTGAAGTACCCCCCAAAATTTTAAGTGAATATTTAAATAATTTAATAGCACATTTGTGAGTTTAACTTCAAAAACTTTGGATTTTTATTGCTATATAAACATATTTGTTAATTTTGCATATATTGTAGTATTGTGTGATGGTCACATGTTAAGCGAATAAAATGTATATTTTTGTTAGTATTTGCTAACGTGGGTATTTTTAGTATTTGTTAGTATTTTTTAAACGTGAATTTAAACCAGTGATTTGAAAATGTCTTACTTGTGCACAGGATCATGGGTCTGTACATGTCGGTGGTTCTGGTTATTGGAAAGTTCGTGCGAGAGTTCTTCAGCGGGATCTCTCACACCATCATGTTCGAAGAGCTGCCCAACGTGGACCGCATCCTCAAACTCTGCACCGACATCTTCTTGGTACGAGAGACGGGCGAACTGGACCTGGAGGAAGACCTGTACTCCAAGCTGATCTTCCTCTACCGCTCTCCAGAAACCATGATCAAATGGACCAGAGAGAAAAACGAGTGAAGACGGATAAGGATTCCCATCCGGAGTAATTCAGAGCTTCATGCTGGACCTACTTGGTTTTGTGAGCACACAGTTGGATTAGACTGAAGAAAAGCCCTTCTTGCTCATGAAACATTGGTACTTGGACCATAACACTTTGGATTGGATAAAGACGAGTAGTGGGCGTGGTCTCTGGTTTGCCATATTTACCATTTTTTAAGGGCTTCCTGTTTATAAGTGATGAATTTTAGGGCTTCCAGGCATGCGTCACTTTGAATACGACCTTTCATCTTTGGGAGTGCATGCGACATTGGGAGGTCCGTCATGATGGATTCAAATCTTGCCACGTTTAAGACAAGAAATACCGAACCTACTTCAGACTCTTCTGCTTAATTTTTAAAGGACGGTTTTGCAGAAAGTGAAACCAAAGCCCGTGGGGGTGCTGTGATTCACAAGACAATCTATATTTGCCTTATTTCCTTCGTACAATCGACTAAATGCATTATTATTCACTACCTTTCTCAGGAATACATATGGATCATTTTATCACGGAGAAACTTTGATGTTTTTTCTCGAACAACAACAATGAAAAGGAATGTACCCAACAGTAATAACTTTTCTCCTGTGAAACTTTAAAGCCATCATCCGTAATTTATGAAAACAGATTTGAGACAAAAAAGGACTTTTAGTAAAAGGACTTTTAGTGTTTTATAAGGCTCGAAGTATATTGACTTTTTCGTAATTTAGGGGAGATTGACGTTGCACCGCAATTAATAATGAATCGGTTTCAGCAAATCTTAGATTTTTTTTAAACAATGCTCATCATTTACGAGTTGTGAGGAGGATAGATGTGTGTTGTAGTTCTTCGTAAATCAAATACGACTTAAATTGTTACACTGCGACAATTTACGTAAAAAGTTGTTTCCCAAGCAGTTTACAGGAATATGTTCCTCTCGCGTGTCACGAATTAGCAGAACGAATTTCTGTTGTAGATCATCGTAAATGTTGTTACATTGTGACTATTTACGCAAAAATGCTTTTATGGGCAGTTTACAGGAATTTGTTCCTCTCGCGTCATGAATTAGCAGAACGAATTTCTGTTGTAGTTTTTAGTAAATCAAATGCGACATAAATTGTTACACTGCAACAATTTATGTAAAAATGGTTTTACGAGCAGTTTACAGAAATTCCTCTTGTGTTTTACAAATAAGTAGAACGTATTTCTGTTGTAGTTCATCAAAACTCCATTGCGACATGAATTGTTACATTGCGACAATTTACGTTAACAATTATTTTACGAACAAATGAACAGAAATTTGTTCCTCTCATGTTTCACGAATGACACTTTAGATAAAACATTTGACCTGTGGTGAGAGTTAACCAGGCGTATATAGTGAATAATGAATATTAGTAACTGGTAGACTACATTGTTGAAGGCATGAAGGAGATTTGTAGATAGCTAGTGTTATTAAACATGCCCTGCAAGGCCTGGAGAAGTGGTTTGTACATGAGGAGTAATCTGACTTACATTTGTACAATGTACTTGTTTGTATTTATTTGAGCAATACGATAGACAGGCGACAGTAAAGGATATGAAATGCATTCATATCGTACACCTTCAGCAGCCATACTCAGGAAAGAGCATTTCTATGGATCAGGGTATAGCAGATGTACAGACGGAGTCTTCAATAGGCTGTATGTAGATTTACAGCGGGAAAACGTACGATATACTATCAATGTGAGCTTCACGCAGATGGATTGTGGTTGCTGTTATGATGCTTGAGAAGAATATCTCCATCTCCGAACTATGCATTACAGACTATAAGCATGAATGACAAAATAATGTTTGACATGAAACACTTTCATTACGTTACGTGTGCATCGTTTTTTTCAGCAATGAGAAAGTGGGGGAAAACATAACTGTGTGTACTGGATGAAATGGGTTGAGGGAGTTTACTGACTTCAAATAAAGCACACAATTAAAGGATAGAGGCTTGTTTTACTCTACTTTCATGCACTTATGTTGAATGTATAAGAGATTGATATGGGATGCATACCACGCCCACTCGTGGAAAAGCTGTTGTCTTAACTTTCAAATACCGCTACAACCTGAATAGATGCTTGTGATTTTGTTAAGGGCGGGGCCAGTGCATCATCAAGCCAACGCTTTATAATAATCCTGAACCAAGGGGCAACCTTCCGATCTCTCTGATGAAGCCAATACGAAAGTGACTTAAACTGCAATTCATCGACTGGCCACTAGAGGCAGGCTCCAAAAGGGAGTCAATTCCCATAGACTCACATGTTAAAATGCCCAACTTTACAGCAGAAAACAATATGTTTACAGCTTGGTACAAAAAGTGTTTTTGGTCTATATAGCTAATTTTGCCCTTCATGACAATTGTGAGGGGGTGAATTTTTTCGTAATTTAAATTATATTAAGCTTTAAAGTTCTGTATAATTAAGGGCGTGGCCACTTGAGTGACGGGTGAACTGCCCCTGCTGTCACTACCGTTGAGCTAGGGGGGCGTGGTTTAAGCAAACCAGCCACTTCAATTTCACCCATACCCAGCCTCTTTATCCATTTTCGGTTATCTGCGAGTGATGCGCGGCCAAGATGGCGACGGCAGGCACAGCCAACTGTTGGCTTCAGAGAAACTCTTCACAAACCTATGGATGACGTCACAACACTACATCCATATTTTTTACAGTCTATCCTGAACACAGAAATGAGGAAAAACTGTAAAACTGTCTTTGTGATGTTTTTCAGCAATACATTTATACCATTTATAATGTGTTTAGAAACAATTCTCTAAAATGACTTTACACGACTTTAACCCTTGTGGGTTGTTCCCATTCAATACCCTTTCGGGTTGTTCGTGTACAAAAAAGGCCACTGAATTAAACGGATGTAAAAATTTATCGGATTCATTTTTTTTCTATTTTTTTTCATAAATCTGTTAATCAACCTCAGTATTGATCAAACCTACAGATTCAAGCCAGAAATTAAGCTCTGTTTTTTTGCACAGGCCTACTAAAGGGTTAATGGTGCCACATGGTGATCAACAGTAAAAATGACAAATTTTACCTCTTAGCAAAAGGAAAAACCACCAACAATCAAGAATGCGTGATAGTAAGGTGTCATGGCTCTGCAATCAAAAAAATGTTGTTATAATGGAAGTCAATGGGGCAAAAAAAGCCACGAACAACTAATTAGGGATAAAAAAATAAAAACAGATGCTGCACACAAACTAAAAATGCATCAAAGCCAATGTTTTTACCAATCTTTGACAAGCCCATAACTGTGAAAAAGCTTTTAAAAAATCCAGTCCACAATCACTTTTTATATTGAAAATCTGTAATTTTGTGTGTGCTTTTTCATCAAATTAGTGACACCACTTATGAACTTGGCAATTAAAGAGTTAAAATCATAGAAATTTTTAAGCATTTTGTAGTTTTGATCGGTATTGAGGGCAATTAACAGATTTATGAAAAAAATTGAAAAAATATTCATCTGATACATTTTTACAGCTGTTTAATTTAGTGGCTTTTTTTGTACACAAACAACCCGAAAGGGTAGTAAATTTGCCCACAGTATATTGTTGAGTTTTTGAAAAATTTCAAAGCATTTTCTCAAAATATGTATAAATATAAAATTTGTCACCAAAAATCATCCCATTTGCTGAAACACAGAGAAAGATGTGGCCAAATGAAGACATAAAAAAACAAAAATGGCCTCAACAACCCACAAGGGTTAAGGTAATAAATATGAATGTATAAATGTATGAGGCTGGATTTGTTAAAATTAGTACACACATTAGTTAACAAAAATTAGAAATCAACCAAAAAAAGCATTTATTAATTCATATGAATTTAAAAATATATTAGTGAATGCACAATGAACTAACATAAACAACTTTATTATTAGCTTTAACAAAGATTAAAGGCGGGGTGCACGATCTCTGAAAGCCAATGTTGACATTTTAATTCACCTAAACAAACACGCCCCTACCCCAATAGAATCTGGACCCGCCACACACATATGCAACCCAGCAACAATGTCGGTTGGTAGACACGCCCCTTACTGCTGATTGGCTACAAGTGTGTTTTGGACTCCTTTTTCAAAGCGTTTCTCAAAAATGGTGATAAGCCATATTGGTCGTTGTTAGTTCATGTTAGCTAATTTACTAATGTTCATGTTTCAAATTTTTGCCTTCACTGGTTCATTTTAATCGTTTTCCAGTGTGACGGTAAATTTAAAAAAGTCCAAATATTTCCTTTTAATAATGTGATTGTCCAGTAATGTAGCTCATACTAGAAATGTGACACCTGTGGGCAGCTATAACTGCAGCGCCGGGGAGCAATGAGAGACAGGTGCACATCGGTTGTAACCTGCCTGACTCTCTAACCATTTGGACACAACTGCCCAATTATTATTCAACAATGACTTTTAGATGGACTTCAGCTCATCATTAGACTACATCATTTTGACTGGGCTTATGTTGCTATTTTTAGCATTTTGTCCTTTAAACACTGGTGACCTCACCATCACTAATGTAGCTATACATCAAAGCAGATCATAAAAAGCAGTGTTGGTGATTTTTCAGTGATGAGCTGATAAAGGCATTTGTGCTCATCAAATATACATCGAGAACTGAACGTCCACCCCAGACTCCTTGCACAAATGTGTCCTCAAAAATCAATTAAACCTGATATAAAGGAAGAGCAGAATTATGCTATAGATTCACAGTTGATCATGGATGCATCGTTGGCCTTTTGAACGCTTTTTGAAAACCTAAATGTGTGAAACTTATTTAAACACGTTTTTGGCATTTGAATACTTTCTTGTATGCAGAGACAACTCTTCAGTGGGTGATTCTCACGAAAACTTGGTTTTAAAAATGTCAAGCATGAAAATGTAAAAATTGCTTAAATTTACTTTTTTACCCACCAGACATTGAAAAACAAAGTCTGGAGTAAATGGGAACATTAATTTAAAAACTTTTACTTATCATTTAACACTTTTTGTAACATAATTTAAAAAATTAGTCCTAAAAAATCTCATTACCGCAACAGTCAGAAAACATCAACACTGACATATTTTCAAAAAGACATGACAAACCTGAAAGAACATAATTTGGAGAATCTGCAAATTAATTTAAAATCAAATTTTTATTCTTCTATTAATTAATTTAACATTTAATAAGCATCTTTTTCGTTTATGTTAATCATTATGTCGTTTAAGCATTCTGTCAAGACAATATTTCAAATTAAATGTAAAAAAATTGATCTTACCTGGTAGCCATCTTGAAGTAACTGGTCCATGTGCTTGGTCACTCAAAATCAAACTTTATTAAAATTCTGTATGTGTGCTTAAACTGTTCTCAAAAAGTGTTGCGGAGGATGAGAACATCAGGCATGGACACATCATTTTCCTAATTTTTCTTCATTATTATTATACATGAATATTCAGTAAATATTTTTTTCTGTCATCTAAAGTAGTCTAGCAAAACATCCATTTATTTTTTTTCTTAATATTTTTGTTTTCATTTGATTAAATTACAACATAACGAATGTTCAAACACAGCCGGACACATTGCGGTAATGAGAATTTCAGCAGAAAATTAGATAAAATTTACAATTATAAATTCTTATGTTGAAATCACACATTGTGCAAGGTAGAACACAGTATTGTGTTAATTCTGATGCTTTTTAATGTTACTATATTACACATTTTAAAGCTAAAATCATTAGTGCCGTGGTGTTTCAATGGTTTCGTGAGAATCACCCGAGTAAGCTTTTGGTAGGTTATGGTGGTTTGACTTCCTTGATCACCCTGACACAGCAACATGGGTTCAATCGATAATGTATGTTGGAGACGCGTGTGTATGTTTCGCCAAACAATGGGAGACAGAGTGACTGTTCGATAAACCTGATTATTTAGTAATGTGTTGCAGACTCAGTCAACCCGGCTTTCTACTAAAACTTGTAATAGGTTTTCATCAGTGGCAGCTCGTGATTGCTCATCCGAGGGGTGCAAATTTAAAATGTTTGTTCGGAGTGTCATGTGTGTTGCTTGTGTTTTTAAAACATGTGTTTGTTGCGTCATGTGAACCATGTGCATCACGTGTTTGTCAAAGTAAGTGCCTGCTGCACACACGTCAAAACCATTTATGATAAAAGAGACGCTCACATTCACAAAATACACGCAAGACACTCACTTAACAATAAACTCTGATTACACATGAGATTATGCGAGTATCTGGCAAACATAATATACCCTTTAGACGCATCTGCAGCCAGCATTTATTTTGATAAGACACGTGATGCACACAGGATCACTGATGGCGCAAAACACATATTTTGAAATTACGAACCACACACATGACGGCTACATACATGTTGTGACGAACTTCGCATCGAGCGCCCCTGAAAAAGAAGTCACCGACCGCCACTGGTTTTCATAATAGCATTTTTCTTCAGTATTCTTTGTTAAGTTCAGCATAAATTGCATGCAGTCTCACATAGCGACTTACTAGGATTTTGAAATTCACAATCTGACTGTGTGCCATTTATTTCAGAAAGAATGTTCACTACAAACCTTAAGTTGCTCATAAATCGAAAGCACTGCCCTAAAAGCCCATTAGAAAGTCCAGTGGGAACCCATGGCTTAAAAAGGCTTATACTATTCCAGGTTTTAAGTTTACAAACTGAACAGCTTTATACAGTCTTTGAACAATGTTTATATGGAGATAAAATGTCAAATTGTTGGGTGTATCGTAAAACATAATGCATAAAAATGCCATAAAAAACAAAGAACACAACAGGTTCATCCGCTCATGGGTTTATTTTTAAATCCTGTCCTAAATTGGTTTCTTTATGTAATATAGATCAGAAATGCTGCTTTCCTATTTGAAATTTGATTAAAAACAAAGACGTATGGCACTGAACAAAAGGCAAACACCTTTAATAGCTGACAGTGACAAAATGATATCATTATTTATAACACTTAAATTATTATACTGTATATCTCTTTGTACATTTGAAAACATTTGAGCATTGTACTTCACTACATAGAAGTTAACACTTAGAATAAATTATAATGGACAATAACATATACAAACTGATCCGACAACACGTGACATTACAGATACAGACTGTTCACAAATAAAAATAAATCATAAAGTGAGCCTGTACACATAACTGCACCGTTCTTATTATACGAAAATATGATCCAATACCTCTCATAAATCCTGCTTTGAACAGCTGGGTTTCCATCACCCCAATTTTATGCGCGTTCTGAAGTAGCCTATCGCATAAGAAACAATCCCTTAATTCGCAAAAAGGTTTTTATGCTTGCTTGAGGTGGTTTTTGATTTAAAGGTGTAGCGGATGATTTTCTCGAATGTTAGAAAAGAACCGCCTTCTCCACTTTTTAAAAAAATGCAATTGCGCAACACTCCTGATTGACAACTAGGAGGACCAATAGTCTTGATGATCCACCCGGAAAAAGAAAATCCTCCGCAATACCTTTAAGCGAAAAAGTGTAAATGCTAATAATGGGAGATGGAATAAATTCTGACGTAGCGAACATTAAACCCACGGGAATGAATCTCTAGCTTTTTCTGCTGTTGTTGTTTTTATAATATATGGGGCAATGCCTTTGCTGCTAGTGCCTGCATCTAAAATTCTGCATTCCTTTTTCTGTGCACAGCATTCAGTTTAGCAATTACAAGCTGTACTGCTAGTAACTTTATAACTTGCCCAATCATGACTAAATGCAGTACTGTCTCCATTTTCTAAGCGTGTCTTGTTTTATTTACTGTTGGTTACTTGGTTTCCAATACCACCATCATTTTTTTTTAAAAGATTTGCTTCATGTTTGGATGGAAACCCCATTGTACAAAGCGCTATACAAATGTGAATTAAAATATATTGAACATCACACATGTGCATCTGAAACATCGAGTGGTTGGAATTTATTGTCTATATTTGTCCTTCAATTTCTACACAACCAGCGGCACCAAACAGTAAGTTTATATCCAATAAGTGGTCAGTGTTGGATAAATCAAGAGTTTTGGAAAGTTTGGTGAAATACTAAATTGTATTATGTGTTTCTGTAGCTCAATTGCATCAGCAACGCAAAGGTAAAGGGTTCCATCTTAAGGGCTCGTTATAATTGTGCGAAGGTCCTACAGCATAGCCGCGACGGCGTAGATTGCGGTCCGTGGAGAACTGACGCGCTGTTAAAAAATTTGCATGTCAGGCTACGCAGAGCTACGCACAGGCTACGGATAACCTACGGCGTAGAGCTTATGCACAACTATAAATCGGGCTTTAGCAAACAATTGAAGAGCTCAAAAACAAAACTCTTTAAAGGCGGGGTGCATGATCTCTGAAAGCCAATGTTGACATTTGAAATCACCTAAATAAACAAGCCCCAACCCCAATAGAATCTGGACCTTCTTTTGATAGACCCGCCCCACACATACACAACCCAGGCAAAGATGTTGGTTAGTAGACACGCCCCTTACTGCTGATTGGCTACAAGTGTGTTTTGGTACTTGGCCGGACTCCCTTTTCCAAAGTGTTTTTCAAAAATCACGCACCCCGCCTTTAAGTGCGTTTTTTATTTTAAAAAAATGTATGGATTCTGCCAACAAAGTGGTATTTCTGAATGACTTTAAGCCGGGAGTAAGCCGAACATATATGTGCCGAGCGCATTCGGTTAATATCATTATCTTATTTTTGATGTTTAGCGGCTTTTGAACTATAGATTGGTAGTTATGTGCTGCTGGTAGTTCAGAAATGACACACTTTACCTTTTAAATATGTTAAAAGTTCAAATTTTTCACATTACACAATAGTGCAGTTGTCTTATTATGTGATCGTAACATGGCGGCCACCATATGGCGACCCGCTCCATGTAAAATATTTTTCTACTGATAAAACAGATTTTTATAAGCCTTAACTATTACGAGGATACAACCTTTCCAATGAGAAAAATGTCTTGAGTGTACCTTTTAAATAGAAGTCCATTACCCATCTGTCCCTTATTAAATTAACCATGTTTTTTGTGGTAAACGTGTAGTAACCATGTTTTTTTTGGTGTATTGATTACTATTAGCAAAACCATGGGTTTACTACAGTAATCATGGTGTAACTTTTTTGATTTTAACTGTAGTAAATTTTCATAAGGGGTGTTAAAGCTTTTCTGTGCATTTCATACGTGTAAACAGAAAATTTGACAATGCTGGGACACACAGAAACAAAAACCCCACAACCAGGAATGAATCCACTTTGGACAAACACGTGTGGGGGATTCGAGCTTAACACAAACCTCCTTCATAATCATCATCTTCCTCAGCTGCTGGTGGCGCTGTGCTGCCCCCTTGAGGAGCAGATTTCTTCTTTTTCCCTCCTCCTCCTCCTGGGACTCTCAGAGAGATGGCCAACTTGGCATACTGTACAAACAGAGGGACTTTTATCAATGACTCCAGCACAAATGGCTATCAATGATAAGGTACTTTTTTTAGTATAGTAAATGTCAGTATATTTACATGCATGCACTCCATCAAGTTAACTTAACACAGACCATATCACATATTGACACACACCTGTCTGTTTCACAGGAACCATCACATACAGTATAAAACTGTCAAGATATATTTTTAAATTTAATAAAAAAAACATTGAGATCTGTGACCCTATCTGTGCAATCCAGGCAAAAGTCTCAATCTAATGATGGCATCAACGTTTGATTTCACATTGATTTCAATCTTTGACATGACCTATACTCAGTCATTATTAAAGACATTAAGGTTATATCTTTACAGATTGTTTATTACATTAAAGAGATGTAGTTCACCCAAAAATAAAATAATGTCATTAATGACTCACCCTCATGTCATTCAAACTCGTAAGACCTCCTTCATCTTTGGAAACACATCCAAAAGCATCCAAAATACATTTTGGTCTAAAAATAAAAAAATATGACTTTATTCAGCATTGTCTTCTCTTCCGCGTCTGTTGTGAAGCACAGGCACGAGACTAAAGTCATGCGACTGCAGTGATGTGGCTGATGTGTTATCCTCAGACATGTTTGCAAAGTTTTTTTTCAAACTTACAGCGTGCGTCTCCCTCAGACTGTAAACGAAGCCCGGGCACACAAAACAAAACAGCTGGGGGCACCAGATAACACGTCAGCCGCGTCACCGCAGTCACGTGACCCCAGTCCCGCGCACTGACCTCACCACCGAGGCGGAAGAGAAGACAATGCCGAACAAAGTCGTAATTTTTGTTATTTTTGGACCAAAATGTATTTTCGATGCTTCAACACATTCTAACTGACCCACTGATGTCACATGGACTACTTTGATGATGTCTTTATTACCTCTCTGGACATGGACAGTATACCGTACATAGATCTTCACCAAAGGGCCCACAAGCTCCCAGACCAAATACAAAACATCCCAAACTGTGTTTCCAAAGATGAACGGAGGTCTAACGAGTTTGAAACAACATGGGTGAGTCATTAATAACACTACTTTCATTCTTTGGTGAACTATCCCTTTAAGTAGGACGATTTTATGTAAACCCCAAAAATCACAAAAAAAAAGACTTAAGCTGGGTTTCACATACAAGGTCACATATATTTAGTTCTCTTTAGAGTGAATAGTGTTGTGTAACACTTACATCATTATCCATGTATTTCATTAAAGGTAAGTTACACATGCGGGACACCTCATCTTCATCCTGCTCATCATAGGCTGCCAATAGCGTCTCCAGGACAACGCAATCCTCACTTCCACTGAAGCCTGGGAGACTGACAGGTAATACACCTTGATCATAAATATCATACAACACTATGCAAACATTTATTTAATACACTAAAATGAGGGTGGCCGAATGATGATGATTATAATTGACAATACACAGAAGTTTTACGATACTTCGTACCTGTAGCTTTCTCTGACACACTTATCCGCTGCAACAAAATCTACTCGGTGTAGATGCACCAGAACCTGGGCGATTGTTTTCTGTATGTAACAATAACCACACATATTATACCAGCAATGATCAGTTTGATATCTTTTTTTGTTCACATTTATGCACTTGGCAGATGCTTTTATCAGCGTGTTTTCCCTGGGGATCGAAACCCATGACTTTTGCATTGCTAACATTAGTTCATTAAAAACAAAAAAGAATCAAACAAAAAGAATCACATCTAATTCCAAGTGCTATATGAATAAATCTGAATATATTTTAATATATATTTAATATATACTTATATCTGAATGTGCACCTTGAAGCAGGTGGGATAGTTTTCGATTTCCTTGTACATGTTTTTTTCCTTCTGAATGGACACAGCAGCTTCGTCCAACCTGTGAACAGTAAAACACAATGTTAACATTACAGTAACTATTACACCTCTTCCATTGTTTTCCCAAAAACATAGATGGGCGGTTTCTGGGACAAGGTTTAGATAGGGCCGTTCACATTATAGCGATAACTATAAAAATGTATTTTTAAAAATCGGTTTATTGTAAAAAGAATAGCGGAATTCACACCACAACTATAACGATAAAGATACAAGGAATGATATCGTTGGTCATTTGCCGAGTGATTTTTTCCAAGTGATGAACGATAAAGTAATGACAGCCAATCAAATCTTAATGCACACGCATGGCACTGTTATTGCTGAGGTCCATTACATAAAATTACGTCAGGTGGATGCTAATATAGTTAGCGTTATATTTAACGTTATAGCTATCGTTATAATGTGAACGCCCCTTAAAAAATTTAATGCTGTGTATTTAGGACACACAAACATCAAGAATCAGAGTATGAATCTCCACAGTGGTGACAATTAAATTAAAAACTTTATGCTGCAATGCATGCTAGGTATCAACAAATTACAAATCTCATCCAGGACTCCAAGCATGCACTGCGGCATGGATGAATAATGAACTTTTTAGCAATTTTCTTTGTCACCATTGTTGAGATTTATTCTCCGATTCATATTCTGTTTGTGCGTCCCAAATTCACAGCGGTTCATCTCTGCTGAAAAAAACAATAAAACCATAACAGAAAATTTTCACTGTCTGTAAGCTGCCTGTCCTCTGAACACTGTAAAAAAACGCAGTCTCTGTAGACAGCCCAGGCTTCGCAAACTGCAACAAAAACAAGTGTTCCAGCCAATAAACGACAAGAAGGATTTGGGAGTGGGGGTTGGGCGCGTTCATGACTCGTTCAGAAAGCACGGAAAGGAGGGGGAGAGGAGGAGTTAGCTACGCTCCGTTTTGTTTGACAACACTTCGAACGTCAACAAGAAGGGACGTTACATAGATTCGCTTAAAGCGCCTTTAATTAGATGATTATCTTTCCCATTATGTACCAACCATCACAAAATTGCACTATTGACTTTACATTACCATAACAAATGTGCTTTATACACACAAAGTTAATGCAACCAGGGAAGAACTAGCAAGCATAATGTCAAGGGGCAAGATTCCAACTAAAACCAACACTGATCACCATAATGGGGGTTTTAAATGAAACAAAACCATACATCTAAACCTAATAAGTGAATTGTGTTTTCCACAACAGTGTTTTACTGAACATTCAGAAATAATGTTTTAGAACAGTTTGAAAAAGTAAATATAGAAAACAGTTGTTTTAAAAATTGTGTGAACATTAAAACATGACATTGTAATAACGTTTGAAAATTATATAATGTAACATTTCACTAACATTCAGACAACCAAGAAATCTTCTTAAAACATAAAAAACTGGACAATTTTTATTTTGGCAGAACTTTTTGGGAACTTTGGGTACTTTTAAGGAACGTTCTTAGAACTTTTCTCTGTTAGCTGGGTTACAGGAAATATGTAAGGGATAATCCACGACTAGCCATGCATTAGCGGACGGAGTGTGAGCCTTAACTTAAGAAAATGACCGTCATTTTACCCGTCTCTTAAAAAATTACACTGTAAACATTAATTACAGCTTTAACTTGGCAAATAACCAAGTTATAAGCGGGATAATCCATGACTAGCCATGCATTAAAGGGTTTTAATGCACGACGTAGAGGCGAAGAACCACCCGACGCGTAGACGGGTAAAATGACGGTCATTTTCTTAAGTTAAGGCTCGCACTCCCTCCGCTTTAAATAAAGTAGTGCCATTGTATTGCTTTTATTTAAATGAATTATCACATGTATTTAAATTCATTATTAAAAGAAAGAGACAAAGAACTGAAAGAGAAGGACCCGAGGGAGAGAGAGACGCACTTTAAAGAGAGACGCACTCACGTCTCTCTCGCTCTCTCTGCAAGTGTAACTGTGTTACTATGGTTACCAACGTTTATTGTAGCGGATTAATTTTTAACTGTAATCAAACTGACTGGAACTACCTGTGCATTAAAACCGTTTAATGCACAGGTAGTTCCAGTCAGTTTGATTAATGCACACCTTCCAGCCAATCAGAATCGAGTATTTAAACAGACCATGGTATAACTAATATTAGTTAATGCCATTGAAGGTAAGTGATTTGCACGAGTGAGGGAATTAACAAAGTTATCATTATTGTTCGGTGATATAGACGCTAATATAGTTATCATCATTGTTAAGGTTATAGTTATTGTTAAAGTGTGAATGTCTAGGTCTTAGTTATATTAGGACATGTAAGTAGTTTTTACAAACATAACCCTGCCTTACAAAAAACGTTACTGGTGTACATCTTAAGACAAAAGATATGTTTTAAGATATGCAAGAACAAGCTGTTTAATAGGTATGACGGCTCAAACATGCATTTTAGTCTGGGACAAGGTTTAATCCCTGTCTGGGAAAGTTATACAAGTTTGAATCAAAAAGCGAGTTACTAAATGATTTATTATATATGCCGCTCATGACCATACATTACAACAGTGCTTCTCAATTATTTTCTGTCACGCCCCCCCTATGAAGAAGTAAACTTTTCGTTCCCCCCCAACTCTCCGCAGATACTGTAAATAGTATAATTTGTCTATAAAATTACACATCTGCAAAACATTGTATCCTTATTAACATTAAAGAAAACACAAAAAAAGAAATATCAATCAACTACAACAAAGAATAACTTTATTAACATTGTTTTTTTAGTCTGTAACAGAAAAGACTTAAAATGCATAAATTTGCCTGAAATTAAAAAAATCAGTCCTTATTTACAGTATATTTTTTGACCATTTGATACTGAAAAATTCAATTAAATATAAACATAAATAATAATAAAAAACTCAAGCGGCTTATCAGCGTTTTTGGGGTGTAATGTCTTTAAGTGACGGTGCAAAAAAATCACTTCCTGAAAAAGTATTTTCCCCGGGGTCTCGCACGCCCCCCTGGTGTCGCTTCGAGCCCCCCCTGGGGGTCCCGCCCCACTATTTGAGAAGCACTGCATTACAATAACTTTAGCAAAGTCAAAGGGCTTTGCTGGACATCACCTAAAAATAAGCATTTATTGTTTTAGTACGCACCTGCGCAGTCTAACCAGAAGTCTAGAGGCTTTACCCAGAAGTTCTGCGGCCTCTCTGAGACGATCTTCATTCTGCACACACACACAACCACAGCGTTTCACATGAGTTAAGCTTAAATGTGGAATTGCTGAAGTCCTCGCTAATCTATGAATTATGTTATACCTCAAACACAGAAGCAGCTTTCTGGTACAAATCCACTGCTTTCTCAAGATCGACCGACTCGATTAGTCTGTGGAAGTGCAGAGAACTAGTTAACACCGGTAATGGTAAGAGATGTTTACAGTACACATATGCACTGAATTACACACACTTTAAAGTGCATTTCTCTCTTTTAATAAAAACATGTTTATTGTTTCTGATATGAAGTGACAGAGTTTTACATAAATGTAACAGTTTAATTCAATCAACTTAACACAGATGCAACTGATCTGATCCACAGTGCAAGAATGCTTTTGGTTTAGATTATGACTAAAACATTCCAGTACCAAATAACATAAGGAAGTGTTTCACTCTGTCAGTAGTGTGTACACTTACTTTCCTGCCCTGTCTAATGCAATTCCTGCAGTTCCCGAGGTCCCGTTCTCAATGTACATCACGCTGGCCTTCTCTATAAGCTGAATGGCTTCCGGCATCCTCTTCATGTCCTTTAAGTGCATGAGAGTCACTCGCTCGCTGTCTTAAACTCTGTAGCATTCGTTATCATAACCTTATGTACAAACTTACCTTTAACATCATGCCTGCTTGTTCATACGCCCTGAGACAGAAAAAGCATATTTTATGATGGGTGAGAAGACAATACAGTATCCAAGTCCAAGAAAATTTGAGTTTTCTCACAAAACTGATTTAAAAGATAATAGTAATAGATGGATTATTATTTCTATAACAGTAGATGGATGGATCTTAACACAACCATAGATAGACAGACAGACAGACAGACAGACAGACATACACAATGGATAGATGGATGGTCAGACAGACAGACAGACAGACAGACTATGAAGATGGATGATGAATAGGTAGATAAGGTAGGTAGATAAGGTAGACATACAGACAGAGAGGGTAGAAGGACAGACCGACAGACACAGAAGATAGACAGACAGACAGACATGGAAGATAGACAGACAGACACGGAAGATAGACAGACAGACAAACAAACAGACAGAGAGACAGACACAGAAGATAGATAGACAGACAGACAGACAGACACAGAAGACTGACACGGAAGATAACAGAGAGACAGACACAGAATATAGATAGACAGACAGACACAGAATATAGACAGACAGCCACAGAAGATAAGTGACAGACACCGAAGATAAGAGAAAGACAGACAGACAGACACGGAAGATAACAGACAGAGAGACAGACACAGAATACAGACAGACAGACAGACATGGAATATAAACAGACAGACACGGAAGATGGACAGACAGACAGACACTGAAGATAGATAGACAGACAGGCAGACAGACAGACAGACACAGAATATAGATAGACAGACAGACAGACACAGAATATAGACAGACAGACAGACAGACATGGAAGATAGATAGACAGACAAACAGACAGACAAACAGACAGACAGACAGACAGACAGACAGACAGACAGGGAATATAGACAGAGAGACACGGCATATAGACAGACAGACATGGAAGATAGACAGACAGACAGGCATGGAAGATAGACAGACAGATACAGAAGATAGACAGACAGACAGACATGGAAGATAGACAGACAGACATACAGACATGGAAGATAGATAGACAGACAGACAGACAGACAGACACGGAAGATAACAGACAGAGAGACAGACACAGAATACAGACAGACAGACAGACATGGAATATAAACAGACAGACACGGAAGATGGACAGACAGACAGACACTGAAGATAGATAGACAGACAGACAGACAGACAGACAGACAGACACGGAAGATAACAGACAGAGAGACAGACACAGAATACAGACAGACAGACAGACATGGAATATAAACAGACAGACACGGAAGATGGACAGACAGACAGACACTGAAGATAGATAGACAGACAGGCAGGCAGACAGACAGACAGACACAGAATATAGAGAGACAGACAGACAGACACAGAATATAGACAGACAGACAGACAGACATGGAAGATAGATAGACAGACAAACAGACAGACAAACAGACAGACAGACAGACAGACAGACAGACAGACAGACAGACAGGGAATATAGACAGAGAGACACGGCATATAGACAGACAGACATGGAAGATAGACAGACAGACAGGCATGGAAGATAGACAGACAGATACAGAAGATAGACAGACAGACAGACAGACAGACATGGAAGATAGAGAGACAGACAGACAGACAGACCTGGAAGATAGATAGACAGAAAGACAGACAGAAAGACAGACCGACAGACAGACATGGAAGATAGAAAGACACTGAATATAGTCAGAGACATGGAATATAGACAGACAGACATGGAAGACAAACAGACAGAGAGACAGGTATGGAAGATAGACAGACAGACAGAAAGCCAGACAGACAGATAGATGGATGGACAGACAGACTGGAAGGCAGACAGGATAGATAGATAGATAGATAGATAGATAGATAGATAGATAGATAGATAGATAGATAGATAGATAGATAGATAGATAGATAGATAGATAGATAGATAGATAGATAGATAGATAGATAGATAGATAGATAGATAGATAGATAGACAGACAGACACAGAAGACAGACAGACAGTAAGACAGACACGGAATATAGACAGAGACACGGAATATAGACAGAGACACGGAATATAGACAGAGACACGGAATATAGACAGACAGACATGGAAGATAGACAGACAGACATGGAAGATAGACAGACAGAGAGACAGACAGACACGGAAGATAGACAGACAGACAGACAAGGAAGATAGACAGACAGACAGACAGACAGGCATGAAAGATAGACAGACAGACACAGAAGATAGACAGACAGACATGGAAGACAGATAGACAGACAGACACGGAAGATAGACAGACAGACAGACACGGAAGACAGACAGAGAGATAGACAGATAGACTGACAGACAGACAGACACACACTGAAGATAGATAGACAGACAGACAGACACGGAAGATAGACAGATAGACACAGAAGATAGACAGACAGACATGGAAGACAGATAGACAGACAGACACGGAAGATAGACAGACAGACAGACAGACAGGCATGAAAGATAGACAGACAGACACAGAAGATAGACAGATAGACACAGAAGATAGACAGACAGACATGGAAGACAGATAGACAGACAGACACGGAAGATAGACAGACAGACAGACACGGAAGACAGACAGAGAGATAGACAGATAGACAGACACACACTGAAGATAGACAGACAGACACGGAAGATAGACAGACAGACAGACAGACAGACAGACAGACACAGAAGATAGACAGACAGACACGGAAGATAGATAGACAGACAGACACGACAGATAGACAGACAGACACGGAAGATAGACAGACAGACAGACCATCACTTACTTAGCAGCATGGAAGAGTCTGTGAAGTTTAGTTAAGTGAATATACTGCAAGTATCCAATGCATACAACAAAACCACATTTTAACCAAATACCATAGAAATCCTATATTTGTGTATATCTGTGTATTTAAATTCAAGTTTATATAACTTATACAACACCTTTTCATCACAAACATTAATAGATAACAGATAAAGTACTCTGCATGATGTCTACATTCTTGTTTAATGGAGTAACTTTATTATTTTGAGTCTTGTGGTTTAACAGAAGTTTGTTAATGCTGTTGTGATGTCATGCAGATGAAGGATACGTTTTGTTTTCTATGTGGTATTCGGCCTCTTTAAGATACGCATCCTTTGCCTGCTCGAACTGTTTTGCGTTTTTGAAAGCCACAGCTAAAATAAGAAAAACAGACAGACATTAATCATTATCACAGATAAATCAAATATCATAAAATCAGTTCAAGACGGTTTACAAAGTAAAAATTAACATTATCACCTGCTTTTGCCATCTCTGATGCAGCTCCATCATAGTCTGGTTTCCACTTGGTCATGCTGGTCTTTAGACTGTGTTAGATAAATAAAATCACATCAGACCTATACTGTCTTGTACAGAAGACAATAACAGAAATAAACATAAAGCTATTGTACAACTTCTTGAAGTGTAGTGGTATGGATGGACTTTATTTTTGTCTTTGGAGGTTGACCGTCAGGGTCATTATGCGCATTATACCTTTATAAGAAAGAAAGAGTTGCATTAAGATGTTTTAAACTGTCACAGTAGTGTGTGATCACAAAACAAATAACAGCATACAGGTTAAGAATACATGTAAATAAGCCTTCATTTTTAGGTGAAATGTTCAAGATATGCCACTTTAATGTAAATATCAAAATTTTAGAAAAATGAACTCATGAACACAAATTGATCTATATGAATTATGTTATTTGAATTGTAACAAAACAATATAAATAAATCATGAAATCAAAACTTTTTATTTGCAGAAATGTTTTCAATGTTATCAACCAACTCTTGAGGTCTCATCCTAAGACTTTTTTATTATAGTTCCCATCTGTGCTCTTATTGGCTCCATACTGCTGCTGCTTCATTATTCTGTATAAGTCGTTCATCTAACATTTTTATTTAATCAAATTTCACTTTTGCAATTAAGTTTAGCATACACCATAAGATCAAACGGTTTGACAGGTCAAGAGAATCAATTCACTCAGTTGGCCCTAAACTTTAAAACAAATTAAATCCATTTGAAGGAATGACCCCATAATAATCATATATTTCACATCGCTTTCAATCAGCATCAGCACCACTGCAGCAGTCGCCAAGGTAACCTCCAGCACGATTACGCAATCAGTGTATCGCTGCATTAAATTGTAAAGATGAAGTAACCAAATGACTCCGCATTATTTCGTTTCATTCAATCGTCTAGAAATGTACCTAGCATCCCTTTACCTTGCAGTGTTATTGACAGCTTCAAAGCTAGCAGGCCATTCCTACCGGTGTGTATGAGCCTACATCTATATGAGACTAGACTGTTTAATGTCAATGCTTCTGTCTCACCATTTCTCCGCTTTGGCGATGTGATCGTGCGCCTCGTTGATCTTTTCTGCGGACATGGCTCACGGTTCAGCGGATGAGGACGACACAGTGCGATGCGCTCTTTGGGAGGATGATCGTGATGATGGACCGTGGATTATCCTGATTCTTCGTAAGACCTCCTCCACGTCACGGTGTTTTTCTACGGAAGCCTGAGTGGGATGCTGCAATGCACCTATATGCATACATTTGAGATTTACATTTCTCTTTATTATTGATTTATGAAAGTTAAGTATAAAAATGAATATAAAATAAATAAATGTATATAAAAAACAAGAGTATCCAAAGAAAAAAGTGAACTAATATTTAAAATAAATATGTAAATATTAAATGTATAAATCAGGGTAAGAAAAAACCGTTTGGGGTCACTTGAGTGAAATGTTTATCTTGACCTTACAAACTTTAGATATAAAGTGTTTGAAATTATGTAGACGAAAAATATCATTGTCAATAATGGGCTATTCGTTTCTTTCCTTAGGCCTATAAAATACAGAAATTAAATATATATTTTTAAATAAATGACTTGGACTAAATAATGTAGAAAAACAACAAATAAGTGCCAATAATAGATAGGAACTACTTTAATACAATTAACAAAGCAATTTACAAACAAGAATTTAAAATATAATTCAATAATACAATATAGTATTCAATAATACAGTAATTACACACAATACACACCCAAATATTTTATGCAAACACAAACTTTTATTTTGCATGCGATTAATATTTTGACAGCCCTAATTTATATATAATAATTCAATAATTTCATTGTGAAAAAAATATTCAAGTAGACTAAACGATTAAGTGAACGAGTATTTCTTTGTTAAACGCTAAGAGGACACGTGTAATTTAAAAGATCCTAACTGCTTATTTGCAAATGATCCTAAAGGGAATTTTGCGTTTTCCTTTGGAACGCGTCGGAACCGGAAGTTGCGGTGATGTCACGCTTGCTCTCACGTTCCCAGTGTAGGACGACAACAGCTACAGGATACTAAAAAACTTTGACAAACTCTGACGAAAAGGCGCTTTAAAGTTCATTAAAGTTTCCCACCGCGATGCACGGAGGTATTTAAAGCGGCCGGGGTGTGTGACAGATGCGGGCCGGTTGTTGTTAGCGAATGGATTCCGGCTTTGGTGTCCAGCGGAGGGCCGGCGGCGGCTCTCCCGCTGTGGGAGCGTCGCAGCGCCGCAGGAAGATTCCGCCCAGAGCCGCTGATTTTAAACTGCAGGTGATCATCATCGGTTCCCGTGGCGTGGGGAAGACCAGCCTGATGGAGAGATTTACAGATGATACATTCTGCGAGGCGTGCAAGTCAACTGTGGGTAAGAAATAGTGAGAGATAAACTTCACTCTGGACAGCTGTTTACCAGTAACGTTAGCTGTTTTCATTATGTTTATTTATCTATTAACAATTCCTACAGTTTATGTACCCTTAAAACAACACCAGTTAGACTAAACCAGCGATAATTAACTATAAACACAATTGACGATAGTTAACTACTGCCTCTTATTAAACAGACCATCATTGCAGTTTATGTAATTAAATATAGATCATTATGGTAGGTTGTGTAGTTACAAAAAGATAATCATTGTATTATTTGTAGTTAAATACAGATAATTGTCGTGATTTATGTAGTTGTTTATGTAGTTAAATATAGAGCATCATTGTCGTTTGTATAGTTAAAAATAGTTTTTTTACCACGTGGCAATTGCATGCTTTATTCTGATTGGTTGAGATATGTTCCATGGGTATACATTATTTTTCAATAAACTCACACCTGTCAAATGTTATTAAAATAATCAACAGATGTCTTAGCAGTATCCAGACTGTTCACAGGAATCAGATCTTAGCAGGAATAATTGACTCGGGTCCTTTGAATTATTTAAAATAATGTGCACCCGTTGTGTAATGGCATGACGTGCATTACTACCTTGGGTGTGCACTATTTTCCAATAAATCAATGGCTGTCGTTAATTAGTACTTACCTAAAGGGACACTCCACTTTTTTTAAAATATGCTCATTTTCAGGCTTCCCTAGAGTTAAACATTAGATTTTTACTGTTTTGGAATCCATTCAGACGATCTCCGGGTGTTACCACTTTTAGCATAGTTTAGCATAATCCAGTGAATCTGATTAGACCATTAGCATCCCCCTCAAAAATGACCAAAGAGATATTTTTCTGTGTACTAAGACCGATGGAAAAAAAAGTTGCAATTTTCTAGACACATATTTCTAGGAACTATACTCTCATTCTGGCGTAATAATCAAGGACTTTGCTGTCGTAACATAGCTGTAGCAGGCGCAAAGATATTACGCAGTGCCCGAAAATAGTCCCCATGGTAACTTTCAATAGCTGGGGACTATTTTCGGGTGCTGTATAATATAATTCAAAAAAAAGTGTAGTGTTCCTTTTAAAGGGACCATTTAAAATGTCCGCCAAAAAAAATCAATTTATACTCCACACTCCAAACAGATGGGGGCAGTATACCTCCAGAAAGTGAGTTGGTCTATTTTAATTTAGCAGCTGCTGATTTAGCAGCATATATCAAGTTTGATTTACATTAGCAACTAAGTTATCATTAGTCACAAAAAAAACATTCGGTCTCATTAAAACTGCAATGTTTTCCGCTACGTTCCGTGCGTCCATTTGGTGTTCATTATCATCGAAAACATTTCAAGCTTCTTAACTAATGTTACATTTTAGCATCAGCTTGGTAGATAACGGGTGAAAACCGGATCGGATCCGTGGGTAGAGCTAACTATTAAAGGGCCATTTCACCGATAGGAACATTAATCTTTATGGAAAGTGAGTCATATTTGTAGTCAAAATGTAACATAAATGTAGAATTTTGTGCCTATTTGACAGAGAAAAGACAAAATGTGACTTTAGAGCACATTTGTTTGAAAAACTACAACTGCCACTATGCACCACAATGCACAGCACTACAAGCCACTCCCATTAATCGGAACACGGCTCAGACATGCTATTATGTACATAAATGCCACGTTAGTAAAACAAAGAAAATAGCCACCACCACTGTGTCTGACAGACACCAATCATGATTTACTTTTAAACGTGATGTTACATTGTGGTACACACAATAACACTCTTGTCTGGTGTGTAGCAAAGTCTTATTCAAACAGTAACGTGCGGTTTCAGATCCGCAGTACAAATGTCTTTTCAATTAGTTAAAAAGGGTATTTTAAATGTTTATTTAGTTTTACCAATTTTCTTTTTGTCTCTTGTTTACTGTAATTACATTTGTGTAATTATTGGCCTCACTGCTCTCACAATATAGACATATAAAACACCGCTCAGATATGCTATTGTGTACATAAATGCCACGTTAGTATAACAAAGAAAATATAAACACTCACTTTAGTCAGACGTCCGTTTATCCCTCCATCCTCCTCCACACAAACGCGTCCCCTGCATAATATCTCCACATACGCGCTGCCTCAGCTCTTGGAGCTTGTGCTCGTAAACCGAAACACGTCTTTGAAATAAGCACGCGACCAGAAACATTCACAAAACAAACGTTCATATCCTTACAGGGAGCTACACTGCGACCAAAATGGTCGCATATGCGACCTTTTGAACTGCCGTTGCGACCCTAATTTTTAATGGGTCGCAAATGTGCTACCTAATGTTTTAGACAATATGCTATGATTTACTATGAGCATTTATTAAAACAGAAATGTGGATTTTAAGAATACGTTTTATAACGTGCTCTGAGCCATCAACACGTTGGCTTCATTTTGGGTGAAAGCACGTCGTCTCTCTCCCTATCAGTGTGCGTTTGCGTGCTCAGCTGTTTCTCAATGAATTTGGTGCGACGCGACGCAAGCGCAGTGTCTTCCATGTTTCTGAACTTGAGCAGAGGTCTTTCTTCACTGAGGACGCGGGACCCGTATGGTTCCGGGTTTATATTTTAAGTGGTCTGTCGAGTCCGGTTAGGTCCTAGTTTAATTACTTTGTGTCCCAAGTCTGATTAATGTTGTGTTTATAACCCGAGTCGATCGGAAAACGGCCATGAGCGCTACCGCGCTAAAGCTCGAGTGCATTTTCAGCGTGCCTTCGGTTTCTATGGCGATGGGTCTTGTTACGACCACGCGCTGCATTTGCTTTCTCACATTTTTTTAATAATCTTATTATTAATAAACCATATCTTTTCTAAAACCATATCCATATTAAGTTTGGACAGAGATTGTAGCAAAGAGCAATGCCAATTGCACTGAACGAGCAAAGCAATGTAAAGTCTGTCACCGGGACAGCAAGTAGACTTTTAAATCTGAAAAAAATGAGTGGATTAAGCTTTTTAAATCGGCAAGAGAGAAATAGAAAGATAGGCACTTTTACTGCTTCTGCTCTATCTAATAGTAATTATTACCATTATAACATCAGTCATAACATCAGTCACATTTATAATCTATAGACCTGCACTGTCTATTAATATACTATACATAGTATTGTATTATATTGAGTTTGATAAAAGGGGTCTAATTGCTTCATATATCAGTGCAAAAACAGTAAGTGTTTTCGTGGTGCTTTGACAAACAGTGTCAGCTTTGTTAATGGCAAAGAAAGTTTGTGGTGGTTAGATTAATGAAATATAATGTGAAATTAATATTAATTTTCAATAAATCAAAGTATTGTGTTGTGTCACACATTATTAGTTCTACGTCACATGTATAGTAGACCATTATTTGTCAGTGGGTAATAATTGCCCTTTTCACCACCAAGTAAATTTCAGATCTGTGGGAAACACGACTGCAACGTTTAAGAAAACAAGAAGGCATGTGGTTTAAAAGATGGCAAGTAAAATAAAAAGCATATCTGTATGCAATACAGTTTCATTATTGTTCATTATTATCCAGAGCACCTTAATATAACTTGAAAAAAATATGTGCGACCAAATCATATTTTGCGCCAGTAACTGAAAAAGTTGGTAGCGCAAGTGCCACCAGTGGAAAAGGTTAGTGTAGTTCCCTGCCTTATCTGATCCAGAAATCTTAAACCGAAAGCAAACGGCGCGAGTCCGTCCAAGCTTATATACTCCGCAGCGCGTCTGCTCGTAAACCGAAACATGTCCGTGAAATAAACGTTCCAAACGCTCGCAAAGTTTCTCTCTTGCCTAGAAACCTTCACCAAACAAACGTCCATATCCTTATCTGATGCAGAAATGTAATAAAGCAAGCACACAGCGAGAATACAGGCAGTAGTCTGTCCAAGCTTCTCTACGCAGCAGAGGCCGATGGTTGCTGCGTCTTCACCGGGCTCCTCTACCCAGCCGACGCCCAGGCTCCGGCTTCTCCTCGGGCTTCTGTTCCTACATCTGCCTCAGCTCTTTGCAGTATTGTGGCTCATAAAGGTGCAATGAACAGCGGATTAGAGCATCACGCTTGTAAAATCACCCTCTTCCATGTAATATTGATTAACTTCCACTGTTATTGTAACATGAATTCGGATCGCTCAACAACTTCTGTTTAGCTTAGCTTAGCATAAAGATGGCGGCTGATCGTTTTTTTTCGGTCTGTGTTCGTATATTTTCGTAAGTCCCACCCACTTGTCTGTAATTGGTCTGAAGCGCGAGTGGGTCCCACCCATAGCCCCCACCTTGGAAAAATGAGGAATGAGTGTCTGTAGTCTTTCACACTCAATAGAGATACAGGATTTCCTTCTTTCAATGACGCAAAATGACGATTTTTACATCATTGAAAGAAGTAAGTGCCTCACTGAAATCAGTATTTCTCCCCTCTCAGGGGAAACTGAGGGAATGGTGCACGACCATTCAAAAACATGACTGGGGTTCTAACGGTACAAAGCTTAATGCAAATGGGTGAAGTTTCCCTTTAAACGCTAACAACTAAGGATGCACGATAATTTGCATGCGATAATGTTAGTCATTGCGCTTCTCGTGAGTGAAGCCGGTTTCTTTATTAAAAGTGAATCGCCATCATCTGCTTTCAGATGGAGCCACATTTACTGCACAAAGCCGTAGTTCATGTACAAGCTGAGCATAGGTTATGGCAAGGCCTATTATAAGTGAACCTCTAGCGAAATACTAACAGCATCTTACTTACCAATCGAAAAGAAATGTTGTCATTTCGGAGTCGAACCTCATTTCTTTCATGTCCATTAGTTGTCTCCAGCGATGAAAAGCAGTGCCAGTATTTACTCTGGTTCGGTTCCTTTATTTATCATATTTTTTTGTGATTCCGAGCTCATTGTTCCCTGCAGCGAATGGTTGTGGTAGTGGTAAATGTCTCTTGCTTCAGCCATTCTTCCGCTCTCTTCCCTGAACTGAAATGCGTCCGAAAACCCTATTGCAAGGCAGGAAGGCATCAAGACATGTCCGAATCCATGGCTGTCCGAATTGCATTTCTCTGAGCTGCCTTCATGTCTCTTAAGTCAACAAGTCAGCTGCCTTAGTTTTCGGACACAGCGGTAGTAAAGGGGCTGTACTTCCCGCACATGCGACTTATTTGTGTATTGCAGTTTGGCTGGCGGTTATGTACGTGGCCCGCATACCGCCTCCCATGGTCGAAACTGGTATTACGACACCTGTCGGGCTGTAGCTAGTAATTTAGCATGCTAATTCAGATTGATATCTCTGCAGCACTATACCTTGTCATTTTTTTAATGATATCTTTGCCCTTATTTCTTCTCATTCTTTTGATGCGTGTAGCTCATTTTTTAAAATCTTTTACCTCAATTATTACAAATGGCACCTTTAATATGGTTTATACAGTTGACTATATGTCATCTTGGTAGTTTATGTAGTTAAATATAGTTTTTTTATTATTATTGTAGTTTGTAATTAAATATAGATCATTATTGTAGTTTATGTAGTCAGTGTTTGAATTATGTCAAGAATTATGGAGGTCCCTATAAGGTCGCCATGATTTCATATTTTTTGTTGGTCCTGGATCAATGTTTTAATCAAAGAAACCCCAAATTACCCTTAACTCAAAGCATAACCATTTTTACCCCTCAAATTAGTGTGAAGAATTTTTTAAAACCCTGAAGATTACTAAAGATAATATCTAAATATAATGTGAATATTTGGTTAGCATGTTGATTTACGGTGTGTGCCCCTAAATTTTCAGGTTGTGCCCCTAAAATTTTCAGTTGGGGGCGACTGTGCTCCTAGTGAAAAAAGTTAGTCTGGAGCCCTGAATAACTAAAGATTCTTACCATCAACGAGGTTTAATCCACACACATTGACTCGTCTATCAATTACTCCAGAAAACAGCGTGAGGCGTACTTGAGAGTTTACATTTACTTTAGACAGAAATCGTTTGGAATAGTTTATTGCGACATTGAAACAAATAATGGACAGTATCGCTTTGTTGCGATGCAGCAAAATAATTTTAAATTTATGTTGTATTTTAATTTTAATAATCCCCAATTTATATTTTTGTGCTTTATAGGGGGTTCCTCAATTCTTATAGGAGGCATGGGACCACCCCAGACCCCCCAATTTGAACACTATGTAGTTAAATATAGATAATTATCGAACCATCGATTATTATTATTTATTGTAATTAATTATAGATGATTCTAAAATCTTGTCTTGAGGACCACAGTGGAAATAAACCAATGGCTTTTTGTGTATATCCTCCTCGACAGTCAGGGTTTGTATTATATTTTAAAACTTTGTCAAATAAACAACAAACAAACCTTAAAGGTCACACATTATGCAAAATCCACTTGTACAATGTGTTTGGAAATAAATGTGTGTTGGCAGTGTGTTAAAGGGGGGGTTTAATGGTATTTCAAGCATTCTGACTTATTAACACAGTTATAGAGTTGTTTCTTCATGCTAAACGTAGGCAAAACCGCAGTTGGGCGTGTTTCAGAGTATTTCTGTGCCGAATGCACTTCGCCAGGGTTCGTACAAGTTTCAGCTAATTTTTTCCGATTACGGTTCTAACTGACGTTTCAGGGGTTTTCGATACGTATCACTTCTTTATATGGGCTTCCGCCGGAAAACTTCCCCCGGAAAACCCCGCCCAGCCGTCAGTCAGTGGGAGGCGCTAGAGCTTGCTTACAGCTTATCACGCCACTCAGCTTTGTTTAATTTCAAAAGTCAACAATGGCACAAGAAGAAGTGTGTTTTTGGATGTAAGGAGAAGACATCCAGCCTTATGGAAACAATGGATATAGTTTATTATCCGGATTAGCAGCGGAGTTTTGCGTGTGTGTTTGATGCTGTGGATTTTCAGAACCGGGTCATGACGAGTTACGTGGTAAGTAAGACTTCTGTCTTATGTTGGAAATAGGCGCGTGTATATTATATAAATGACACGAACATGTAGTGAATCATACGTTATAAGTGTTGTATAGTGTTGCATGACTCGTACTCGCACCTCCTGCGGTAGTAACTCCTCCTTCTTCATTTTTTCGTACGTTATCGGAAAGATTCGGTAAAGCTAATCTTTCTTTTATAAATCTGATTAAACTAAAGACTCTTCAGAGATATAAAGGATGTCATACTACTCTATAGGTACTCCAGATTAACATCAGAAATGCAGAAACAGCGTGTGTTACGTGAGCTTTAACACAACAACCCAGGCCATATCGCATTCGTAATCGCAGGCGATACGTCAGTGATAATTCATGCAAAATTGCCTGATTGGCAGTGAACTATGGGTTCGTGTAGTAAATGCTGCTCCATCTGAAAGCAGGTGATAGCAATTTACTACTAAACAAGGAACCGGCTTTACTGACGAGATGCGCATGACTATCGCATGTGATTTATCCTGCAGCCCTAATTTAAAGGTACACGCATTAAAAAGGCACTTTTTGCTCCCTTTCAAATAGGTGCATTTTTGGTATGCTATATCAAATGATCTGTGGGGTATTTTGAGCTAAAACTTCACGGATACATTCTAGGCACAACTGAGACTTATCTTACATATATTGCTTAGTTATATTATTATACTTTATAAGTTATACTTATACTTTAATCTAATGCCGTTATCATTGTATGCATCAGTTTCCTAATGCAATTATGAACCTCTTATGTCTAGTGGTTGTCTTGTGCCTTGTAAACAAAAACCAAATGTATTTCATGTCTGCTTTGAACAGTTGTAGCTGTGTGAGCTAATGTAACATGAGAAATCAACAACACTAGTATGGTGGGTTAGTTATGTCCAGTCCTGACTCCTGAAAATGTCATAATAGAAGTTTCAGCAAGTTGATTTTTGTTGTTGTCATTTTTACATCATATAAGCCATTTTATCTTCTTTAATAATAATGACAGTTTAATGTCTTTCATTGACACAGATAGCAGTGAAAATGATTATAGTGTGATACTGGAGTGATATTTTCAATAATGAGAGCCATGTGTTAGAGATACAGTGCATAATTGGCCCATCTTATGGCATGAAATGATAGATATTGTTTAGTCATATGAACAGTGGCAGGTTTACAAGGCATTACAAGGTTGAATGACAAAGTCTTATCATCAAATTAGCATCGGTTAAGTAAGCTTTGTTGTAAACAATCAGTTTAGCCATGTGCAAACTAATATATCAAGATCATCAACCATAACCAGCTCTAAGGCCAGATTAGTTGTATGCTACCTCAATATCCCAGAATAGCCAGACACAGTCACACGCAGCTGCTGCGACATGCTTCATTTTCTGCTTTGTCATGCTTGTGAAAGTTATGCACTCACAGAGATGTCATAAACAGAGATACCCAACAACATCCGTAGTACCAATGCAAGTGTGTAAACGGATTTAGCTATGCCTTTATTTTTATTGCATGTGAACGAACGTGTGAGATTATTTTATAACGCAAATTGCATTGCATTCTTAAACTTGTTGTACAGGACACAGTAGTGAACTCTTTCTTTTTTTTAGTCATTGGGTTGTGCCGATAGATGATACTATCGACAGTAGTCAGACATATGGCCAATAGCAGGGTTTTTGGGCTTCACTTTGCGTTAGAGAGCTTGTAACGTGCACAATCTCCTTCTCGCACGTGAACGTGTAATGCGCATGACTCTTGACTCTTCCCGCAAAGAGCTTTTAAAACCAGCGTGTGTTGTTCCCTGGCACGCCGGAAATTTCACACAGGATTACTGACATCAGTTTTCAGAACAGGGATCCCACAGGTCTTTGAAATCCGTCTTTGGCAATATTTCAGATAGCGATATACTTCCTGGCTCCCGCATCACCCTGTCATTGTCATTAAGCCTCACCATTGGTTGAACTTAATATACACATTCAGACACACTTACCTCTGGAGGTGTCCCAAAAGTGTCACCCCAGTGACGCAGAGCGAGTTCCCTTGAAAGGGAACTGTAAACATGTGTCTTTAAGGTAGCACAAGGTAACCTTGCTCTCACTTGAAATGTGTCCCCACATTTAGTCCTTGAATTTGAGGGTATTGGACCTGGATAGGGGTCATATATTATGAGATATTTTTAAGTTGTAAAATAAATCTTAGGTGTATTTTTATTTTATTTACTTATTTATTTGACAGGGACCATACAAGCAAACATAGTTATAGTTCAAAGCCTGTAACTGATGCGCAGCATAAAGAGTTTATAGCTATTGCTAATTCTCAACTCCTGTCCCTGGTTGGTGTCCCATGTGTTAGGTGAGTGTGTATGTGAAGTTTTAGCTCAAAATACCATATAGATAATTTATTATAGCATGTTAAAATCGCAAATTTGTAGGCCTGAGCAAAAGTGGGCCGATTTGGGTGTGTCGTTAAAATGCAAATGAGCTGATGAAATGTAAACACAGATCACAATGATGGTGGTTTGTTGTAATTAAAACTCAATTATGCTGTCAATTCCTTCTTTTCTCCCTCTTTCTCTCTGTACTAAATGGCAGTGCTGTGTTTAGTGCAGATAAAGGGGGCGGTATTATTGTCATTTGCCTTGCTACCTACCTCACAAAACAGGCGAAATCTGAACAACCTAATTTTTTTACATGCTTGTAGAAAATGGCTTACCCAAATAAAGTTACTGGGTTGATCTTTATCACATTTTCTAGGTTGATAGAAGCACTGGGGACTCAATTATAACACTTAAACATGGAAAAAGTCTGATTTTCACGCTATGACCCCTTTAAAGGTCCTTGAATTTGAAGTTAACTAAGGTGTGGGAACCCTGTAAGAAGGTCGCTGTTGTAACAGTGTTGCCCTACTTTTTTTTCCACCAATCAAGTGGCTTGTCATAAATGAATATGAAATGAACAAATAAATAAGTAAACTATTGCCCCGCCCCCTGATACTTTCGTTTATTGGCGATCTCACAGGCTGATGATAAGATGATCTCACAATGGGGCATATCGACCAACACTAGTAACAGTACATTATTTTAAATCAAAAGAGCTGTATGTTAGTGTTAGTTCCTAATAGTGTTATCCAAACATTATTGGGAAGAAAAGCCTCTTATACTTGGGAGCAGACATGTGTGATGTGTTTCTGGGAGGTTAGTACATACCGCATCATTTTCAAATAATGTGACTATTGCACATCACGTTTCCTTGCCTACTTTCTAAACCAATGTTGTTGCATCGTCACTTTCTCTGTCGCCACCAGGATTTTCCGCAATGATTCTTGTTTATCCTCTCTTTTTTGTGAAAATTGCCGCTCCAAATACACCAAGTAAACGACTGTGTTTAGGTCTGCCGCCTTGTTATACATCACGCGAGTGGCAGCGGAACGCCGCAAATGAGATGAGAGAGGAGAGAAACGATCGCGTCTGATTGGTGAATGAATACGGTTTGGTTTTACCCTGTATGAGTGTGTGTTAGCAAGTTTGACTGATATAACAGCATCTTGGATTGTAATGGAAATACTGAACACATGAACGCAGCATCTGCATACAGGGAAATACTGTATAAGTAAGGGATAATGTAGAGGCAGCCGGTAGTTATTGGGAAACAAGCCCCGACAGTGTGATCAGGACCCGATGCAAAGCGGAGGGTCTTGTATCACACTGAAGGGGCCCACCTCCCAACAACTACCGGCCGCCTCCACATCATCCCGCTTATTACACGGCTACTTGCCACATAAGAAAAAAAAACTGGACATGAATATGAATTTGAAACATTTTATTGGCATATTAGTTTTAAATTAACATTTTTATCCTTCCGCGAAACTTTGCACAGATGCATAAAATGATCGTAATACCTTATTAAGATCCTCTGCTTCATACTTGTCTGTCTCCATTTTTTCTCTTTTAGCCATTCTTTGAGAAGTTTTAATCCCCATTCTGTATTTTTGTGTGTGTTGGCTTCGTAGCTGTCATGCTCTATTTTGTCAAGTTCAGTCTCAGTAAGCTGTCTGTGTTGTCGTGGTTGTCCAGTGTTTGTCACAAGATGGCGCCGAACAGACAGTAATCTTTATTGATCTTTATTGGCGCGGAGCGATTTCACTCGTGCAAGTAGTCCGGCTATGCGTTATTATTTTGGAGCGGTTATTATTTGAAAAGAACGAACCTGCAAATGTCTCAACTGACCAATCAGAATCAAGCATTCCAGAGAGCCGTGTAATAATGAAGAATAATGAAGATCGCATTTATGTATGAATCGAGATCTTGATTCTTTTTCTATAAATCGTGCAGCCCTACTCTTAATATACTGTGAGAGAGTCATGTTAGCAAGCGGTTAACGTAACGCATGCTCACTTAGGGTTTTGCCATGACCCGGTTAGTTTACATAAATGCTTAAATGAGTGTAAAATGTTAGTTTTCTATCGTCGTTTTTACTGCTTGGATTATTGATGAATGATGTTGTTGTTTAAACTCTATATACTATCAGAGTCACGTTAGCAAGCGTCTAACGCATGCTCACTTAGGGTTTTGCTATGACCCGGTTAGTTTACATAAATTCTTAAATGAGTGTAAAATTGTTGGTTTCTGGTGTCGTTTTTATTGCTTGGATTAATGATGAATGATGTCGTTGTTTAAACTCTATGGGGCGGTTTCCCGGACAGGGATTAGACTAGTCCTAGACTTAAACACTTTTAAAAGCTCTCCAAACTGAAAATAACTTGCACTGACACATCTTAAAATACATCAGTGCCCTTTGTTTTATCTCAAAATGCACACAGGTAATGTTTTTAGTAAGGCATGTTTGTTAAAACTAGTTATATTTCCTAATTAAACTAAGGCCTAGTCCTGGATTAAGCTAATCCTGGTCCAGGAAACCGCCCCTATATCCTGTAAGAGAGTCACGTTAGCAAGCGTCTAACGCATGCTCACTTACGGTTTTGCTATGACCCGGTTAGCTTACATAAATGCTTAAATGAGTGTAAAATGTTAGTTTCTATTGTCGTTTTTATGGGTAAAATTAATGATGAATGATATGTACTGATGTCGATAATTTCTTCTCAGTAAATCATGTTAGCACTAGGTCAATACATGTTGCACTATTGTTGGTCTGTGCCACTGATCTGTGGTCTGTGCAGGAACTGTCAGTTGACCAATCACAGCAGTTTAGGCTATTGTAAGGTGGGGTTTAGGCAGACAAGCAGACAAGAGTCATTGAACGGCTTCACATGAATCGTTTAGGGATCTCTGAGAAATGGGGTAATTTTGCATTTATATTTTGAGATAATTACAGTGTTTTTTGACCTTGCATGCATTTAACCTGTTCTCCGGGACTTATAAAGAGTGATAGGAGGCTTAAAATTAGCATCTTACTGGCTCTTTAATGGAAACGCAGCTTTTGTTGTCAAGACAACTAAAGAAGTAAACCACAAGTTGGGTGTGCATTATGGTAATTTTATCACAGTTCAGAATGTGGTGTTCAGCATTATGACAGCCTGGAAAAGTATTTTTTATAAATAGATAAAAAAAGGAAAATTTTCATTTTCCTTTTATTTAGGAATATATAATCAGCTTTTATTACCTTTGTAGGGCTTTTGCTTAAATAAAACCGTAGCAATTATAAGCAAGCATTGTGTAATTTTCCTAAGTATTCTGTGCTTTTGTGTTAAAGGTGTGGATTTTAAAATCAAAACTGTAGAGCTGAGAGGAAAGAAGATCAGGTTACAGATCTGGTAAGTAAAGAGGAAATCTTCTATCCTTATGATTGACGTCACTTCCTGTGTCTCAGAGGCGCATGAGATGTGATGGTCCAGCACGAGTCAGAGATTCCAGGACTATTGTTCAGATTCACATTCAGGCGACTTCCATCTTTAGCTGCTGAGATTCATTGTGTTTGTTTAAAGCTAACCAGCCGTAACACAATCTTGGCACTAAAGCTGGTGTAGAGTATTCTCATTGCAAGATGTAATTTCACAACATTAAGGCATTTTACACTCATCACATTTATTTTGTGTGACTCTATCTGTGATAACACACTCATTTCATCCCAGAATTCACAACTCAGACTATAAATATGTGCAGTGTGTCACTAATTTCTTTTTACTAATGTTGTATGTCCATTTACATCCTTGCATGTCTTTTTCCCATCCCTTCCCTTTTCCTGTGACCCTAAAACACACTGGTTTGTCTCACACCGCATGCCTGCAGATGTCTGCTTTTAAACGTTTTATCTGTAACACATGTCCACTCACATCCAGCTACCCAACGTGCACGGCTCCGTCACTGTCCGTCTTAACTGCTCGTTGACATGTGATGCCTCAGCGACCCTCTTTGTGACATCACATCCTGTTATGGAAAAAAGCAGCCAGACTAGGGTGGATAAGGTACAGTAAAAAGTAAAGAGATTAATATTTGTCACATACAGTGGTATTCTGAAATAATCTGTTACTTTAATTTTCAGAAAGTTATTCATTTGATTTTGGGCTCTAATCATTTTAGAAACTGTTCTCCAGTACACTCCTAAATTAAAGGTGCTTCACGGTGCCATAGAAGAACCTCTTTAGGCTGTATGGTTCCAAAAAGAACCTTTAATATCTGAAGTCTGAAGGTTTCTATTTCAAAATAAGTTCTTTATGGTTCTCTTATGGCATTGCTGTGAAGAAACTCTAAATGATTTTTATTTTTAAAGGAATATTTCACTTTCATAAAAAAATTTGATAATTTACTTACCCAAATGTCATCCAAGATGTTTATGTCTTTCTTTGTTCAGTTGAGAACAACTTAAGTTTTTTTTTTTTAGGAATTGTTCTCTATATAGTGGACTTTAGTTTACAGTTTCAATGCAGCTCTAAAGGACTCCAAACGATCCCAACCAAGGCATTAGGGTCTTATCTAGCAAAACAATCATCATTTTCGCAAAAAAAAGTACTTTTAGATAACATCATCTCATCTTGCACTTGCCGTGTGACACACCAACGTGACCTTACGTATTAAATAAGCACATCGAAAGGCCACGCATGACGTATGCGAAACTACCACTCCAGTGTTTACGAGTATAGAGAGAGAGGACCGCTCCGACTTTGGCTGCATTTACAATAGTCCCTTTCACACATACAGTCTTTACTGGTAATTTACTGGTAAATTGCAGTTAACATGTCATGTGTGAACAGAACCTTTCCGGTAAATCAGTGCTCCCAATTTACCAGTAAGACAGGTTGTAAGATTAACGGTAATTCGCCGGTAAGCGGTGTGTGTGAACGAAAAATATAGCATTACCGGCATTTAGATGACGTCAGACCGGGCCAATCAGAAAGTTTTTTATACAGGTGACGCGGTTTCCCCCAGACTGTTTACGGACGTTTCCACACACATGTTGCTTAAAAGTCGAGCACACCTGAAGTTAACATCCACATTTCTTCACCAAAGTTGTTTAAAACAGCTTACCATCTAATTGCCAAATTGCCGACGTCCTTAGCACACCATCTGTGAAGCCTAATGTGCAAACGCGCAGGTTCCGTTTGACGCAATGTTGTTTGGTCACGAGCAACTTCGCGACCGTTTGCCACAGATGTGAAAACAACAAAATACGGACCGTGGATATTAAGTCATAATCCGCCGTTTACAAATATGACACAGGATCGGCTGCTACACCGGCCGCGCGCCACAGGTAACTTCCGCTTTCTCTCCGAATTTACCGGTATTTTGATACTGATGTGTGAATGATGTCTTACTGGTAAAAAGACGGAACGTCACTGCATGTGTGAACAGCACATTTTTGTATTTACTGGTAAATTCATTCTGGTAAATTCATGGTAATTTACCAGAATTACTGTGTGAAAGAGGCTATTGTCACAAAAAATCTGATTTTTTTATGTGGTCTTAAAGGTGCAGTGTGTAATTTTTAGAAGGATCTCTTGACAGAAATGCAAAATAATATACAAAACTATATTTTCAGGGGTGTATAAAGACCTTTCATAATGAACCGTTATGTGTTTAGTACCTCAGAACGAGACATTTTTATGTACATATACCGAGGGTCCACTTACATGCAAGTCGCCATTTTGTGCCGCCATGTTTCTACAGAAGCTCTTAACTGACAATTTTTTTTACTAAGTTGTCTCCGATGATGACATGTTTGTCTGGTGCCGGCTACCATAGCTTCTCTATGCGTTTCAAAAGCGAGGGGTGAGCAGTGGACTGAGCCGTTGGTTGCAATTCTCAACCTCACCACTAGATACCGCTAAAATTAACACACTGCACCTTTAAACTTTTGGACCCCATTGTTTCTTGGTAATTTTTTTTTCACTAATAATGTCCAGTTGATGTCAAAAATCGTGCTGTACCTTTAAATTTTTGTGTTTATATTCAGAAATCTTTTGTAACAATCAAAAACCTGAATCTTTTCTGTTACAGTCTAATGCAAACTTCGTTTCTGCTTAGAACAGTGCTTCTCAAATAGTGGGGCGGGACCCCCAGGGGGGGCTCGAAGCGACACCAGGGGGAGCGCGAGAGACCCGGGGAAAATACTTTTTCAGGAAGTGATTTTTTTTGCACCGTCACTTAAAGATATTACACCACAAACACGCTGATAAGCCGCTTGAGTTTTTTATTATTATTTATTGATTATATTTAATTTAATTTTTCAGTATCAAATGGTCAAAAAATATACTGTAAATAAGGATTGATTTAATTTATTTCAGGCAAATTGATGCATTTTTAGTCTTTTCTGTTACAGACTAAAAAAACAATGTTAATAAAGGTATTCTTTGTTGTAAGTTGATTGATATTTCTTTTTTTGTGTTTTCTTTAATGTTAATAAGGATAAAATGTTTTGCAGATGTGTAATTTTATACACATGTGTAAAATTATACTATTTACAGTCGCGGTGGAGAGTTGGGGGGCGCGAAATGTTTACTTCTTCCTAGGGGGGGCATGACAGAAAATAATTGAGAAGCACTGGCTTAGAAGGTCATACAAGTGATAATATTGAATTTCTAGGGACACAGCGGGTCAGGAGAGGTTTAACAGCATCACTTCAGCTTATTACCGTGGTGCGAAAGGCATTGTCCTCGTCTATGACATCACCAAGCAGGAAACCTTTGATGACCTGCCCAAGTGGATGAAAATGATTGACAAGGTGATTGATATCTTTAGAGATGCATTGGTTTTCTGCTGTGAAGTGACCGTTTTTGTACTAACTTAGTTATTGTGGTTCTGTGCAGTATGCGTCTGAGGATGCCGAGCTTCTGTTGGTTGGGAACAAGCTGGATTGTGAGTCCGATCGCATCATCTCACGACAGCAAGCAGAGCGGGTGAGAATCAAACATTAATGTATGGATGTGTAACTGTGAATACCACACTTTTACTATAAAAATATAGTAAAAATAGTATTTTTATGAGTATGTGTTCACATAGGGGTGGGCGAGATGACCAAAATCTTCTTTCACTATAAGATTTATTTTATGTCATGATAACGATATGTAGAGTAGAGTTTTTTTATGTTTTAATAAGGTTTTTCTGTTATTAAAATATTTAAAACCATATAAATGTTTATAATTCTCACAAAAACCTTATAGGCCTACTAGCATAAAAAGAAGATAAAAACAAACAAAACTCAAGCTCTCTGAAGATAAACAGTCAATGATAAAGGAATGATAATAAATAATTATGTGTGTGTGTATGTATATGTATGTATATGTATATGTATATGTATACACATACGTATATATGTATATATGTATATATGTGTATATGTGTATATGTATATACATATACATATACATACACATACACATACACACATATATATATATATACATATACATATACATATATATATATATACATATATATATACATACATACATACATACATACCAGTGGTGGACAGTAACGAAGTAAATGTAATTCGTGACTGTACTTAAGTAGTTTTTTCGCGTATCTGTACTTTACTCAAGTACTTTTATTTTGGGAGACTTTTACTTTTACTTTACTACATTTTAAAGTCAAATATCTTACTTTTTACTCCACTACATTTTTAAAAAATCGGTCGTTCCTTTTTATTTATCAGTGGATAAAAAACGTAACTGGGCAAACTAAAGCTGCACAAAAAAACCTAAGATGCACACGTGATGCGTCAAACCACCAATCAGGGTACAGCATGCGCTTCGTTTTGAACTTGTTGCCGCGCTGTTTCACGTAAGCTACGCGAGTCGCACGAGTGCAGCAGAGAATGAAACTGCATTCAAAAACAACGGAGGAGAATCCTCAGGAGATAACTGACCCGTCACAACAACAATGGCTTTATTTATGCAAGTTTTTTTAAGTCCTTGAATAAAAGAACGAGTCCTTCGTGTCTTCTCTGCCTGCCTTGAAACTGTGCTATTTCGTTTAAAAAAAATACTCTTTCAAATCTAAGGAAACGCGTAGAGGTAAGCCATTTTTATTCTGGTTATATTTTTAAATGAGCAATCTTAAAAGTAGCTTGCAGAAAACTGTTAATTGTGTTGCTAAAATATATACAACGTTATAATGAATGAACTTTAAGCTATGCAGGCTGAAGCTATTTTTAACCGTATAGTTAGCTGTTTCACTTAAGTTCATTGTATTTGAAGCTCAGTGCTCTGTTATTTTGAAATGACAATTAATCACTATCAACACTGTTGTAAAATATAAATGACATTTTGACTAGCCATGCACTGTATGATGCTTAAACAGGCGGGTGGATTGGAGTGATCCTTATTAACTGAGATTGTTATTAATATTTTCAAAAGTTTTGCTTCCAAAATATATAAATACATTTAATTATGTATTACAATCAGTGGTGTAGTCTACGTGATACGCAGGACTACGCCGTATAAACTAGAAATTGTCAAGGATTTCCGTATACCCACTAAAAATAGCGTCAGGATGCGTAACAGCATGGTTTTGTGACATTTCAAACTTTTAGTCATAATTTAGATGTGAAGCACTAACCATTAGCATGCTACACTTGCTACTTTAGCGGGTTTAATGGATATACATAAGCTATATATTTGATGACTTCCTGCCGAACTGCGCGATCCGATCGGCGTATGAAATCAAATTACTACTATAGCGGCGCTAGAGTGACTGGGGAGCAGACTGCTGTGGCGCCACAAGAACCCACAGGCGAGTGACAACAAAGTACCGCGAGAGCGATGCCAGTTATCACATGGAGAAATCTGCTTTAAATCGCTCTCGCGGTACTTTGACATCACCAAGAGGTCTGCTTAGCGCCAAATAAAGTCGAACCTGCAGTGTAGCTGCTCACGTGACACTGTAAACAAACAGTCCCTGGAGAAGTGAACGAGAGTTATCCGGAGAGTTAACAACGCACATGTGAGTAAACAACATTTAAATCATCAGTCCAGTTTAATACTTTATCTCGAGGTAAGGTTTCAAGTGCAATAAAATAAGCCCGATTATGTCCTGATGGTTTTAAGCCTCTTTCAGCATGTTTGCTTGTGCTTCCCTTCTCTGTGTTCATTTATATATCTACGTTCAAGATATGATCTTATATATCTTAAACTTCTATGATATATGATCTTAAACTTCTGTGAGGAAATTCATGTCTGCGTTGATGTTCAGTTCAGACTTGCAAAATAAAGAGATAATTTTCTTCACTTGGTTTTGGTGTCTAGGCTACATGATGGTCTTGTAATAATAATTAAGTAAAAGCCTATTTTCATTTTTAGACAATGCTTGTATTATATGCAAAAAATAAGCTTTTTATATCAATGACTATGCAAATTTAATTATTAGAATTTGCTGTATTAGAGTTAATTCATTGTCATCTTAAATGTGTATTAATAAAAAACATTTACACCATTAAATTACACATGGTAAGGTTATCAATAGTTATGCATGTGTTAGCCACGTATTGAAGATTGTAAACAGTTTATTTAATTTTAATTAACAGTTGAGTAAGTTTTGGCCCCGAGTTAGATGTTGATTAACACTAAACCAGTCTAAAAATCAGTCCAGTTTCCCCAGCTGTAAACCCATTGGCTGTTAAACTCTTTTTTTTTCTTATAATAAACTGACATGTTGATAACACATTCAGTTTATGTGTTTATGAGTAAACTTTCAGAATGCTCTGTTACATGAAGATCCATACTGTATGCATCTGTGAGTGTGGTGGTGCGTTGCGCTGGGACGAGTTAGCATAAGGGTGAGAGGGAAAAATCAGAGTATACTCACTACAAAAATCTAGACTACACCACTGCTTACAATATACATATGACATGCTAAAGCACATGAAACGTTTCTGAAATTATATTCTGTAAGCCAAGGCTTGTTTTATTTGTCAAAGAAAGGGAGACTGATTTCTAGATAACGTTATGTATTTAATGTTTTGAAAACTATTGTGAACCTGTGCTTAAGTCAAGTTTTTATTACACTTAAACTGATAAATTATTTAACAAATAAATCTTGAAATGAGACTTACTGCTCTCAAATCCTGTTATTTCATTTGATGCTAAAGGAAATTTTTTGTTTTTAAGGTTTTAGGCTTATGATAATTTTAATAGACATCAGTGTCTGATTTATTAATGTCCTTTTATTAATTGATTGGTTAGCCAAGAGAGTTATTTCACATAATTTGAGTTTTGTGACAAAAATGATACGGCCAAATTAAATCACAGTACTTTTGTACTTAAGTACATTTTGAGGCAGATACTTTTGTACTTTTACTCAAGTAAAAATTTTAAGCAAGTACTTCTACTTTTACTTGAGTAATATTTTACCCTGGGTATCTTTACTTTTACTCAAGTACACGATTTGTGTAATTCGTCCACCACTGATACATACATATATACATATATACATATATACATATATATATATATATATATATATATATATATATATATATATATATATATATATATATATATATGTATGTATATATATATATATATATATATATATATATATATATATATATGTGTGTGTGTGTGTGTGTGTGTGTGTGTGTGTGTGTGTGTGTATATATATATATATACATATATGTATACGTATATGTATATGTATATATATATGTATATTTATATATTTGTATATATGTGTATATATATATATATATATATATATATGTATATTTATATATATGTAAGGTAGAAAAGTGATTTATTCAAGAGCAGTGAGAGATTTTCTCCTAATGCTGTTTCATAAACATGAGTGACAGACGGGAGAAAAATTAGGTAACTTCCACTTTAAGACTGGATCCAATATACTGTTGCACATGCGTTTTCTCTTTTAGCTGTTCACTTTCTTTTAAGCCCTAAATGGTCATGGTTATGAGGATACTTGCAAAGACAGGAATTTTGACGCGTATAATGTATTTAAAGCCAATAAAGCGAGAAAATGCTCACGAGCGCAATGAGCAGCGGTTGCGTGACTTAGTGTGAATGATTTATTTGTTTGCTTTATTCTAAAGAAAAAAACTGTGTATTGTTATTCATGTTAACACATGGATTTAAGTTGATTTTGAGCTTAAGGTCATGAATTTTCGCATGTATGCAAATCCTGATAGACACATCAGAGTGGTAAAATATGGTGAAATATGCATTTGGTGTGTGGTTTGTGTAGTTTAACTAGTTTATAGTAAAACCCTTGGGGAGTCAGCCGACATTGGCTTAACTTAACACCCTTTTTATACGTTACAATTACTACGCTCACTAGTACAGTTTAATTGGTTGATAGATGCACTGGGGACCAAATTATGGCACGAAAACGTAAACAGATTTTCATGTTAAGTCCCCTTTAAGAAACAAAAGTTATGGTACAGTTTATGTCAGATTTAATTGTTTGTCAGAAAAATGTTGTTAAATTGCATTTTTAGAAATATCCATCTTTCCCCATTCAAGTAGACAGGACATTAGTCTGTTATTTTATATTTATACCACGTGTCTGTTGAATGCTGTATTCTGATTGGCTGAGAAATGTTCAGTGGGTATGCATTAATTTCTGATAACCGCAATCCTATCTTGTCAAATGTCTGAAAAATAGGCACCAGAGCAATGTTTGTGGTAACCGTGGTATAAGAGGAATAATTGACTCTGGTCCTTTGAATTATTTGAAAATAATGCACACCCACGGTGCATTGCACCTTGGGTGTGCATTATTTTCTTATAATTCAATGGCCCGTCGTCAATTATTCCTTAAGTAACACTCAATGTGTTCCCATTAATTTGTCCAAATGAAAAAAATTACAATAATAAAGTCTGTTCACTTTTCTCTGGCAGTTTGCTTCACGGATATCAGGAATGCGTTTCTGTGAGGCCAGCGCCAAGGATAACTTCAACGTTGATGAGATCTTTCTCAAACTAGTCGATGATATTTTAAGTAAGGTGAGTGTGGACTGTGATCCCTAACAAAAGGGGTTGTTTTTTTAATTACTTTAATCACTTTTCATATTACTCTAACCCAGAACTCTTACTTAAAGGAGTAGTTCACCCAAAATGAGCATTCAGTCATTATTTTCTCAGCCTAAACCTGTAATAGTTTCTTTATTTTGTTGAACACCAAAGAAGATATTTTAATTGATGATAACCACACAGTTGCTTGGACCTATTGACTTCCATAGTAGAAAATAAACAAATACTATGGAAGTCAATGGGTGCCATCAACTGCATGCTTATTACGGATGAGTAAATGCAAAAATTATAATCCTTACATCATTTACTCACCCTCAAGTTATTACAAACCTGTATAAATTACTCAGTTTTGCTCAACATAAGAAAGGAAGGAAGATATTTTTAAGAATGTTTGTAACCAAGCAGTTTTTTTCCTACTATTGAAATGAATGGTGCCCCTGATCTGTTTGTTTACAAACATTCTTCAAAATATCATCCTTTTTAATTGACAATAAAATTATATTTTTTGGTAAACTATCATTTTAAAGGAAAACGCCACGATTTTTCAGAACTATGTTCTTACCTAAACTTAGACAAACTAATACCTGCTAAAAATGGCCACGTTTTATTTTGTGCCACCATACTTACTCGTGTAACTACTCATGTGACAGTCTTTAAATAGGGAAAACATGAAAGTGTTTGGTGGCTTCTAAATTAATCCCTGTTTGGATCCTAAGGAATGAATGGGGCTAGGCTAAATGCTAACATATTCACGAGGCGCTATACAAAGACTAAGTGCGTGCATTGACATAAGGTAGGTATGTATTAATTTGTCTAAGTTGAGGCAAGAACATTGTAAAATATTGAAAAACGGTGGTGTTCTCCTTTAAAGCAACACCATGTAGTTTCCATGTAAAATGACTTACAGCTCCCCCGTGTGGTTGAAAAGCGCAACAGTGCCTGGTATCAGACACTCTTCTGCAGGCAGAGGGAGGGGCGGGGCTGTGTGCTCTACCCTCCACCGCCACTTTCAGAGTGTGCTTGTAGCAGCTAGGAGGCTGCTCAGGTTGCAGCAACAGTACAATTTGTCCAGTTAAAAGTTGTTCTATCACTGAAATAATTTTTGAGACATTATTTAAAGGTCGAAAAACTACATAGTGTTGCTTTAAACTACCATATGACCTATTCACTTACAAATGCGAAATGGCTGATTAGAAATCTTTTTGCTCCCAAAAACATTGTAAAGCCATGTTTCCGAACTATGAACATCTGTGGCTGTACAATCTGTTTCATTGTTGAATCTGTTCAAGCTTTCTGCTATTTTCCTTTAGATGCCACTTGAGGTCCCCAGTAGAGAGCTGTCCAACAGCGTCCTGTCACTTCAGCCCGAGCCCGATATTCCACCAGAGCTGCCGCCTCCTCGCATGCGCTGCTGTTGAGACTCCTGTGCTTTTGTAAAATCCCAACAACTTCTTTACTTCATAACCCAATGTGTGCAATTACAGCTTTCCACCAGCAGGAGGTGATGTGCTCATGTTGTGATGCCCTCTCACCGGTGAGCTTTTGAGACTCCAGCCCAAATGGAGCATAATAGAGACAGGTCTTTACAAAAGAAGATAAAGACAAATGCTTTGGTTCTGTTCCTCTTATTTGTGCATATAATCTTCTCGAGCGATGGACTGTTTCACTTAACACACATTCTGTATTTGGTACCACGATACACTTCACGCGCGCACATTTTTTTCTGATGGTCCATATCTACACTACCTCATTTTTGGAAAGCACAGGATTGCGTTTGTCCGACAACGATGTGCCTTCCTTTTCGGATAACGCTGCACGCGTGCCACAAACACGCATGACGGGAGTCGTACGATTGGAAACCCATCAGATCTTATGTTTTATGTGCGCCACTTCTGTTGTATGAAGGATACTCTGTCCCTTTCTTTTAAAGGAAACATTTAGGACATTATTCCAAAATGCCAATGCATCTTATTAGGACATAATGGCTGATTAATATCAAATCAATAAATTGATCAAATCAATAGCTCCTCGTAACTAAGAAGCATCTTTCTGAATTAATTTGGGATTAAGAGCAAAGCGCATATAAATTAATGCATCCGTAATGGTTTGTTTGCCCCATTTTTAATCACCAGCACTTGTAGTGTAAAGTAGCCACATTCAATCAGTGTTATTGTGTTTTTCTTTCTTTTTTTTGAGTGACCAGAAGTGAATATTTTATTTTGCACTACAATCCATTTGTAGGTAGTTAACAAATAGCTAACATGCTGAAGGGTTAATAATGTTATCTGGCATCAGTTATTGTGTCTTAGTGATGCTCTTTAGATGCTGTTTAACTTTAATAGAATAAAGGAGGATTATAATTAAATTTCAACCGGGAAAAGAAATGCTCTCATCAAAAGGGCTATTCTTCACGGAGAGCAGGCTGACGATTACGCAGGATGGTTTGATAGTTGGATGGCTTTCAGCATCACTAACTGAAGAATAACTACAACATCCAACATCATGGCCTCACTATATTTATGCTATTGGTGCAAGAGATAAAAGACTGATATAGTTCATCATTTTTAAGAGAGGGTTCGTGAGAATGATTAAGACAACTGAACGGGTGATCTTACAGCGTATGTGTAAAAGTAGTAAATGTTTAATACCTTTTTTAGTTCTGTTATAGTACATGAGGATTGATGAGTGTTGCTGTGGAGCTTCATGGACACAAAAAGACATTTTGTGATTCTTTTTGAGGGAATCGCACATAAAATGTGTTGATCATATCATATTCACCCCAAAATCAAAAGAAAACTGTGCTTTCTTTTTTCAGATTGTGACAATTACAGTTACCGTAATGAAAAATATCTTTCTCATTGTCATACAGTCCCAGGTGAAAAGTAGTACACTATCATTATGTACTAAAAGTGCTCATTTTTTGCGCACTAATTTTGTACTTTATGTACAAATTTGTATTTAAAGGGATAGTTCACCCAAAAATGAAATTTCTGTCATTTACTCACCCTCATGTTGTTACAAACCTGTATAAATCTCTTTGTTCTGATGAACACACAGAAGATATTTTGAGAAATGTTTGTATCCAAACCGTTCGTGGACCCCATTCACCTCCACAGTAGGAAAAAATAATACTATGGAAGTGAATGGGGTCCACGAACAGTTTGGTTCGTAAATGATGACAGAATTTTGATTTTTAGGTGAACTATCCCTTTAAGCACTAAAATGTGCTTTTAACATACCATCTCTGTATTAAAAAATGCATTATAAATTATAAAAAAAATTAAATACCACTTGTAGTAAACATCAACCCATCTTTCATACAAAGATACATTTTAGCACATTTTAAGTACACTTGGATGTGCTTCAGATTATCTTAAGAAGTACTAAAGAAGAATTTTGAGTATATTAAGTACAAAATTAGTAAATAGAGCACTTTAAAGGGATAAATCGGCCAAAAATTATATTAAACCCATGATTTACTCGCCCTCGGGCCGTCTGTGATATATGTTCATAATTTTTCAGACAAACAACTTTTTAGTTATTTTAGAAGATGTCCTAGATCTTTCACTTTTTTTAAATGTAGGAATAAAAATGTTTTTTTCAATCTTAAAGATTGTGCATCCATCCTTCACACAGGTGATCCAACCGGCTCCATGAGAATAAACAAAGGCCTTCTGAGGGTATTAATGCGTAGAAATATCCATATTTAAAATGTTACCGAAAGTTAGTTATTTTCGTTTGTAACGTCGCCATCTTACGCCAGTGTATGCACTTTTGCGGAGGGTTCTTTGCTGTGATGCTATGCGTCTCGCCCTTCGTCGAAAAGTGCGTACACTACGCTGTACTTTCTCCTGAATGCAGAGGCATCTCTAAGATGGTGGCGTTACCGGAAGCTAGTTATTTTTGTTTATAAAGTTTTACATATTGATATTCTACTATAAAACCGCAGGGATTACCCGGCCTTTGTTTGTCCCCCTGGAGCCGTTTGGATTGCTTTGTGAGGGATGGATGCACAATCTTTGGGCTTGAAGGAGGTGGACCCCATATTCATACATTAAAAAAAAAATTAAAGATAGTGTCCATCTTATAAAATAACTGTGTTTGTCTGAAAAGTGGTGGACATATGCATCTCAGACGGCTTGATGGTTGAGTACATTATGGGTTTAATATCATTCTTGGCTGAAATATTACTTTAAGTATAAAAAAGTGTATTTTTTTACCTGGGGTGATGAATAAACGAGGGATTTTCTTTTTTAATTAAATTAAAAACAATAAATCTTTCTTGCAAAGATGTAAATGATTCTCAATTTAAATGTATCATTGTTATTGCACATTATGGTAATGAGAATTGGCTAAAAATAGAGTCTTTAAGTTTGGTTTTTAATATGATTTGGAAAGTTAAAGAATAACTTGGTGAGGTTTGATTTAATACTTTAACAAAACGAAGGTTTATGCGTGTGTGTTTTGTGACTGTTTATGTTGTGTGCCTCAGATAAGTGTGTTACACTAAACTTAATACCCGTTCTGTATTTGAAGGACTGATATCTCAGTATTACTAACTTAACACTATTTTGACTGTATTTCTGATCTGTATTATTCAAATAGCCCAGGTGTTCCTACATTTAATTTATCCCCTTTCAGGTTTAGCTTAAGTACTTGAAATGTCATAACCAGCATGTGGTTTATTTGTGTTAACAGTGTTAGGGAACATATACTAACCTCATGTTTGAAGGCGTGTTCTATATTATAAATTTGTGAGATACTCTATATTGTACCGTCTGTGTTTGCATTTTTACTTTCTTAGCACGATTGGCTGACTCTTATTTTTGATTGTTGTTGAATTTATCCCATACCTGTCCTGGAGTCAGATTTAGTTTGCAGAATAATGAAAATTCAGTCATCATATACTCATCATCACCCTTGTTACAAACCTGTATAAATTTCTTTGTTTTGCGAAAATCAATATTTGTAATTAAGCAGGAAACAAGCACCATTGACTTCCATAGTAGGAATAAAAACTACTATTGAAGTCAATGTTGCTAAAAAAATATATATCCCTTTGTGTTCAGAAGAACAAAGAAATTAATACAAGTTTGTAACAACAAGGGTGAGACAATGGTGACTGAATTTTCATTTTTGGGTGAACTAACTCTTTAAGGCCTAACTTTTTTGCAACAAAGTAACTTCAACAGACCTTTTGTGTTTTCAGGTTTCTTGTTTATATAGTTGCATGGTCGTGTTTGCTACAAAAGTAATTTCATGTTCTTCAGAAAGGCTGTTAGTTGTGCTGAAAATATTAATTCAATCCAACCTTCTCTTTTCTAGTAGTACATGTTGCCTTGATGAAACTTATTTTGTACAGAGTAGCCTTATTTAATCTCTCTTACCTTGGCCAAAGGGATAGCTTACCCAAAAATAAAATGAGTTTCTTTATTCTGTTGAGCACAAAGAAGATGGGAAAAACAAACACTAGCATTAAAATTTCATTTTTGAGTGAACTATCCCTTTAACATTGCGAAAACAAAAGATTAAATGGATCCTCTTGCACAGAAGAGTACTTTGTATTAATAAAAAGTTGATATTAGGTCTTTGAAACAGTTTCGGCATGTTTAAGGAGTTTCATGTATTTTTAACTTGTGGCATTCTTAAACTAATGAAGTACAAATAAAGATCTATATTTATTACACAGATGTTTGTTAGATTGAAGTGCTTTGCTTTATTTCCAAGTGTAATATTAATATTTTTTTAATCAATGATTTAATGGTGTTTTCAAAGTATCTTTAACATGTTCAGATGTGCACTTTATTTTTAACAGAATGATGGCGCTATTGGATCACCATAATCTAACTGAAGAACTACTATAACTTTAATTTTAAAATCCATATTAATTAAATCCATTCAGGTTTTACACTATCTGTATTTTAAGCTATTTTATCTTCTGTATTAAATCATCAAAGACATTTTTTTTACTGGTAACAATATTTGGGATTCTTGACATCTATCGCTCATATTAGCATTTGAGAGTTTTCCTTGTCCTCGTTTTGTGCAAAGTGAGATTTAACATCTCTAATGGTCTCCTTCAGCATGATCTGCTTTTACCAAGCTAAAGTAAGGTGAGCTGACACGACCTGACCTGTGGGGTACTATGCAATGGAATAGCGCCAATAGAGTAATCAACTCTGTACTTGATTCAGTGAGTGCATATTTCACATTTTTCTGATTTATTTTGATTGGTTGATCAGCATTTTTATTGGTTTGAATCACAAAATGCAGGGTCTGAAGGGGTTAATTATTTGTTTGAGTAGATTACATATGCACGAACAGAGGCAAATTCGCACCAGGCAATGGGGGTCACTAACTTGCAGTTTTCGCATCAATCGCGTCTTCTGCGCAAGTTTCAACTTTTGAAAAATTTCAACCATAGTGAAACGCATTATTAGCTGGGTTTCCTTCCAAACGTGCAGCAAATCTTTTCAAAATTTTGCAATCCTATGCTTTTCTAGGATTAAAATGCTGTGCTCAGAAAAAGGAATGCAGCATTTTTAATGCAGGCACTAGCAGCAAGGGCATTGCGATGACATTGATCCTCATATATAGTAAGACAACTTCATTGGAAGCAGCTAGACGGTCAGTCCCGTGGGTTTAATGTTCACTATATCAGAATTTATTCGGCAAATGAGTTTTCATCTCCCATTATTCTCATTTTTGTCGCATTAAACAAAAAACACCTCAAGCGAGCGTTAAAGGTGCAGTATGTAAATTTCAGGGGCATCTAGTGGTGAGGTTGCTAATTGTAACCAACAGCTTAGTCCACTGCTCACCTCTTGCTTTTGAAACACATGTCATCGTCGGAGACAACTTGGTAAAAAAATGTGTCCGTTAAGGGCTTCTGTAGAAAAATGGTGACTTCCATGTAAGGGGACCCTCAGTGTATGTAGATAGGTACCGTTCTAAGGTAATAAACATAAAACGGTTCATTATAAAAAAAAAAAGGTATTTATACACCCCTGATAATATAGTTTTCTATATGTTTTTGCATTTCTGTCAAGAGATCCTTCTAAAAATTCCACACTGCACCTTTAAATCATAATTGCAAACTAAGGGATTTTTATGTGAAATATGGCATTTCAATTACTCGTTTTTGATGCAATACTCGACATTTTAATAAATAAAAAAAACATTAAATTATACAAGAAAGTAGTGCTTTTGGTTAGTAGCCTTATTTTTTTTTTTAGGTTTAATTACACAGAATTCATGATAAATTTATGTATTTCATAAAATGTCATAAAACTGGGGCCCCCCTGGCACCATCTTGCGGCCCCCAGTTTGAAAACCACTGAACTAGGCTAAAACCGAGTTCAAGTCAGGGTTGACATTTGATCAAAATGTTCTTTGTGGAACCAACATGGTTATTTTGTGACATCACTAAAAAAAACATTTTTAAGCATGCGCCAACCCTACTGAAAAATCCAGCTAAGATCAGCGTAAGCTGGTTTTAGCTGGTCTCCCAGCTTGGTTTTAGCTGGTATTGCTAGTGTAGCAAGCTGGTCTGTGTTTTGTTCACTTTTTAATGCTGGAAGACCAGCTGACCCACCAGCTTGAGCTTTGCCAGGCTGGAAGGACCAGCTTAGACCAGCTACCAGCTTATGCTAGATTTTTCAGTAGGGAAATTTATTATGGTCGTATTTTGTTTAACAACGCCTGGCTTGTAAGTACATCAACGAACATTTATTGTAATTGGAGAATTAAGGTGGTGTGGCTTTCATTTTCCTACAAATTTGCTTTCATTTTCCTATTTTTGCAAATGTTTCTATTTTGCATATTTTCTACGTGTTGTAAGTTTGATTTACGTCTGTGTTTTTCACATACATTCGACGTACAGTAAAACTGACGCGTCAAGTCTCTGGTCCACCACGCGTACTCACGCCGCGCGTGTGCTGCCGGTGTACCGGGGCGCGGGAGGGGTGTGTTCCGTATTTGTGTGTAGAAGAACAAGCGCATGCGCTTTACGAGAGCCGAAACAGAAGCGGAGCGCGTCAGACCGCAGCGGCTGCAGATTTTTCCCGTCAGACGGGAGGGGAGGAGAGGAGGCCAGCAGGAAGAAGGGACCGTAGGGAGATGGGAATACTTTTATTCAGAGGGATATGGATTTAACGCACAAAATCACGGAGATTCTCACTTGACATCGCAACATCCACCCGTATTGCGTTCGGAAGCGCTGGGAATTATAGGCTAGGCTACTCTCAACCCCGGTGATGATGACGACTGGAAAGTGAATCTGGAGTGATGAGACAAAACGCGAAAGGAGAAAAGCGCGCTGCTGGATCCATCCGACAGGGTTGTTGTCTCCCCGGACTCAGGGTTGATTATCGGTACCGTCGTTCTCCTCTCACAGGCGTGGAGGTCATATAATGGAGAGCCCCAATGGCTCCGACACCAAACCGCAGAGCCATCATCATCCTCAGGTGGAGAAGAAGAGGTTAAACCGCGCGCCGTCCCCTGCCAGACCCGTCCTTAAGGATGTCCACTCTCGATCGGGCAAACAGATCGTGCCAAAATCACCCAAACTCAACAAGCCGCAAGCGTCCGCTGCTCCGGTAGCGTCTCAAAGCCGCGTACCGAGACGCGCCACCCCCAGCGCGAAGGAAAAACCGGCACCTGCAAAAAGCAACATCAAGCCCTCATCTACAAAAAAGTCCGTTAAGGTCACTCAGCATGCAGCATCCGAACCGAAACCGGCCGGCAGAGTGGTTGACACCGCTCCGCAAATCGCCAAAAGCAAGCAGAGGTTGGCCCCTCTTTCCCACGGTCCCGTCGGATCCCCGATACGCGTTCCCACCGGCCGGGTTTGCCAGACGGACAGCAGTTCGGATTTGTCCGATTGTCCATCCGAACCTCTGTCCGACGAGCAGAGACTCGTTCAAGCCGCCAGTAGCGATGTGGAGTCGTGTAGCGGCTCCGGTTCGAGCGAGCGCGGGGAGCAGGTGGCTGAGATTCGTGTGCGCACGGCGGACTCGAGCGCGACGCTCAGAGAAGCGGCGATGTCAGGTGCGCACGCTGGGAAATGTAAAGCGGAGAAAACCGCACAATTCAAAGCGGAAGGGAAGGAAATGATCCAAGAGGAATTGTTAAGGGAAATCGAAGACCTTCGTTCGGAAAATGACTACCTCAAGGTGAGCCAATGCTTTAATTTAAGAAAATATTATACTGTTGTATAAGCCTACTATATGTACTAAAATAAACGCATGTAGTGTTTTGAACCTTACTATAGTAAATATCAAAGTGTAGCCTACTACAGTTTACAGGCCTAAAGTTTATCAGTTTATACTAGCCTATATATTAGGCCTAAAACTATGCCATATAGCCTACTATATACTATACAACAATTTATTGTAGTAAACACTGACTAAAGTATGTGGGCTGTGCCACATGCTGGTACTTCTATATTCATATACCATGGTATTTACATGCTATTCCAACGTATTATATACAATAGGCATATTACCATCTCCAAAATAACTACCATACAGTGCCATGATGCTTTTAAAGGGGACATATCGTTAAAATCTAACTTTTGTTTATATGCTTGGCCCTCAGTGCTTCTATCAACTTAGTTTTGGTAAACCATTCTCTGCAAGCATGTGAAAAAATAGATCTTTGACATTTGGCTCCCCTAGTGATGTCAAAAGGGGATCTTAGTATAATAATGCCACCCCTTAATCTGCACTATCCAACCACGGCACTGCCATTTAGTGCAGAGAGAAAGTGAGAGAGAGAAAAAAATAATTGACAGCATAATTGAGTTTCAATTAACAAACCACCATTATGGTGATCAGTGTTTGCATTTCATAAGCTCATTTGCATTTTAAAGGACACAACCTAAACGGCACATTTTTGCTCTTACCTAGAAAGTGACAATTTTAACATGTTATAATAAATTATCTATATGATATTTTGAGCTAAAACTTCACATATGTACTCTGGGGACACCAAAGTTTTATTTCACATTTTAAAAAATGCCAACTTTAATAGGTTTTTAAACTGGGGGCAGTTTCTCAGACAGGGTTTAGATTAATCCAGGACTAGGCCTTAGGTATTTCAAGTAGTTTATTAAACATGCCTTAGAAAAAAAATCTTTACTGTGTGCATCATCTTGTGACAGAACAATGGTACAGATATATTTTAAAATAGGTCAGTGCCAGGTGTTTTCAGTTAAGATGGCTCAAACAAGCTAGACTTAGGGCCAATCCCATTTCTCTGTCTTACCCCTTACCCTTACCCCTACCCCTTAGTTTTGCAGTGCACGTTCACGTGAGAGTAAGGGCTATCCCAATTCTCGTTTTGATCAAGGGGTAGGGCTAAGGGCAAGTGGTAGATCTAGATACCCCTTAAAACCAAGAATTCACTGCCAGAATACACTGCGCAACTGGCAAAAATGGCGGCCAGAGCGTCCAGAGAGTCCCATAAATGTAAGTATTTTCGGCGTAATAATTAATTTAAAAATTACTAACATCTTGTTTTGTGCTCTACACAGTCCTGTTCATATATATTTGAATTATGTTCTTAATTTAAATGTTTTAAAATTTCGCTAGTTTGCTACGCTAACGTTACGTTGCTGATTTGCACAACATTCCCGTATTTGCTGATTTGCCCAACATTCCCGTATTTCTCTAACTAGCCATGAATGGCTATGGCAATGCATGCTTGTCTACAGTTTTAACTGGCAGCCAGCAAACGACGATGTATGATGACGTAACCGTAATCAAGCGGTGTCTCATTTCATAGGGGTATGTTTTCACCCCTAGCGCTTAACACTTGGTTTTGAGGGACAAGGGCTAGGGGTAAGACGAAGGGGAAGGGGTAAGACAGAGAAATGGGATTGGCCCTTAAGCCCTGTCTGGGAAACTACCCCTTGGTGTTTACTTACATTATTTTGTATTTATTTGCGTTTCCAGATTAAGCCCTTGGTCAGGTTAGGTCTTGATGTTCTGCTGAAGGATTAAGTGACACTTTCACTGTGAAATCCATTTGACTGTTACACGCAGTGCTTTGTGTTTGGACGACAACCCCTGTGCTGGTTAGGGCTGTCACAAGAATTAAGTAATCATCTCATCGTGATTTTTTGACCTAATCACGATGATTTTAAATCACCGCAATGATTGCACATCTCTAAAAAAACACAAGGGGGAGCTGGAGCGCCTTTATAAACGAGACAGTATCAGATTATTTTTTAATATGTGTTATGTGTATTGATATTTACTGCCAGGTAAACCTTGCAAAATATTTAATTAAAATAGTCACAACAATGTGTGTTAATTATTTCACAAACAAAGAAAAAATGTTTGGGAATTAAAAGTCAAATCAATAAAACAGACAATTAATTGTCATAATCGCCACAATTTATTAGACAATTAACAGTCAGCCAAATTTCATAATAGTGACAGTCCTAGTGCTGGTGTGGTACATCTTTCCTCATACTGCTCATTTACACCTCAAATGCAAACTATTCTGCACAGTTTGTTTATTAGTATTTACAGATATCTCTTTTACTCACTGCCCATGTAAGCTTTATTTGGTTTTCCATATTCCTTGCATAATTATTAACGATGAGGCTTTGAGATGAGCACACAACTCAACAGTTAACATCCTCCTGTTTTTTTTTTTTAATTGTTGAATATGAATGCAGTGATGGGATCAGGGGACCATACTGCGGTCTTGTTTTGTTGCATTGAGACGGATTCAGAATGATTTCACATCACATCAATTTATTTGAATACATTTAAGGATGATGTCACAGGACACTTCAACACCTGTGCTCCCAGAGTAAAACTGACGCCAGCCCTCTAATCGGCATAATTTCATGAAGGTTTCATTTCATTTGTCAGATGGAAGAGTGCATGAGTGCTGTCACAAACTGGATTTTCATACATTTATAAGCACTCGAGTCAGTGCGTTCTCTGAAGACGTTAATCCGTTTTAGTAGCTTTGCCTGTAATGGATGCATCTCACACAAGAGACATCCACAAAAACAAACCTCCTGAAACCTGGATGATGTGTTTAAAGCCTTACAGCAGATGTGCATCCATGATTATTTATCATTCCCTTGTGTATCTCTCTTTTTTTATGACCTTTCTTTCTCCCTGTTGAATGACATTGATAATTTAGATCAATGTCTCATAATTCATGTTTGACAGGAGCATCCGCACATGACACGGCAGAATGACACGTCACATGACCACGTACAGTGAAGGTCATTGTGTTGGGCTGTTTATCATTGTCTGTGTCTCGTTTTTCTTCTCGACCTTGTTTATTGTAGATGTCTATAGTGAGTGTTTAATGGGAAATGAGGCTTTACAAATAAGCACCATCAATTAAAGTTCGGGGCTGATGTCAAGTTTTTATAAATGTCTTTCATCTTGGTGGATTTTATTGACAGATTATTTTGAACGTTGGGATACTATACATTGATTTCCGTCTTTGGCATTGCCTTATATAATATTATAGATATCAAGGTTATTTTTCACTTATTTACATTATGCAGGATGATATATGCAGAAAACTTTAAATCTCAAAAAATTAGTGGGTTTGGTTTGCTTTCATTCTGATTTGAATTCGGATTGCTTTAGGATGAAGTGGACGAGTTGCGTGCCGAGATGGAGGAAATTAGGGACAACTACCTTGAAGAGGAGGTCTACCAGCTACAGGAACTACGCAGGGAACTGGACCGTTCCAACAAGAACTGTCGAATCCTTCAGTACCGCCTCCGCAAGGCTGAACAAAAGAGTTTGCGTGTAGCTCAGACCGGACACGTTGACGGAGAGCTTCTACGCGGTCTGGAGCAAGACCTAAAGGTGAGTCTGCTTTGGTTGGCGTGTATGTATTATTGCTTGGACGTACAGTGCATTACATGCCACTTCACGCACAGGTGGCCAAAGACGTATCGGTGCGTCTGCACAATGAACTGGAGACGGTGGAAGACAAGCGCACGCGGGCGGAAGATGAAAACGAGATGCTCAGGCAAAAGATCATCGAGGTGGAGATCTCCAAACAGGCTCTGCATAATGAACTCGAGAGAGCCAAAGAGGTAAGACATTGCTAGCAGATCTTATGATTATAACAAGCATCTGAAAGTGGAAATCTGGTTGTTATGATAAAATATCACACCTCTCCAGTGACTTTATAAGTGGGGCTGATTTTGATATTTGTCTTTAAAAGGCAAGGGGTTATTTTAGTGCTTGCTTACAAGGGTATCCCAGAATCCCCTTTGATTCTCTGGCTGCATTTTTTAAAACATCAAAATCTCCTTAACAGATTATTGCATCCTGACATTTTAAGTGTGTGTATTTGCTTTCTTTATTTAGCATACAGGGAAGGCAATTTTAAAATAGTTAACGTTTTCAAGAGAGTTAAAGGGATAGTTCAGCAAGAAATAAAAATGACCCCATGATTTACTTACCCTCAATCCCTGATATCCATCATCTTTCAAACCAATATATATTAGAATTATATCAGTTATATTAGAAAATGTTGGGCTCTTCCAAGCTTTATCATGGTAGTAAATGGTGCTACTGATTTAAAGCGCAATAAAGTCCATCTATCCTTCACATAAGTAATCCACAAGGCTCCAAGGGGTTAATAAAGGCCTTCTGAGAGTAATCGTTATTTTGTAATAAAAATATATTGAGGGGTAATTTTTATTTCTGGATTTACTGTCCCTTTAAAATAGTCATCCTTTTTACTTACTATTATGTCATAGTAAATGTGTAGCTTGCATGAGCTCAAAGTTGATTTGGATAAATTGTCCTTCTGGAGCTTGACACACCCAGTTTCCTGTTGACATTTTGTATTCCACCATGAAAGTCGGGTTGGATAGCCATCAATTATTTACGGCTAAAAGATCAATTTTTTGGTAACACTTTATTTCACATTGTCTTTTGTGTAGTTACATATCATTACTATAGGAATAACAGTAAGTTGATTACATGCAACTCTAAACCAAACCTAATGCTACGTTCACACCAAATGTGAAGCATCATGTTCCTCGCTCTAGATTACTTGCGGGTTTCAACTTCGCGTAATGCAAATTTTTCATGAATATTTTCAGCTTGCGCAAAGACACAGTTTGAGCCGAATAGCTAGTGTTTTTTTTGCGGCAATCACACCAACCATTCGCGTGATTGGCATCGCACTGCACGATTTTGTGGCTATTGTGTCTTTGCATTGACTTTGATTGATCTACTTGCGCAAATCATTGAATTCACCTTTGGTGTGTATGGCAAACATTTTTTTGTGAATATTTTCAGCTTGCGAGAAGACGCAGTTTGAGGCGAATAGCATGTGTTTTCGTGGCAATCGCACCACCTGTTCGCGTGAGTCGCATAGCCCTGTGCTAGTTTGCGGCTATTTGCGTCTTTGCATTGAGTTTAATTGTAATCTACTTGTGCAAATCATTGAATTCACCTTTGGTGTGTATGGCAAACGCGTACATGTGTTTGTGGGTTTTAACTTCGTGTCATGCACATTTTTTGTGAACATTTTCAGCTTGCGCAAAGACGCAGTTTGAGGCGAATAGCTAGTGTTTTTTTTTTTGCTGCAATCACACCAACCATTCGCGTGATTGGCATAGCACTGCACGATTTTGTTGCTATTTGTGTCTTTGCATTGACTTTGATTGTAATCTACCTGCGCAAATCATTGAATTCACGTTTGGTGCGTATGGCAAATGCGTACATGTGTTTGTGGGTTTTAACTTCGTGTCATGCACATTTTTTTGTGAATATTTTCAGCTTGCGAGAAGACGCAGTTTGAGGCGAATAGCATGTGTTTTCGTGGCAATCGCACCACCTGTTCGCGTGAGTCGCATAGCCCTGTGCTAGTTTGCGGCTATTTGCGTCTTTGCATTGAGTTTAATTGTAATCTACTTGGGCAAATCATTGAATTCACATTTGGTGTGTATGGCAAACGCGTACATGTGTTTGTGGGTTTTTACTTCGTGTCATGCACATTTTTTGTGAACATTTTCAGCTTGCGCAAAGACGCAGTTTGAGGCGAATAGCTAGTGTTTTTTTTTTTTGCTGCAATCACACCAACCATTCGCGTGATTGGCATAGCACTGCACGATTTTGTGGCTATTTGTGTCTTTGCATTGACTTTGATTGTAATCTACTTGCGCAAATCATTGAATTCATGTTTGGTGTGTATGGCAAACGCGTACATGTGTTTGTGGGTTTTAACTTCGTGTCATGCACATTTTTTGTGAATATTTTCAGCTTGGGCGAAGAAGCAGTTTGAGATGAATAGCGTATGTTTTCGTGGCAATCGCACCACCCGTTCGATTGACTTGCATCGCCCTGCACGAGTTTGCAACTATTCGTGTCTTTGCATTGAGTTTGATTGTAATCTACTTGCGCAAATCATTGAATTCACGTTTGGTGTGTATGGCAAATGCGTACATGTGTTTGTGGGTTTTAACTTCGTGTCATGCACATTTTTGTGAATATTTTCAGCTTGCGCGAAGACGTAGTTTGAGATGAATAGCGTGTGTTCTCGTGGCAATCGCACCACCCGTTCGCTTGACTCGCATCGCCCTGCACGAGTTTGCGGCTATTCGTGTCTTTGCATTGAGTTTGATTGTAATCTACTCTCGCAAATCATCACGTTTGATGTGTACGGCAAACATGTACTTGAGTTTTTGGGATTTAACTTGTGAATTGCACAAAAACGCAGTTTGAAGCAAATAGCGTGTATTTTCGTAGCAATCACACCACCCGTTCATGTAAATTCGCATCGCCCTGCGTGAGTTTGAGGATATTCATGTTTTTGCATTGACTTTGATTGTAATCTTCTTACGCAAATCATTGAATTCATGTTTGGTGTCTATGTGTTTGTGGGATTTAACTTTGCGTCATGCAGATTTTTCGCAAATATTTTTTGTTTACTTGCCCGAAGACTTTGATGCAGTTTGAGGCGAATAGCGTGTGTTTTTGCGGCAGTCGCACTACTTGTTTGCGTGATTCGCACCGCCCTGCATGGGTTGTGGCTATTTGTGTCTTTGCATTGACTTTGATTGCAATCTACTCACGCAAATAATTTAATTCACGTTTGGTGTGTATGGCAAACATGTACGTGTGTTCGCAGGATTTAATTCATGTCATCCGAAATTTTTGCTTGAGTTGAATATGTTTCGCGTCATTAGCATCACCCTGCGTGAGTTTGCATCGGTTCGCATCTTTGCATTGACTTTGATTGTCTACTTGGCAAATCATTAAATTTGCATTTGGTGTGTATGCGCCCAGTAACCTAACCCTATAGAAAGTACATTATGAAAGTACATTAAGTTATCACTTGGTAGTTAAATGTAGAATTACATTATAAGAAGGACACTGTAAATAAAGTCCAATCCCATTTTTGGTGAACTATACCTTTAAATAAATCTATATACACACATGGACAGTACTTTATGTAAAAATATAAAGCTTTGAGTGTTACAGATGTGTCAGCTATAGCGCATCTCTCTTGTGGTTTGTCCTAGAAAACCACCGGCTCCAGTTTTTCATCCTTTAAATCTTAATCTTTACTCCATCTTTGCCCCACAACAGCAATGAATTCAGATTGTATTGTATTTTCCACATTGTCTCTTTTGATTAACTGTACCAGCTTTTCCAGGGGATGTCAAGTCTGTTCAAGGCTTTAAATTACAAACCTTTTTGAGTTACCTTTTTTGTCCTTTAATTCTTCAAGTAACGATTCATGTTCGCGTGCTGTGAGACCCGTGAACCAACACGTAGATATGATAAACCCTTGATGTAATGTTTTATTCTCCAAAGAACCATCTACATTTATTCATTTGGCAGATGTTTTTATCCGAAGTGCATTTTATAAGTTATACATTTTATCAGTATATGTGTTTGCTGGGGATTGAACTCACAACCTATGTGCTGTGCTGTAGCATAACGCTCTACCAATTGAGCTGTCATGCATTAAGGGAACCATACAGTGCATTCGAAATGCTGAGATCTATTTTAAGTACTACAGTGGGATTTATATGTTTAAAGTGGTATACCTGCATTCCTGACAGGTTGACGGGTCTCGTTTACATGAAAATAAAGCCTGTTAAACAGACTGGAATGCTGTTAAGCCGGGCAGACGGGAAGTGCGCCCGTTGCTTTCAGTAGTGTGACGGTATGTGCTGTGTGTCACAGCGTTGCATAGAGAAGATGCGAAATAATGTCTTTATCATCAAGACATTTGCATTTATGCATTTAATCAAAATGCTGTAATCCAAAGCAATTTACATGCCATTTAAGATGTACATTTTATCAGCATGTATGTACCCAAGCGATCCAACCTATGACGTTTTCTGTGTCAGTGCAATGTTATACCAACTGAGGACTGTGTGTGTGTACAAAAATGTTTTATTGAATAGACAACCTATATTTATATACAGTAGTTCCAGACAGTTAACGTATGAGCTTGTGCATCTTATGCATAGCTTTGTGTCGTCTCTGCGTTATCATCGGTGTCCAGGTTGCTTCGTGCCAACTCTGAGGGATTGGCATCCGGACCAGAATTAATCCAACTGAGCAGCCGCTTATGAAACCTTCTGGCAGATTCCCGTCTCACAGGGGAGGACAGGAGAGAGAGCGATGCTTTATATCTGTCAGGCTGTGGAATGGCAGAAGCTTATGAGAGTTTTCATAAACAGTTCAGTCGTTTCGTGTGTTGCAGGGTTGCTAAAGAGAGGCTGTCATTTGTTATGCACCATACTGACGCCACACATCCAGATTGTTCATCCAGTCTGTTAAAGCAGCTCAGTTTTACAAGAAACATCATTCGATAGGCTGTTTTTGGACTAAATGACTGAATATTTAAGACGCCGTTATTTTAATTTAGTAGGTGTGTGGTGCACTTCATGATGTTGCTACAGTTTCTTTATGCTTTTCACAGTGCTATTCGTGATATTACTGCATGTCATGTCAAACTCCATTTCCATGTATGGTGTAAAGTTTACAGTAATTTCTTAATTATTAAACAGACACCTCTTATTTATCAAATGAATTGACTTTATGTTTAATGAAATGAAAAGTATATAGCGTTAGATTATAATCTATTTATAAGGAGAATAAAATTAGCAATTTAACTATATACACTCTAAGAAAGGATGTGTTAGTTTTAACACATTGTTTTGTGTTATCCTATTTAAAGATGCAGTGTGTAATTTTAGAAGGATCTCTTGACAGAAATGCAAAATAATATACAAAACTATATGATCAGGGGTGTATAAAGACCTTTTATAATGAACCGTTATGTGTTTATTAACTTAGAATGAGAAGTTTTTATCTACATACACAGAGGGTCCCCTTACATGGAAGTAGCCATTTTGTGCAGCCATGTTTCTACAGAAGCCCTTAATGGACAAACTTTTTTTACCAAGTTGTCTCCCACGATGACATGTTTGTCCTGTGGCGGCTACCGTAGCTTCTCTATGCGTTTCAAAAGTGAGGGGTGAGCAGTGGACTGAGCCGTTGGTTGCAATGCGCAACCTCACCACTAGATACCGCTAAAATTTACACACTGCACCTTTAACACATAATGTGTTATTTTAACACATAATGTGTTATTTTAACACATTATGTGTCATTTGGCGTTGATTTTGAGTTCAAATAAATAAAAGGGACAACACAAGATGTGTTAAAACAACACAAAGTGTGTTGTTCCAACAATAACAGATATGTGCAAGTTAAAGTTATTCTTCACCTAATTTAAATATGAGTATTGGGTCACCTATGTAGTAGAATTGTGAAGTTTTTTAGAAATTGGTGCCTTCTAGGCCGAGAAAAGACAGAAAATGTGTTTTTGGCTCATGTGGATGAAAAACACCAAATCCCAGAATGCATTGCTTCGCTGCTCTACGAGGCCACACCTACCGGTTCGAGAGGGATGGACATTCAACTAGGCTAGCTACTAACAAGTTGACTTGAAAACTGAAATGACACCGGTTAACTTGAGTCTCTGTTGACGAGTTAGTTGATAGATTATTTTCAATACTACTTTTTTCCATCGAAATTGTGATAAGTTGCTTTGTGCCGGGATGTACAGTCAAAACCAGGAAAGGACAGTAAGTTTCCATCATTTGCCGGTTTTGACGGTTTATAGATGTAAATATATCAACCATAGCTCAGCTGACAGATGGGAAAAACAAACAAAATACTCACTTTATACTCTGGCCTCCGTTTCTCCCTTTTTTGTATATCATTATCTTAGTATCAGTATTTTCTTTCTAGCATGCACAAATAAAAATGTCACTGAACTTTTGCGGTGTAATTGTAACAATGAGCACTCAAATTTGTTACAATGCAAAAAACAAAGCAGTGACTGCTGAGTTAGCTTTCATGCTAGTTAATGATAGGCTATGCTAACGTTTAGGTTTAAGTTCTAATATTGACATTGCTGTTACGTTTTGCAGGTCCATTTCAGAAACGTCCATTTCCAATCTCCGAATTATTGACCTTTATCTAATACAGACTCAAACATAAGATCAGTTTACACACACACAGAGCTACTGAACTGAACTGCTCTGAGAAGCAGCCAATCTTAGCAGAGCTCAACATTATTATTTATGACCCTTTCAAATAAGGTAATAATAGATCATTTCTAGGGATGTAACGATTCAACCGTGTGTCCTATTAAAAATGCCTGTTTGAAATCGATCTTTGTTTCATGCACAGCTTGTGTGTGTACTACGGCATTTGGTCAGTAGTAGGAGTCGTTTATAACGTGAATTTAATAAAGCAACACACGTTAAACAAAATCATTTAAAATATTCTTTATTATCATGAAAATACCTGAAACAATTTGAAGAACAGTGATATAAATAATTCCTGTAGACATTTCCTGGAATAGCATTCGTAATGTTGCTTCTTCTGTGGCACAAAGGGAGTTTCTGCATGGGAGCGCCCCCTGGCGTTCGAATGTGCCTGGAATTCACCGTAATTCATTCAGATTCATTCATTGAGAAAACGTGCATTTGCACGATTAATCGTTACACCCCTAATCATTTCATTCTAAAGGTAAATCCTAGGGTTGTAAATGAAAATGTAAAACGGTCTCTGGATAATTTTTGCACTTAATAAAGTCACATTGCTTCTATGTAAATATCAGAGAAAATTTTAACAAATTATTTCAAGGAATCCTTTGGCACCCCTAATAATTTCCAGGTTTTTCTATTTTTTTCCCTCGTCTTTCTTGTCTTCATTGTTTAAGCTGCTTTGAAGCAATGAAACATTGTAAAAAAGCGCTATACAGATAAATGCGATTACCTTGGTTGCTTTGGGAAACCAAAATGATTACTCTTTGGCATTGATGTGAAAAACCTTTTGTAACACATTTCGTTAAAAAGTTATAACATTATATCAAAGTGGATGCTTAACCAGTACCTACTTTATCTGAGAACTGTCAAAGGCTAGTTTTGTCTTCATTTGCCATTGTTATAGCTCAGTATAAGTGCTAGCAAAGGCTTTGGGATTGTGTATGTGCGTGTGGTGCAGTCAATTCCCTGCAGTTTTGGACTGAAGAAATCAACACATCAATGCCATTCATAACTATTTAAAGGTGGCTAATTTGTATGATTTCTTTAGTACGGTCTGTTTTCGTGCCTGTGATGTTGGGCTTAGGGTTGGGGGTTTCATTTTTGCTTTTATTTGCAACCACATAAAATATTTACTTTGTTTTGCTATTTAAATAAACTTGAATGCTAAGGTACAGCTCATATTCGGCGTACACACACCTTTGATTTTACATAATGTCAAACATCTGGGCATTAATTTGTTCCTGCAGCTCAGTTGGTAGAGCGTTGTGTTAGCAGTGGGTTGTGGGTTCGATTCCCAGTGAACACATACTGATCACATACTGCACCGTATGTCGCTTTGCATAAAAGTGTCTGCCAAATGCATAAAGTAAAATATATAATGTTTATAAATCAAATACCTATGCGAGTCTGCTCTGTCTGGTGCAGCGAGCGCATATGAAGTAGGGGATCTCATTGACCTAGTTAGTTCTTGTGAAGAGCTGAAGGGTTGGGGGAGGCAGAAGCGGGGGTCTGTTTCTACAGTCAGATATCAAACATGTCTTTTTAGTCTATCTATATCAAACCCACTGCGACAACACACTGCTGTTGATATGATATAATATGATATGATTCATAAAAAGGTCCTAATATGCACTGATTAGGTACAAAGGTGCACTTTTGGAAAGGGAACCACCCTAGTGACAGCTTTTGTACCTTATTTTCTGAGAGTGTATGTTTATCTTTCATGGTAAATCAAACCTTGTTTTTGTAACAGATGTTGTCATTGCTAAAACAAGAAGCAAGTCTGGGCTTAGTGATTAAGCTGGTCATCTTGCTGGTTAAGTTGGTTAAAAGAATGTTAGTTAGAATTTCAAAGCCATGTGATGTTTGTGAAGCATGCAGAAGTGTTTCATTTATATGTGTTTTCATTGGGTGTGAATGTGTAATATGTAAAGTATTTTGTGCATGGTGTTTATGAATTTGAAAGTGGTACACATTCAGCTTTTATTATCAATTAAGGGAAAATGAAAAGTTAAAGGATCCACACTAGAGCGACATCCATGCTATCTGCAAATATTCAGTGTGATTAATATTCTGGCAGCACATTTCAGTTCGGGCGGCCCGCCTAAGCTTGGAAACCCTACCGCCTTAACTAGGTCGTCACAAAAAAGATTTTTGCTCCACAAAAGGCAGTCATGTGTATCTCGGAGAATATCGCGTACGCGCTTCACACCGCGAGCGTGCACGCGCACGCGCCACGCGGCCGAAGTGAGATAAAGACGTGGTCCGTCATGTCTGGAGGAAAGCCAGTTAATAAAATGCGTGTCCATAAGAACTGTAAGTGGACTTATGTTTTGGGGTTATGTAAGCCTGTTATTGTATTAGTCTATAGTTCTTGCAATTTTAAAGGAAGTTAGCTGGTGATTTTCTTGTTTGAGCAACCTGCTAGTTAGGTTGCACGTGCCTGTTGATTCCATATAATTGTTGAGCGCTCTTGCTCACGTTATTTATGTGCATTATTTACATGCTACAGTAGTTACACTCCTTTAATATAGTGTAATTAATAGTGGGAAATAATCAGTTTTTAACATTTTTGGGCCATCGATCATCGTTCGTCTGACGTTCTACAACATCTGCTTTAGTTTGTGTTTATTAACCCTTTAGTTTCACTTGATCACACAGCTATTCCCATTAGAGGTATCTGTTAAAAACATTTAATTCATTAATAATCTAGTATGTGTTCATTTACTGTCATAGTTTCTTCAAAATTAAGTTATATTTGAGTGTTTTAAATAAAAATATTTAGATTTTCATCATGACGCATACGCATACCTTTGATTGCCACGCCCTCTGCCCCGCTCACTCACCCAACCCTACCGCCTTAACTAACAACTTTTCTGCAGGAAACCCTGCAACTGTTATTGTCAGTGTTGTGCACTGTAACATGTCATTATGTAAGGAATACTGTTTCCAAGTCCAAGCCTCTACTCATTTTAATAGAGGATATTATTTAAATAGCCAATTTTGAGCATTATATATATTTATATTACATATTTAAGCAATAACTTTATAAACTCACAGTGTACACAGTAGTCTCACGAAATCACCGACAGCAATATATTCCAAAGAAAATCATGTCCATGAGTCCATGTCTGGTCATGTCAGTTTTGTTATGGAGATAAAAATTGGGATCTGTGTTTTTGGTAGTTTTGCATTAAGATACGAGTGTATATGAAGAGTTAAGAACGTGTTTTCTATACAAAGAGAGTGACAAGATGAAAACCATTATTTTCTGTATTTTCTGCCCCTGATTGGCCAGCTTAACAGTATGTTGTGATTGGCCTGAATACCTCTGCTGGAAATATGACGCCTCTAACCATGTTTTGAAGATTAGCTCACAATGCAATATTGACAGGAGTTAACATCGTCTTTACTACCTTATCAATACGAGCCGAATCTGATCCAGAAAATGAAGCTGATCGATCATCTTTGCCAGCGCGGCATGAGCAGGACATAACAGATTGGTAAGGTAAAGATACCAACGCATTAAACCACACAAAACTCGTGTTTGAGTCATGGTTTAGTCAGTAGTGAATACTTTAAAGCAAAAGTTATTTGCCGACCCCTGCTTTAAAGGTTCTGTTTTTCCTGTGTTTTTGAAGCTTTGTCTTTACAGTGCACAATATATAAAGTCCCTCCTTCGGAAATACGTAACAAGTTCGGATTGTGTTGTTTAGTGTGTTGTGATTCAATAGCAGCTTAGCTTAGCAGAGCCGTTTTAGCTTAGCTTGCGACTGACGTATTCCTGTGGGCGGAGTTTAGTCAAAAATTCTTATATTGACCAGTGGCGGCCCCCTCATAAAAGTCACTGGCCCCCCCAGTGGCCCCCCCAAACAGAATGAGATTTTAAAAAAAAATTTTTTTTTTTTGAGATTTTTAGATTGAAATAATAGTAGTAATATGTATTAATTAAAATGTACACTAAAAGCACTATGTAAAAAAATAAAATAAATTTGTATAATGTGATAAATAGAATACAACCTTAACCCCTCCCCTCTCCTTTACCCGCGATTACGCGCAGCCGCACTACCATCCATGTGACGTACACGTGACGTCCTGTTCGCTCCTGTTCAGCCATTGCATGCATTACAGAAGAAACTCACAAACTAGTAAGTAAAACTCAGTTAATTCTACGTTATATAAAGCATATTGTTTCAACTTAGATAATCACTGTCAGGATTTAAATTGGGCTGGGGCCATCCGGGGCTATACCCCGGCACCAGAGACGTCATGCCCATTCAAACTGACCCTCGGTTTTTAAGCCAACTGGATTTTGCATGCAACCTCAAAATCAAAGAAGCATCCATTAATCTGTTGCTTGTCTTTTAATCTGTTTAATATGCGCAATATTATCAATTCTGTGCTGCATCCTTGTCACTTTCACTTGTCATTTTCGCCGCTTTGATCCTGTTAAATTTCTTTATTCTGGCGTCATCAGCGTCGGAGCGCGCTCACAAGCTTTGCTGTTGCATTTGGCTATCTGAGGAATTAAAACGTCTAAGAAACGCCCACAACATTTCCAAACCCCAGGACGGTAATGTGCATTTAACCTCTGTGTAGAAAATGTATAGTTTAAAATGTGACCGTCTGGACGTTATATTAGTAGAGATTTCTAGATTTATCTTCTTGGCACAACGCCAAAGTTCCCCAGAGTTCACGGGGGCGCAGAATCACACATGCTCACATACGAGGTAACATTTAATTCAAAAATCCGTTCCTCTAATAATAATTTTATATAAACATATTGTTTTAAATCGTTATTGAACATTACAATCAATCACGTGGCTATAGCTTATGTCATTTTCGTTGTTTATGTACTATATGGATTTAAAATTACATTAATTTCATAGGATAATGCAGTTGTTTTGCAAAATGCATTAATGACACAATTAGAAGTCATTAAACAAAACGTAAATAAACAAAACATGCCGTTTCAGATGTAAATATGATGCCAATATGTCATTAATCCGATTGAATAGTATTTGATATAAAAGTTAGTCAACACTTTTGTTTTGGAGGTTTTTGCATGAAGGCTGGGGCGCTCAGCTTGTTAAAAATGTAAGTGCCATAGAAAAGACTGAAGAATCTATAATATTTCCTTTGATGTCTGTGTATGCACACATTTCTGTGAGCTGTGCACACTGTGCCCCCTTAAAAAAGCCCGGCACATAGGCTGAAGGTCTCGCTCTACTCTTGCCAGTGTACCCGCTGCACTTGTGCATGTGCACTTGCTGCCTGCGGTGCCGCGAAGGGAATAATGTGTTTCCATTCATTATGGGGCATACTCACCAAACACAAGTTCAACGATTTGCGCGAGTAGATTACATACAAAGTCAATGCAAAGACGCAATCAGACAGACGCGTCCTCGCAAGGGGCGATGCGAAATGCCAATGACGCGAAGTGGGCTGCGCCATTGCCGAAAACACGCGCTTTTCCCTTCAAACGCGTCTTTGTGTGTATGTGTATGTGTATGTGTGTGTTTGTGAGAGAGAGAGACAGAGAGAGAGACAGAGAGAGAGAGGTAAGATTGGTGCCCATGTCGAGAAAACTTTATAGAAGACTAGAAACGTGTTAAGGACTAAAGTATGTGACTCATTTAATTACAGTATGTTAACTGGATAACACTGGATATAACTCATTGTATAGTTTAATAAAATAATGTATTTTAAATACACAAATCAAACGATGATCGGTCGATACTCATCTTTGATAGATTAATACTATTCCACCATCTGATCTTTCAATTATTTGCAATTTTTATTTGTCTCTAGTAAATCATATACTAGTAATAAATAAGAACAACTATACAAGTAGCATTAAAAGCAATGGGAAAACTGTTGACCATTAGATTCAGGCATAATAATTTTTTTAATTGTGCCACCCTAAGATTTGTACTGGCCCCTTTGTGCCCCCCCATGAAAACAATCCTGGGGGCGCCACTGATATTGACGTCATTCAACCGGAAGGGCTGTAGCCTGTAGTCCAAACCGGCCGTTCGCTGTAGGCAAATTCTGTAAAAGAAAATAAATTGCCTGGCAGCGTTATCATTTTCAGGTTACATAACAGCAACATTACACACTAACTAATGTTTAAAGAACACCATATCAGGAAAATGGTGTTCTTTAAATAGTGGGCGGATTTATGATAATGACTGTCGTGTCCACGTCAACAGGAAATAAACTGTTACCTACAATCCTTGTAATCCAAGAAAATAGATTTACATTGGAAACGATAACTTGCGTTAGCATTTACTTTGGGGTTTGTACCTTTAGCATATGGTTAACATGTACTAATACACACTTACACACCAAATGAAATGTAAAATCGTGAATCGGATAATTGGTGCTTTTCAAAAAAATAATTAAACAATAGATGAATTGCTCCCTTTGTCAAAACAGTTTCTAAGCAACACTTTAAAAAAAAGCAAAGTCAAATGATTTATCCTTGAGAAGCTCAAAAAATGTATTCATCAAATGAACAAGTGTCCTACTTATGGAAACAGTGTTGGCAGTGAATGTGTTGAGGGTAATAAACACAAATACATGCGGTGGTTAATCTTCAAAGCACTGTGCTGCTTATCCAAGCGTTGCTGTGGGGCCGTTCATTAAAATCTGCATCTAATTCGAGACATGTCGCAGGTTCAGGCGGTAGCGCCTAGCATTCGCACTTTCCAAAAATAAAGTGATAGTGTGCACACTTTTTAGAGGTTATATTAAGAGTCTGTGTGTGTGTAATTGACATGGCATACAGTGTGTTGACTCAGTCTCATCTGTCTTCCCCTGTCTCACATTCAACCCTTTCAACTTCTGCTTTCTTCTCTGGCTGTGTTGGATGGGATGCGGTTGTCCTATTTACTGCATAAAGTGTTTTGGAAACGTTTTGTATTGTGTGTTGTAGGGATGTGCATTTATGTCATTTTTTTATGCATTATGTCATTCAAAATCATGGCTTCCTTTTAAACCAGCGCCTCAGTGATGTGAGGTGTGTTCGGCTTCACAGAATTGCGTGGTCGGCGGGTTGCATGGCGCGGGTGGGTGGACTTATCTGTTTGTTTTTGAATCATGCATGGTAACGTTACTGATGTCATACGCCGGTCTGCGTAGCTCAACACAGCGCCAAGTCTTTACTACCACAGGCGCTTGTAATGCTAACCAGACATCCAAATGCTGCCATAACCACAAAAATAAATAAATAAATAAATGACACATGATCATCATTTTCGTGAAGGATCATCAATGCCACGTTCGAGTACTCATGCCCATCCCTAGTGTTTTGAGAAAAGCTTCAGATCGTACTATGCTGTCACATGACCTTATTTTTTGGTAGAGGTCTTCACGGGTTCACTTAGATCCAAAAACGAGGTCCGACCCAAATGGCTTCAGGTCTAAAAGTTTCACATGTGGCTCGGACACAGGTCGGGTATAATTTTAGCCGTCTCAGGTATATTAAAATGAATGTGTTTTTGCTGTACGGACCCGAGAAGACTTGTGAATCCGGGTCGGACTCTGGTCTAGTTTTGTTATTTTGCGTTGGGTATTTCTTTAACTAAAAATTATTTATGCATGTCGGGTTTGGATAAAAAGTGATTCGGGTCATTTCAGAGTGGCTTTGGGTCTAAAAGTTTCACGTGTCTCGGACACAGGTCGGGTATAATTTTAGCAGTCTTGGGTAATTTAAAATTAATATGTTTTTGCTGAACGGACCCGAGAAGACTTGTGAATCCGGGTCGGACTACGGTCTAATTTTGTTATTTTGGGTTGGGTCTATCTTTAACAAATAATTATTTATGCATGTTGGGTTTGGATAAAAAGTGATTTGGGTCATTTCGGGTCATTTCCGAGTGGCTTTGGGTATAAAAGTTACACATGTGCCTCGGACACAGGTCGGGTATAATTTTAGCGGTCTCGGGTATATTAAAATGAATGTGTTTTTGCTAAACGGAGCCGTGAAGTCTTGTGAATCCGGGTCGGACTCCGGTCTAATTTTGTTATTTTGGGTCGGGCCTTTCTTTAACTAAAAATTATTTATGCATGTCGGGTTTGGATAAAAAGTGATTTGGGTCATTTCGGGTCATTTCCGAGTGGCTTCGGGTATAAAAGTTTCACGTGTGCCTCGGACACGGGTCGGGTATAATTTTAGCCGTCTCGGGTATATTAAAATGAATGTGTTTTTGCTAAACGGAGCCGAGAAGACTTGTGAATCCGGGTCGGACTCCGGTCTAATTTTGTTTTGGGTCGGGCCTTTCTTTAACTAAAAATTATTTATGCATGTCGGGTTTGGATAAAAAGTGATTTGGGTCATTTCGGGTCATTTCCGAGTGGCTTCGGGTATAAAAGTTTCACATGTGCCTCAGACACGGGTCGGGTATAATTTTCGCCGTCTCGGGTATATTAAAATGAATGTGTTTTTGCTAAACGGAGCCGAGAAGTCTTGTGAATCCAGGTCAGACTCCGGTCTAATTTTGTTATTTTGGGTCGGGCCTTTCTTTAACTAAAAATTATTTATGCATGTCGGATTTGGATAAAAAGTGATTTGGGTCATTTCGGGTCATTTCCGAGTGGCTTTGGGTATAAAAGTTTCACGTGTGCCTCGGACACGGGTCGGGTATAATTTTAGCCGTCTCGGGTATATTAAAATGAATGTGTTTTTGCTAAACGGAGCTGAGAAGTCTTGTGAATCCAGGTCAGACTCCGGTCTAATTTTGTTATTTTGGGTCGGGCCTTTCTTTAACTAAAAATTATTTATGCATGTCGGGTTTGGATAAAAAGTGATTTGGGTCATTTCGGGTCATTTCCGAGTGGCTTCGGGTATAAAAGTTTCACGTGTGCCTCGGACACGGGTCGGGTATAATTTTAGCCGTCTCGGGTATATTAAAATGAATGTGTTTTTGCTGTACGGACCCGAGAAGTCTTGTGAATCCAGGTCAGACTCCGGTCTAATTTTGTTATTTTGGGTCGGGCCTTTCTTTAACTAAAAATTATTTATGCATGTCGGGTTTGGATAAAAAGTGATTCGGGTAATTTCCAAGTGGCTTCGGGTCTAAAAGTTTCACATGTGCCTCAGACACGGGTCGGGTATAATTTTAGCCGTCTCGGGTATATTAAAATGAATGTGTTTTTGCTGTACGGACCCGAGAAGTCTTGTGAATCCAGGTCAGACTCCGGTCTAATTGTGTTATTTTGGGTCGGGCCTTTCTTTAACTAAAAATTATTTATGCATGTCGGGTTTGGATAAAAAGTGATTTGGGTCATTTCGGGTCATTTCCGAGTGGCTTCGGGTATAAAAGTTTCACGTGTGCCTCGGACACAGGTCGGGTATAATTTTAGCCGTCTCGGGTATATTAAAATGAATGTGTTTTTGCTAAACGGAGCCGAGAAGACTTGTGAATCCGGGTCGGACTCTGGTCTAATTTTGTTATTTTGGGTTGGGTCTTTAACTAAAAATGATGTATCCATGTCGGGTTTGGATAAAAAGTGATTTGGGTCATTTCGGGTCATTTCCGAGTGGCTTTGGGTATAAAAGTGTGCCTCGGACACGGGTCGGGTATAATTTTAGCCGTCTCGGGTATATTAAAATGAATGTGTTTTTGCTAAACGGAGCCGAGAAGACTTGTGAATCCGGGTTGGACTCTGGTCTAATTTTGTTATTTTGGGTCGGGCCTTTCTTTAACTAAAAATTATTTATGCATGTCGGGTTTGGATAAAAAGTGATTTGGGTCATTTCGGGTCATTTCCGAGTGGCTTCGGGTATAAAAGTTTCACGTGTGCCTCGGACACGGGTCGGGTATAATTTTAGCCGTCTCGGGTATATTAAAATGAATGTGTTTTTGCTGTACGGACCCGAGAAGACTTGTGAATCCGGGTTGGACTCTGGTCTAATTTTGTTATTTTGGGTCGGGCCTTTCTTTAACTAAAAATTATTTATGCATGTCGGGTTTGGATAAAAAGTGATTTGGGTCATTTCGGGTCATTTCCGAGTGGCTTCGGGTATAAAAGTTTCACGTGTGCCTCGGACACAGGTCGGGTATAATTTTAGCCGTCTCGGGTATATTAAAATGAATGTGTTTTTGCTAAACGGAGCCGAGAAGACTTGTGAATCCGGGTCGGACTCTGGTCTAATTTTGTTATTTTGGGTTGGGTCTTTAACTAAAAATGATGTATCCATGTCGGGTTTGGATAAAAAGTGATTTGGGTCATTTCGGGTCATTTCCGAGTGGCTTTGGGTATAAAAGTGTGCCTCGGACACGGGTCGGGTATAATTTTAGCCGTCTCGGGTATATTAAAATGAATGTGTTTTTGCTAAACGGAGCCGAGAAGACTTGTGAATCCGGGTTGGACTCTGGTCTAATTTTGTTATTTTGGGTCGGGCCTTTCTTTAACTAAAAATTATTTATGCATGTCGGGTTTGGATAAAAAGTGATTTGGGTCATTTCGGGTCATTTCCGAGTGGCTTCGGGTATAAAAGTTTCACGTGTGCCTCGGACACGGGTCGGGTATAATTTTAGCCGTCTCGGGTATATTAAAATGAATGTGTTTTTGCTAAACGGAGCCGAGAAGACTTGTGAATCCAGGTCAGACTCCGGTCTAATTTTGTTATTTTGGGTCGGGCCTTTCTTTAACTAAAAATTATTTATGCATGTCGGGTTTGGATAAAAAGTGATTTGGGTCATTTCGGGTCATTTCCGAGTGGCTTCGGGTATAAAAGTTTCACGTGTGCCTCGGACACGGGTCGGGTATAATTTTAGCCGTCTCGGGTATATTAAAATGAATGTGTTTTTGCTAAACGGAGCCGAGAAGTCTTGTGAATCCAGGTCAGACTCCGGTCTAATTTTGTTATTTTGGGTCGGGCCTTTCTTTAACTAAAAATTATTTATGCATGTCGGGTTTGGATAAAAAGTGATTTGGGTCATTTCGGGTCATTTCCGAGTGGCTTCGGGTATAAAAGTTTCATGTGTGCCTCGGACACAGGTCGGGTATAATTTTAGCCGTCTCGGGTATATTAAAATGAATGTGTTTTTGCTAAACGGAGCCGAGAAGACTTGTGAATCCGGGTCGGACTCTGGTCTAATTTTGTTATTTTGGGTTGGGTCTTTAACTAAAAATGATGTATCCATGTCGGGTTTGGATAAAAAGTGATTTGGCCCATTTCGGGTCATTTCCGAGTGGCTTCGGGTATAAAAGTTTCACGTGTGCCTCGGACACAGGTCGGGTATAATTTTAGCCATCTCGGGTATATTAAAATGAATGTGTTTTTGCTGAACGGACCCGAGAAGACTTGTGAATCTGGGTCGGACTCCGGTCTAATTTTGTTATTTTGGGTCGTGTCTTTCTTTAACAAAAAATTATTAATGCATGTCGGGTTTGGATAAAAAGTGATTCGGGTCATTTCCGAGTGGCTTCGGATATAAAAGTTTCACGTGTGCCTCGGACACAGGTCGGGTATAATTTTAGCCGTCTCGGGTATATTAAAATGAATGTGTTTTTGCTGAACGGACCCGAGAAGACTTGTGAATCCGGGTCGGACTCCGGTCTAATTTTGTTATTTTGGGTCGTGTCTTTCTTTAACAAAAAATAATTAATGCATGTCGGGTTTGGATAAAAAGTGATTCGGGTCATTTCGGGGAGAAGGTACATTTCTTTGGACCCAAGAAGACTTGTTTTTTGTGGCATGTGTAATGGTGCTAAAGTGAATTTGGTTGTTTCACATTGCATTATGGGATATACTGTGGTGTTCATTGCAGTATGGCCTGGTTGGCTATATGGCACATTTTGAAAAATCTAGTAGGTCATCCATGTATGTCATCCTCGCAGATAATTTGCATACTGCATACATTATACATACTGCATACTTCAAAAGTGGAATGGTCTCTCTCTCTCTCTCTCTCTCTCTGAGGAAACGTAACAGTATAAACATTAATACAGACCCAGCCCTTCCTCTGGAGTGGATAAAACTACTTCATAGCATTTGGCACAGACAGTGAGATTCAGACACAGCTTGAAATACAGAACATCATTGAGAGAAAGACTAGGATGTAGCATTGTAGTGTTTAATTCAACATTTTAAAGGTTAGTTTACCTCATAATAAACAATCTGTCATCATTTACTCACCCTCATGTTGTTTTTCTTCCGTTGAACACAAAGAGAAAGTTTGCAAAAGGTTGACAGTGCTTTTGTTTTTTCATTTAATGCAAGTAAACAATAGAGTGTAATTCATAGATGTGTGTAGCTACGGCGTAGACTGTGCATAGCCTGACGTGCACTTTACCAAAATGTAACAACTCGTACATTCTACGCATACCACAAGCGCTGTGATTGGTCTGCTAGGTCGCCTCCAGTCAGGTAAAAAAAAATCGATGTTGCATTTCTTCAAAAGCATTTCCGCTTGCGATGGTAAGAACAAAGTTAAGGAGTGATTTTACTCAAATTGCAATAAAAGTCGCTGTCTTCTGCTGCTTCTTCGTTTGTGGGTTTATTGGCCGAACTGCTTCTTTGCATGCCAGCATGTTGCATTACATGCGTTGATACTGCCTACTAGCGGTCTACACATGCAATTGCACGTCACTGCCGAAGTATATATGAAACCGACGTGTAGAACTATAATGAGCCCTTAAAGGTGGGGCGCATGATTTTTGAAATCACCTAAACAAACACACCCCTACCCTAATAGAATATGGACCTTTTTTTGATAGACCCGCCCCACACATATGTAACCCAGGCAACGATGTTGGTTAGTAGACACACCCCTTCCCGCTGATTGGCTACAACTGTGTTTTTTTTTTTGGTACTCAGCCCAACTCCTTTTTCCAAAGTGTTTTTCAAAAATCATGCACCCCACTGGGTTTTTTGTTCGCTAATATTACACCTAACATCTGCTTTCGTGTGTAGAAATGGAAAAATAAAGCAATTAGGGGTCATCACTGCCCTTTTCCTTTAAAGATTTGTTGAAAATCTTTTTCTTTTTTTGAAATTTACTTCAAAGCACGTCATTCTGTAATATGTTTTGTTGGTAGGGCAATATGTTAGGAGTGCAAAGGTCATATACTGATTGTAATGCACTGTAATTCATTTTGTAAAAAAGCGATTATCAAATGCATAAATGTAAATTAATCTACAAAAACACTTACTAGCATTGCATAGCTTGAATTAAAGATCTTCACAAGCATCTGACACGCGTGCATTAGCATCTTACTGGAAGTGGGCTAATCTCTTATTCTCATTACTGTCACTTAGCTGATTCAAGCAGGATGTTATGTAGCACTGATTGATACTAACACAGATACCAATGTGTTACAGGTCCATCTGTTCACGTTAAAGAGATCAGTAAGCTGAGCTTAACAGTTTTTTGTGTAAACAAAGCAGGTGCTATCTATTAGCCACAAACCATATGAAGCAGTACACCCGCCTGTTTGGTGAAATGAACCTTAAATATCGATTTTTTACCCAATCATGGTGGTTAAGCCGTAACAGATGTTGCAACCCCAAAACAGCCTAACTGTAGGTTTACACCAAACGCGAAGCGTGCAATCGCATCGCGTTGCTCGCTCTAGATTACTCGCGGGATTTAACTTCGTGCCATGCGAAATTTTTCGCTCGAGTTGAATATTTTGAGGCGAATAGCACGTGTTTTCACGGCAAACGCGCCGCCCATAAACGCGCCATTCGCATCGCCCCACGCGAGGAGGCGTCTGATCGCATCTTTGCATTGACTTTGTATGTAATCTACTCGCGCAAATCGTTGAACTCGCATCTGGTGTAAACAATTTGCGCAAGTAAATTACATACAAAATCAATGGAAAGACGCGATCAGACATGTCCTCGCGCAGGGCGATGCAGTGACTCGATATGGGCTGTGTGTTTTGCCGCCAAAACGCGCTATTCGCCTCAAACGCATCTTCGCCCAAGTCGAAAATATTCAACTCGAGCAAAAAATTTGCATGACACGACTTTAAATCCCGCAAGTAATCTAGAGTGAGTAACGCAATGCCCCGCGTTTGGTCTTTACGTAGCAAGTAGTTTACTCACTTCATGAGCGTGAAAGCCCCACATGAAATTCTAGTCATTCGAGACATTCATTTGGAAATTTGCGTCATGGGAGGGGCTTCTACAACTCTGCTGAGACTCTGCTCTCTTCCTGTAATAACGTCACTCCTACAACAAGGTCCTGATTGGTTAACGCGGCACGGAAATCCGCCAAAGTTCAGATTTTTCAATTCGCGCATTTCCCACGGCACCACTCAATTTGTGCGAAACACGCCATTTGCGATGCGCTTTCCATGCCGAATGTGCCGCAGGATGCCTATTTACATCTTTTCATTGACTTTACATGTAAATCACTCGCGCTTGCCCCCTCTACCATGTCTGGTGTGAACCCTGCATTATGCTATTAAACTACATGTATTTGTGTAATGTATTTAAAGCCATTTAAAAAAAAAGAAATGATGAATTTTATTTAGGAGCTGTTTTGTATTTCGACACAGCTGATTTCGGCCACCTGCCACAAAACCAAATCTGATGAAAGGACAAAAACAACAACAGATAATTTCCCTTGAGATGTCCGCTTAAGCCTACTGTCATCTCTTTAAGGGCTGTTAGATGAGCCTCCATCTGGCCTAATAGACAGGTCGGACCACTGAGGGTTAACCTCCGTCCTTCATTTTAACACAGTGATAAAATAGATTGGAATTAAGGAAATGCAGATTGTGTTAATGTTATAAAACACGCCAGTGTTGTTGAAAATTTAGCAATTTGTAAGATTTTTTTAATCTTACAAATATGTCTTTAATAAAAATATCTCTATATTATGACAGTCCAGTCACCTATAAGTCTATGGAGCAGTTCCGGACAGGACTATAGTCCCAGACTAAATTTAATTTTGAAACATCTTGCATATATCTTAACATATATCAGTGCCATTGTTTTGTCTCAAGATATGCACACCAGTATTATTTTTATTGCGTAAGGTTGTAAAACCTACTTAAATGTTCTAATATAACTAAGGCCTAGTCCTAACCTAAACCCTGTGCGGGAAACCGCCCCTATGCTTTTTTATTAGTAGTAAAATTGTGGATTGGAAAATCTGCTGATAATGCATAGTATAATAAATCAGTATGATAAATTGGCTCAATTAGTTGAAGATTGTTTTAGCAACGCAAAGGTCAAATGTTCGATCCTAGGGCACACGCACGCTGATAATAAACATAGGCTATAGCTTGAATGCACTGTAAGCCGCTTCAGATAAAAGCGTTTGCCAAACATATAAATGTAAATGAATCTGTATTTTGTGCATCCATTCAAACAGCTAACCGGATTCCCAGAACCAGATCTTTGTCCAGACGTTAGCTGAGAGTACACGGAGATAATCTCACCAGCTGCCGACTGTCAGCCCGCCATGCAGACGGCACTGACTGCATACCCAGCCCCCTTATTAACTATTCACAATAGGAAACCCACTGACCCACCATCACAAGTGTGTGTGAGAGAGCGGGAGAGTGAGGTATTGTCTTGAAGTCTAAAGCCAGGCGTCTCATTAACCAGCTGGATGCATGCAAATCCCTCCTTAAAAACACACACAGTCAAATTCCCAACTCTCCAGAGACCACAGACTACAGATTCCCATTTAGCCAAATGATAGAGATGAGAAAAGCTCCATTGTGTTTTATACTTACTGTAGTGATGGAGACGTGTGTGTGTGTCTTTGTGTGCAATGCTCTCAGGGAGTGTGTATCGGCTCTGTGCAGGGACAGTATTACACATTGGGTGTCTTGACTTCTCCCGACGGAAAACCAGACAGATTAAGGGCTAAGAGGATTCTCTGGGTCTCCTGACAACAGCAGACGCGTCTTATCATCATATTCCCAGCTCTAATGGAATCACGGTGGTTACTGAGATTAATGTGTCGGGAATTCTAGTGTATGCTGTGTACTGCATCATATTAAAAAAAATAGAAAATAGCAATAATAACAGCATGATGCACTCTAAGAAAAGGTTGGGTAAAATATCAACAAACCTAACTGTTGGATTTAAATGAATGCAAATTAATGGGTTGTTACAATATGGTCGTTATGCCAACATAAAAGTTTTTTTAATGTTTTAAGAACGTTTCTTGGTTGTCTGAACGTTAGAGAAATGTTACATTCTATTAGTGGAAAACTACCGTATTTTTCGGTCTGTTAGCCGCGTTTTTTCCATATCTTGGCTGGTGCTGCGTCTTATAGTCAGGTGCGCCTTGTAAGTCAGTATGAATTAATTTTTACATTTATGAGGCAAGAGACAACATTACCATCTACAGCCGCGTGACTCCGCCATGCTGCTGCTGTATTTATGTAATTGAATGGATTCTGTAATGTGGGATGAAGAGTATGCGAACTTCACGCTAGTTGGCTTGTTCGGTTAATTTAGCATATTCAACCTTCCAGGTAAGTTCTGTATGCTATGGTTTATTGTTTAAATAACTGATAATGTTACTTTAACGTACAGATATCTATTCAGCCTGCTGTTCTGTGTGCTATTGTTTAGTTGAATAACTCGCCTGTCCAGATTAAATGTCTGTTCTTCGGCTTGGATTTTGTGAAATAATTTTCTAAATAAACACAATGTATAGTCCACTGTGACTTATATATGTTATTGCGTCTTAATGACGCATTTTTGAATGATGCGGCTTATACTCCGGTGCGGCTTATAGTCCGGAAAATATGGTAGCAACAAAACGTCAAGGGTCAAGAGTCCAACTAAAACAAACACTGATCGCCATAATGGTGACTTTAAAGGAAACAAAACATAACCATCTAAGCCTAAAGGGCTCACTATAGTTGTGCGTAGGTCCTACGGCGTAGCCGCGACAGCGTAAGTTAAGCAACGGTTTAAATTATACTTTTGCGTCGTCGTCTACGTTGACGTGCAAACACATCCGCAGACCACTGGTAGGCAGTATCCACGCGTGTTACCACAGTAGCAGTTTGAGTTAAATCACTCCTCATCTTGCCGCATCTTTGTTTTCACCATCGCGAATGGAAATACATATGACGCTGTTTTCTTACCTGACGGGAGGGGTTCTGGTGGACCAATCACAGCGCTTGCGTTCCATGTAGAACTGACGCGCTGTTAAAATTTTTGAGGGGTGCACGTCAGGCTACACAGAGCTACTCAAAGGTTATTGATAACCTACGGCGTAGAACTTACGCACGACTATAAATTGGGCTTAATAATTTTACAATTTTCTACAGCAATATTTTTCTGAACATTCAGAAATAATGATTTATAAAAGTTTTAAAATAAAAAAATGCATTGTTTTTCTAGCATTTACATAACAAGTAAAAAGGTTAATATGAGTATGGTCGGACTCATCACCTAAAACCAGATGCTGAACAACCATCTTGACCAGCTTTGCCAGGTTGGGATTAACTTCTTAAATACTGTAGCTACTTTTGCAGTTGTGGCCTAACGGTTAAAGAGAAGGGCTTGTAATCTGATAGTTGCCTGTTTGAGTCTCACTGGCGCCAGCTTGCGACTTGAAACAACCTAACATTTTTAATCTGTAGCATTGCTGTCATCTGACCTCCGCATGATGCACGTTCATGCATTAGATTCAATCAGATGTGGCTGAGAATTTGAAAGGGGTCCATTGCAAATTACTCTCCTTCTGACAGCACAAAGGATTGTGGGTAGATTTAAAAAATCAATGCTCCATGCAGACATACTTTAACATGCTGTTTCCATACCAATTATGATGTAATCCAGTATTATTATTACACATGCAAATTGTTTCACACTTTGCAAACTTCTGCTCTCCGTCAAAAATAAGATAATGATATTAACCGAATGCTCTCGCCACAACTTATACGTTCATCAAATACTTTCACTTCAAATTCGCTTAATCCCAGCCTTAGGTCATTCAGAAATACCGGTTTGTTGGCAGAATCCATAAAGAGTCTGATAAAAATGCTTTTATCAGCTTTACAAGAAAACATGTCAGATGCACTTAGAGGGTTTTGCATCTGAAGTCTTCAATTGGATGCAGACAAACCAAGCATAGTCACTGGTTATGTCTTTAAAGTCACCATGAAACGGAAGTAGCAATAGTCTAATTTTCCCCACGGTACGAATGAATATTATATCCAAATGAAATGCTTCTGAAATGTAAGATAAGGTAGAGCTGAACTTGAATTTGTTCATCGAGAATAGATTGTTTCGTTTGAAGTTGGGTCATGTTGCTTTTTGCTAATGGCTGCGATCTTTTCCCAGAACTGGACTCCGCCCACATGCCATACCATATGAGCTGAAGTAAAGAGAGATTGTTTTGAGGAGGGAACGAGATTTGCCTTTTTCATTCAAAATGAGGAGGACACATTAATTTTTTTTAAAATAATAAAGCTCACAGATAAGCCATTTGTAAAAATTACCACAATATTGCAAACCAAAATAGTTTTCCGTTTTCATTTCGATTAATTCTGTGTAAGGCTTCAGTGTTAAAGAGCGCCAATGGTCTGATTCACGATTTTACATTTCTTTGGTGTGTAGGTGTGTATTAGTACATGTTAACTAGGGCTGGGATTGTTAGGAATTTCACAATTCGGTTCGATTTCGATTTTTGATGCTTCGGTTCGATTCGATATTGATTTACTTGCTTCGATATCGATTCGATAATAAGAAAATACACAAGCAATTAAGTACCTGAGTATATTTTTAAATAATGTGTGTATTATTACTAATGTTTGATCACATTGATGGTGCAGGCTTGAAAGAAGTGCTGCTGTTTGCCATCTTTGATCTTTCTGTTTTGATATAGCGCGTCTTGTACAACGCTGAACGCTCTCACTAGAGTGTTGCCCACAGCGCCACCACTGGCCAGGGGGGCTGAATCGATTCATAGGATTTGATGAATCGATATTGAATTGAGAATCAAATAATTGCAATGCATTGATGAATCGATATTTTTACCCAGCCCTAATGTTAACAATATGCAAAATGTACATACCCCAAAGTAAACGATGACGCGAGCTATTGTCTCCAATGTAATTACAACAAACACACGGATTGTAGGCAACAGTTTACCTCCTGGGATTGGTGATTTAGACAAGACCGATATTATCATAATTGCTCTCTCTTGGACTCACAGCCTGTACGTTAACTTCTGTTAGCATTGCATTGTGACTGAATCTTTCGAACATGGTAAGGAGCGTCACATTTCCAGCTGACGTCAGAGGTATTCAGACCAATCACAACGTACAGATTATCTGGCCAATCGGGGACACAGTGCCTTTCAAATCAATGAGCTTTGTACAAAATCAGAGCGTTTCAGGAAGACAGGAATATCTGGAGCTATAAAAATTTACGGTTTGTTGAAAATAATGTGTTTTTAAAGCCTAAACCATGTAAACACATTGTATTATACCAAATACACAAAATAACAGTTTTAGCAATGAAATAGGTGCCCTTTAAGTTGCTCAAAAGAAATGCATTTGTAGTTTGACTGTTTCCACAGTCAACGAACAATCACCAAACATTCATTTCATTATAATTTATAGCTAACTAGAAGCTTCATGTGCCAACCGTTAAACTCCCACAGATATAAATATAACCATCAAAATGAATGAGGAAGCAGGTCACCACTGTGTAAAGCTGTAGTGTTGAATATTTAAAGTGTCTGCATTCATTTTTCAGTCATTAGTTTCACCCTTTAAAGTCTACATATATTCCAGCCTGGCGAGCTCTACTGGTCAACACAGTGGCCTGAAACAGTCATTTTACAGTAACAAGTTACATGTAAAGAATTATGGTTTGACATCTGATCTTTGAAAGGTGCAATAGGAATCTGTTCACAAGCAGAACTTTATACTCTGATGTCTACTGTAATTTTTCTCTATGAATTAACTTTTGGAAATTCTGATTGCATTACACGTTGGTTTACATTTTCATTTGTTTTCTTAACACCCGATTGTGTCTTACTAAAAGACAGTCACTATTGATTTGTTCCTGTTTCTTCTATCTTTTCAATTATGCTCTTCTTACTCATTTAGCCATCAAGTCGATCAGATTACAGAGAGTGAATAACAGAGCGTGACTCTGTCATTAGTGTTTTCTGCACACCTCACTTGCCATGTGCTTTACTGATGGATGTTTTCACACACTTGCCAATTGACACTGTATCAGTAAATATTATTGACCAAGGGCCAGATTTACAGCTGTGCCAGTGCAAACCATCATTTTGGTACCATCAAATGCCTATAGTTATTTTTGTGACTGACCTTATTCCACATGCATTTGTAGGAGTTTCCCTTTCAGATGCAATGGGATTTAAATCAGGGGTGACCAACCCTCTTCCTGGAGATCTACTCTCCTGCATATTTTAGTTCCAACCCAGCTTCAACAAACCTGACTTTAATTTTTAGGTAGCCCTGAAATGCTTGATTGTCAGGTTCAGGTGTGTTTGGGGTTGGAGCTGTTCTCTGCAGGACAGTAGATCTCCAGGAACAGGGTTGGTCACCACTGATTTAAATGATTTACACAACACATTTCCTAATGTTTACGCATGTGATATTACTGGTATTTGTGTCATTATTTAACAGCAAAAATTGTAGCTGGTAAGAAGAGCCATCACAGAGATTAGAGAGTGTGTGGTATAATACAGAGGATTTTTTAACACATAACCGTTTGTTTGGAAAGTCAGAAGAACATATTATGTAAGGGATAATGTAGAGGCAGCCGGTAGTTATCGGGAAATAAGCCCCGACAGTGTGATCAGGACCCGACGCGAAGCGTAGGGTCTTGTATCACACTGAAGGGGCTTATTTACCCGATAACTACCGGCTGCCTCTACATTATCCCGCTTATTACACGGCTACTTGCCACATAAGAAAAAAACTGGACATGAATTTGAAACATTTTATTGGCATATTTGTTTTAAATTAACATTTTTATCCTTCCGCGAAACTTTGCACAGATGCATAAAATGATCGTAATACCTTATTAAGATCCTCTGCTTCATACTTGTCTGTCTCAATTTTTTTCTCTTTTAGCCAGTCTTTGAGAAGTTTTAATCCCCATTCTGTATTTTTTGTGTGTTGGCTTTGTAGCTGTCATGCTCTATTTTGTCAAGTTCAGTCTCAGTAAGCTCTCTGTGTCTTGTCGTTGTTCTTCCTTCTATCCACTGTTTAAATGTTTTGTTTTTTCCGTACAAGTTAAAATTAATGTCAAATCTTAATCAATTCTTAATTGTGGTTGTCCAGTGTTTGTCACAAGATGGCGCCAAACAGTAATCTTTATTGGCGCGGAGCGATTTTACTCGTAAAAGTAGTACCGGCTATGCGTTATTACTTTGGAGCGGTTATTATTTGAAAAGAACAAACCTGCAAATGTCTCAACTGACTAATCAGAATTAAGTATTCCAGAGAGCCGTGTAATAATCAAAAATATTGTTTGCCAAGCTATGTTATTTTTAAGTAAATAAAAGAAAAGTCACACAATACCAGGTGTTTCGAAACTTCTTGTAAACCTTCATTTTTTGTCCTCCACTTCTTTGCATTTTACTATGGCTTCATTAGCTGGTATTTCACACTTCAAAATTTCATCAGCGAAGTTTGTGGTGCTGAACTCAAGCGCATCAGGCGTTAGTAGATCACACGCACCTCATCAGCTCTGCTTATTTGCTACCCTAAACTTATTTGCCCTGCTCTTAGTAGATTGTTGGTCATTATGGAAATCAACTGTTGCACCTTTGTTATGTAATTTGCGCTTATTTAGTAATGGATAGGGACTTGATGCTATTACAGTGAGCTTACAATAATCAGATATAAGGATTCATGTCATTTTACAGACTCATTTTATTATACTGTATTTATTTCATTAATAATGGCTTGTGTTTTTAGAGAAACTATGAACATCTAAATGTGTGCATTGGCCACCACAACTTAAGATGTGTATCTGCCTGTAGCTCAATTGGTACAGGATTGTGTTGGCAACACAAAGATCGTGGGTTCAAATATCAGGGAACTCGCATTATTGTTAAGATGTTAAGATAGCTTGAATGCACTGTAAGTTACTTTGGATAAAAGCCTTCGTGTAAACACCTGAATCGATACGATTGAGGTCGATCAGATGCAAATTTCGATCGTATTGAAAGGGGAAGTGTGTCCCTGGTTCAAACCCTGGCTAGGTCAGGTGGCCTTTCTGTGTGGAGTTTGTATGTTCTTCCTGTGTCAGCTTGGGTTTACTCCGGTTTCCTCCCACAGGCCAAAAACATGCAAGTTAGGCAAATTGGAGATGCCAAATTGTCCCTCCCCCAACCTGTGTATGAATCAACTTGTATTAACTTGTGTATGGTTCCCGCCATGAATATAGCCATAGATGCTGGAATGGCGTAAAGAAGAAAGAAAGAAAGAAAGAAAGAAAGGGGTGTTGTATTCTGATATGTGATCCAATCAACAGGAGAAAAGTATGCATGTACTGTAAATGCATGAATTGTATTTGTCAATCGGATGCAAAAATACTTTGTGCACATGGACAGAACAATTGTGTTAAGTTCACCTCTTATATACGTATCACATGATTTGGCAATGGCAACACACATTATTAAAGGGGTCATATTATGAACTTTTGAAGATGTCAAATAAATCTTTAGTGTCCCCAGAGTATATGCGTATATGAAGTTTTATCTCAAAATACCATACAGATAATTTATTATAACGAGTTAAAGTTGCCACTTTGTAGGTGGAGCAAAAATGTGCCGTTTTTGGGTGTGTCCCTAAATGCAAATGAGCTGATCTCTGCACTAAATAGCACTGTCGTGGTTGGACATCGATGCAGATTAAGGGGCCAGTCACACCAAAAGCGTTTTAAACGCTTGCAAACGCAAGTCGCGACGCACTGCCTTAAAAAAAATGAGCAGTGCGACACAGCTTTTCATATTGCTAAGCAACCACCGAGTCAGCTGTCTTGTCAATCAAATATTGAAGCGTGAGCACTCTTTTGCTGTTAACTGTCATATTAGCAGAAACTTTAAAAAGAGGGCGCTTGCTCTGACCTTGTTTGAGGGTGAGAGGTGCACAAACACACAGGAGAGAGTCAGCGAGTGGCGCAAGGCGCTTGGCGCGCATAAACAGCGCGCAAACGCGCCCTGCCCATAGAATATCATTCAAAAAAGGCGCCTGCAACTACCATAAACGCTTTTGGTGTGACTGGCCCCTAAGGGGGCGGAATTATTATAATAAGGTCCCCTTCTGACATCACAGGGGAGTCAAATTTCAATGATCTATTTTTCACATGCTTGCAGAGAATGGTTTACTAAAACTAAGCTACTGGGTTGATCTTTTTTACATTTTCTAGGTTGATAGAAGCACTGGGGACCTAATTATAGCACTTAAACATGGAAAAAGTTCGATTTTTATAATATGTCCCCTTTAAAGGTGCAATGTGTGAATTCTAGCGGCATCTAGTGGTGAGGTTGCAAATTGCAACCAACGTCTCAGTCCACGGCTCACTCCTCGCTTTTGAAAAACATAGAGAAGCTACGGTAGCCACCACAGGACAAACATGTCATAGTTGGAGACAACTTAGTAAAAAAAGTTTGTCCGTTAAGAGCTTCTGTAGAAACATGGCGGCACAAAATGGTGACTTCCATGTAAGGGGACCCTCGTGTATGTAGATAAAAACGTCTCATTCTAAGGTAATAAAAACATACCGGTTCGTTATGAAAGATCTTTATACACCACTGATATTATAGTTATGTATATTATATTGCATTTCTATCAAGAGATCCTCATAAAAGTTACACACTGCACCTTTAATGGAAAGCTTATTTATTGTATAAATCTCAATTTTAAAAAATTAACCCTAATGACTGGTTTTGTGGTCCAGGGCCAGATATGTGAAACATTTCTATTCACAGTCAGCCAGAAACTATTTTCCCAGCGTAAATAAGGCTTTTAGTGATTTTACTTTAAAGTTGCATCGATTCATATTTTTTTGCTTTAATATTTATATTATGTGGTTTTATAAAAACAGTAAGGTTGTATTGTTAATAAGTCAAAGATGAAGTGGTTGCATTGGTTCCGCTTCAGCATTGGCTCATTCACGATACAGCACAGCCTCTTGTGTTTTATTTCTTTTATCGCTGCTGTAAAATAACATTATTCATACCATTAAACCCATTGAATAAAAGGTATTCGTTGACTATCGATCACTGCAGTTTCATGGCTTTTCGTAAGTGTCGTTGTCACAGCAGAATGAAACAGACATCCAGACGTTCGGTGGTAACACCAGCCGAGAGACGGTCAGCTGTTGTCATGGAAACACAGAGCTGTTGCTATAAACAAACATCTTCATAAATCTTTGCCACAAAGCCCAGAAAATTTATTTTCACCATTTCTTTGCTGTTAAGTCCTAACAAGCCTTCGGTATGGACACATGAGAAACTGTGTTGCAGTATCACATACAATATAAACAAAATGTATATGCACATCTTCAAGTTCAATGGTTACGTGTTTGCCAGGATGGCAAATATTGACCTCCATTAAGGAGCTTATCATTCATTAGCGTGCCGTTTCACAAAGACATCCTGAAAGGACAAAATAATCTTAACAGCCGTGAATACACCCTCTATTGTGTTCAGGTTACTGCATTTTAAACCCTGTAATTACCTTAATGTGATTTTATGTTGCCTTTTGTTTTGTCTGTTCGGCTAAAAAGTATTTATTTTTATATTAGCTTCTTCAGATGGATATCTTAATGGTGCATTATAGTGTTTATCTTTGCTTTTATTATCTATTAGCACATGTTTGATGGGTCTGAGAAATGAGAACACTGCCATAAGCTAAACCCCTATGAAATAAGTCTTTAAATATTTATTCTCATTTTATTAAAAATAACAAAAGACCGTTTAGCAGCTCTCACAAGTTATGACTAAGTAGGCATAAAGTAAAAGGCAAGAAAGTAAATACGAAATATAAACGCAACATATACCATATGAATACAGAAAAAAATGTATACAGTATACAGTGGTGCACTTTAGAATGAAGTTATGTAATGAAAATATAGTAATCTAGTAGGGCTATCAAAAGATTAATCGCATACAAAATAAAAGTTTGTTTTTGCAAAGTATATGTGTGTACATTGTGGAAAAATTATTTTGTATTTTGTATTTTGCATGTATTTAAAAAACATTAACATGTGTATATATTTGAAGAGTTTCGTAGCAAAACGAGATAAATCCATTTTTTTATATTTTTGTCAAAACATGTTTATTATTATGTTATCGTTATTGTTTTGTTTTATGGTGCTACTTAGCTGTATTTTTTAAGTTATGAAGGTTTAAATCAAAACAAACCAACTGCAGTTGCATTGAAATTAATTGGAATGCACAACCAAAAAACGAGATTTCTGAACAATTAAAAAAAACGGTGGTTATCACGTTTTGCAACGAAACTCTTCATTTATTTATTTATATTTTTAAATATATGTTTTATATAAATGAAAAAATATATAGGTTAGTAACATTTTTCTTAATTGTGTGTATTTTGTGTAAATACAGCCGGGAAAATAAGTATTTGACACATCAGCATTTTTATTAGTAAGGGGATTTCACTTTATTTATTATGACTCAACTTGTATACTTAAATGTTCTGATTTCTTTGAATGAATTCAATATTTGGCTTGATTGCTACATCTGGTGGACATTTTGTCAATAGCCCACTTAAAAATCCCCTTACTGATAAAAATGCTGATGTGTCAAATACTTATTTATATATAAATTATACTTATTTATATATACATATGTAATTACACACATAAATATATTATGCAAACACAAACTTTTATTTTGTATGCGCGATTAATCGCGATTAATCTTTTGACACCCCTATAATCTAGTGGTACCATCTGTGTTCCTCTGTGGTAATACCGTAGTATTGTTTGAAGTACTCTACAGTAGCATTTAATATGATGGAAAGAATAAAATATGATGATATTACTCTTATATACTATCACTGTACTCACATGTTTGTTTTAGACCAGATTTAAACATCGGTCAAGCTTATTGTGTTGTGTTATTTGTTAGCGATGCTGTGTGTTTCTCCAGAGATGTGTTGTGTGTCATTGAGTCAACCTCAGTTTTATCTTTGCTTACTATCACACAGCAGGCTCAGTCTCTCCTGCAGGTCAGGTTTACTTAGCATGAGATATTAGATCTCAGTAAACCATGAATCAGCTCAAATATGTCCATCCTGTATTTCTGCAATCTGTACACTGTAAGATTGGTTTCAGTATAGTACATCATAATAGTCTTCTTTAATTAACTTTGTTGATTTGCCATCTGCTGTACTATATATAGATATATATATGTCTGTATATGTCTTTCTTTGTCTTTCTTCTCATCTGCTGCCCACAGCAGGAAGTCTTTGTGGATTAAGCTATAAACATTCAGCACCTCTCAGAAACGTACAAAAAAAGATAATTGTAGATGTTTAATGACTATTCAGAGTATTGACAATGGCTTAATGTACTTATTTTTATGAAAACCTCAATTTCTACCAAAATCAACAGTCTAGTCCACTGCACCGACCACCTGTTTCTATGCACTGATGCTGAAGATGGTTTGATCTGTCAGGTCTGATGTACTGCTTATCAGGACTGAGCTGATCTGATTTGGGATGAGGCCACACAGTAGGATTAGTTAACTTTAGTTAGACTGCGATTATTTAAGCCTAAATGAGCCACTGTGGTCATTATGTGTCATATGAATCTGATTTTCTTACCAGGGGGAATATAATGTTCTAATAGCTCAGATTTGCTCGTTTATATACCCCAGGAGGCTTTAAGGTGGGGTTTCCCAAACAGGGTTTAGATTAATCCAGAACATAGCCTTAGTTATATCAGGACATTTAAGAAGTTTTTACAAACAAGCCTTACAAAAAACAATACTGGTGTTGAGAGAAAACAATGGCACTGATATATGTTAAGATATGTCAGTGCAAGATGTTTTAAATAAAGGGAGCCCAAACACGCATTTTAGTCTGGGACTAGAATAAACCCTGTCCGTCAAACTGCCCTAAGTCTTTTTGGACATGGCCTTGTGTTTAGAGGGGTCAGGCTTGTAACCCGAATGTGATTTGCACAGCTTGCAGGAAGCGAAAAACGTGCACTTAAGTAAGGCCATTACATCACTTTCCCTTAAGTATCAGTTTCTTTAATACTTACAACATTTTCATTTAGCAGACACTTTTATCCACAATGATTTACAATGTGAGAAAAACTTTATTGTTGACATACAACTCTTGTTGCTTTTGAAGAGAGTATTTACTGAGACTGCAAATCTCTGAACAGTGTAAGATGTTGAGATCTAATGATTATTTTCATAATCGATTAATTGGGCAATAGTGTATATATTTATATATTTATTGACTAATGAGATAACCCCCCCCCCCCTTTTTTACTTATTATAGCTAAATAAGGCAGTTACTAATATAAACTTTTTGATATTTTAAGCAAAAAAAAGTTTGTGTAGTTTAAAACAGTAAAATAGAAAGAATCTTTAAATGTGAAAATATAAATAAACCAAACAATTTAAATCTTCAGGGATGTGCTGGTGAGGAAATTTTGCCACAGATTAATAAACTCAGTTTAAAAACTAAATTTAAATCTCAACTTTAGACCTTGATGAGTACATTATTCATAATTAACAAAATAAATAAGCCATTGTTTACTTTGGGGTTTGTACTTTTGCATATCGTTAACACACTTACACACCAAAGAAAATGTAAATTTGTGAATCTCTTTAAAACAGGTGCTCTTTAAAACAGATGCTTAGTTTGTGGTTCATACTATTTTTGTGTAAACGCAACAACAATTAAAGTAATAAAAACTCACTTATATTAAAGGACAAAATTTAATCTTTATTAACTAGCGTTCATTTGTGCTTTTGCTTCCATCATTGCCCTGTCAGGGTTGCCAGAGCTGCGTAATAAAACCAGCCCAATGGCCATCTAAAATTAGTCCAAAAGCATTCCAATGACTTTTCGCAGCAAAATACCAACAACTAATGAAGAAAATCCTACCATCTCTAACCAGCAGAAAAACAACCGAAACTTAAAAAGTTAAAAAGTTTAAAATTAACCCAATTCAGAATTTTCACCAAAATGCAGAGGACCTGGCAAAGCTGCCTTGCTTTTAAACAAGCTGGTCATGCAGTGAGAAGAAGTGCATGATAAACTTTCAGCTCCCATTTTATGAAGAAATAGCGCCTGACTAGGGCTGTCACAATTATTAAATAATCATTTCATCGCGATTGTTTGACCTCATTGCGATGATTTCAGATCACCGCAATGATTGCACATATCTGTAAAAAACACAAGGGGGAGCTACAGCGCCTGTATAAACAAGACCATATCAGATTACTTTTAAATATGTGTATCAATATTTACTGGCAGGTAAACCTTGCAAAATATTTATTTTAATTATATAGATTTATATAATTATAATTTATAAAAGAATTATAGATTTATAATTATAATCACAACATGTGAAAATTATTTCCTAAACAAAAAAAGTATGAGAATTAAATCAAAGCAATAAAATAGGCAATTAATCATAACCGTGACAGCCGATTACAGCCTACGCCTGACTTTAATTTTAAGTGCACAGCTTGCACTGTGAGAAAGCTTGTGACATCATATACATTGACAACGAATTTCATTATCGATTTTTTAAAAAAAAATTGATTTTATCGATTCATTTTTGCAGCCCTAAATCTTTCTGTTTTGTAGTCTAATCTGGCTTTGCCAGTAAGCTGCACCTGTTATATTACATAAAAGTCCAGGCATGTACTGATGTTTTTCCAATTAGATAATGTAAGAAGAGGCCACAAACTAAAAATGAGGGAAGAAATACACATGCATTTGACTGTTGTGTTCTTGGATGTTACTATTGCTATATAAACAAAGCCAGAGCAACATCCTCCCTTCCAAATGCTCACAACATCATAGCCTCATTGTGGCAGTTTCGCTTACTTGGGCGCCACCCAAATTTTCTTCATAAAATGTAAAAATGTATGATTTGAATATGCTTTTGACAGAGGGGATACAATTAAACTGTTTTAAGCTGCATAACGTTGCATATTTCATTTAATCTGTTTTGATGAATGTTAGAGAGAAAGACTGGCAGATTGGGTAATTGAGTGTTTTGTGAACTGATGCATTAATGCATTTGTGTAACGTAATCTGTTTTTGTGTATAAACTAGGGCTGGGTATCGATTCAGATGTTCGATTTCGATTCATAAGCTATCGGATCGATTCAGTTTCAGTTCTCTGAACATAAGTGTACCAGTGGGTAATTAATAAAAATAAATAAATTAATTATATTACACTTTTTTATTTTAGGTAAACTTGGGTACATTATAGAACCTATCTCTAATTTTCAAGTGCATTCAGTTATGTTAAAATACAATACAATTTTGATGCAAAATGAAAAATGTATGCTGAAAAAGTCAAAACAGTTGCATTACTTGATCAAACAGGATCAGGTTATTGCATAAAAAAAATCGATTCGTGGCCTTTGAGAATCGATTTTTAATCGACCATGTTTTAAAAAACGATTAATCGATAAATAGATTTTTTGCCCAGCCCTAGTATAAACCCTATAAAGCAAGAGATTTCACTCGCAGCCTTATGGATTACATACCCGGTAAGTGCTGCCAGACACACATATAAGTATAATCGACCTAAAATTGCTTTGTATTATGTTTTCTGTGATTTACCAAATAAAAACTAAATTTAAAACAGGATTAAAGATGTAAATGCAGCTGGATTGTACAAAGCGCACACCCAGTATTTAAGATTTTTTCAGTGGTTTTAATCATTTTGCTATGTGGTTGGTTGTTGTATGATACAACAAGCAAGCAACCCTCCATTTTAATTCTTTTTTTATCACCAATAGTGATGTCTGCATTAAAATAAAAGACTATGTACATTTAAGAGTTCACATGCAAAAGCCGCTGAGTAAAGTGACTGAATAAAAAGCTTTCTATTGATGCATGACTAACTATTTGAAAATCCGTAATATCCAAGGGTGTAAAAATCACAATATTGAGAAAATCACCTTTAAAGTTGTCCAAATTAAGTCATTAGCATATTACTAATGATACATTTTTATATATTTATGGCAGGTCTTAATAAAGCATAATCTTTACTTAATACTTAATGGGGCGGTTTCCCAGACAGGGTTTAGATTAGTCCAGGACTAGGCCTTGGTTATATTAGGACATTTAAGTAGTACAAACAAACCTTATACAAAAAAAAAACAATACTTTTGTGCATCTTGAGACAAAACAATGGCACTGATATATGTTAAGATATGTCAGTACATTGTATTTTTAAATTAAGGAAGCTGAAACACGCATTTTAGTCTGGTACTAGGAAAAGCTCTGTCCGGGAAGTCGCCCAAATATGTTTTTTTGGCATAAAAATGAAACATGAGTGCCTGATAAAAATGCTCATGTCAGACGTACTTAGAGGGTTTTGCATCTGAACCCTTCATTTGTTTTCTTTTTGGTTTCACAAGTGATTTGATTGATGTTTCTTTGGCCATGACCTCACTGGTGAAAGTAAATCAGAAAATTGTGAATCATAAATTGTATCCATATTAAAACCCACCCAAACCCACATTAAAATTACATCACCCCCCCTTTTTCTCAGTGAGTGAATTTGTGTGTTACAGTTTTTCTGCACAGGAAATGATTGAAAGGTTTTGCACTCGTTCCCCTCCCATTATGAGACGCCCCTGTCACACTTTCCATCTGTCTGGCCATAAATGATTCAAGCTAAACTGGTCACCAGCAGCCGCTATTTAGTATATGACCTCAATATAGTACAGCAGGCCATAGTTTACCATTGTCTGTTTAACCTCCTAAGACCACATTTTTTGTTGTTTGCACCATAATAATTAATTCTGGAACCTGTTGTGCACAAACGTGGACAATCACACTGCTTCATGTTCAAAGAAAAATATTTGGTTATTATATTTATTGGTTCTTCCTAACCCCAAATAGCTGGAAGAAAACCAAAGCTCCTTTATCACATGACTTTTGTTGCACATACTGTGTATCCTGTGCATAGTGATGCTGTATTTTATGTCATGCAAAAGTCTTTTAATAACACAGGGTCTATTTTAAGGCATCTAGAAGGCATTAGGGAAGTTGAACTGAATTACAGTGCACTGTGATGTACAGTATTCATAATAACAGGTTTAAGCTTTATGTTGTTTCATAATTTGTGGTTTGATTAAATGAGACGTTTTGAAATTCAAAATGAGTCATTTCTATACAAAAGCTCCTGTGTGTCCCATTTCTTCATGAAGGTTACAGGCCTCATAACTAAAATCTAGATCACATATTTTGTGGTTTGTTTCTTCTGGTGGTTCTCTATAGAGGTTTTAAATGTGTTTGTGTGTCTTTCAGACCGCTCTGCGCAGACGGGGGAGCAGAGAAACATTCAAAGACAAGAAGTCATTAACTCAGGTGTGTACAAATGCAAACGCATGATACGAAAAAGAATTTGTTTTCTATGAAAAATGTGAGTGTTGTATTATAAGATGTTATAGCTTTAGTGGCTTTGTAGTGCTGAATCTGTACTCTGAAAGCTTTCTTATTTATATATTTACAGTCTTGTCACAGTAATATACAGTTTTTTTAATGTTTGTAAATTTAAATATGGTGATGTTAATTTTTTTAATGAAACTTTGGCCTTATTCAGTCCGCCGCCATGTTGATTCCAAAACGAGGCTGTGAGGAATGGCCGTCCAGAGCGTGTGCTTTAAACCTATTGTTCTGTACAGAAATGGTGGTCATTCATTCCACAAATCAGAAAATACATCCTTTTACAAATTTCCACAAGACAAAGAACCTCAGAAATCGTGGATTGTTAAAATGAGAAGGGACATATGACCTAATTTTGAGATAAGAGCAGTCTGTACACAATGCACTGCAAAAAAATAATTTTCAAGAACATTTTTTTTTGTATTTTTGTCTTGTTTTCAGTAAAAAATATCTAAAAATTCTTAAATTAGTTTTTAGACCAAAAATATCAAATTTAAGTGAGTTTGTGCATCAAACAAGCAAAAAAATCTGCAACATTTTTCTAAAACAATAAATTCAAGAAAAATTCAAGAAAAAATTGATTTTTTTGCTTGTTTTATGCACAAAATCACTTAAATTTTATATTTTTGGTCCAAAAACCAGACCCATTTTCTTGGGTCGTTTTGCTCATCAAGAAAAAGCATCTTAATTTAAGATTTATTGGATATTTTTACTGAAAACAAGACAAAAATACTAAAAACTTTTTTTCTTAAAAATCATTTTTTGCAGTGTGTGTACATAAGGGGCCCAGTTTTAACCTTCTAGGCGCATTGTCTAAAGCAGTGCTTCCCAATCCTGGTCCTCGAGGCCCCCCTCCCAAAATGTTTTAGATGTTTTCTTATTTAACACACCTGATTTAACTCATCAGCTAGTTAGGGAGACATGTTTACCATTTTGGAAGGATGCTGATTAGTTGAATCACGTGTTTTAAATAAGAAAACATCAAAAAAATTTGGGAGGCGGTCTTTGAGGACCAGAATTGGGAAGCACTGGTCTAAAGCGCACGGCGCATAGTCTAAAAGGCTGTGTCCGAATCCACTTTTGCTAATTTAACGACGGGAAAAAATGGTTTGTGCGCCTAGAGCACAGTCTAAAAGGGTTGTTGACTTTAGACCAGGTTTTAGTTGATCAGTGGCGTAGTAAATTTTAGTTGCCTCAAAATATCAACACTCCAGTAATGTGCCTGAACACACCTCGTTTTCAGACCAGAATGCCCATTGGTGCACAAAGGCATTTGCTATTTAAAGAACGTGAAAATGATAACTTCGCCTTGCTGAAACTAGCAATAAACACTGGGTTGCACTTTGCGCTGCATTGCGCCGTGTGTATGATAGGGCCCAAAATCTGTTTTGTTATTTGCCTGTTGGCTAATCATTAATTAACATTAAAAACTTTTCTCTGGTAGGTTTTTTAAGAACATTGACCAGAATCAACAGAAGCAGGATTCATTTCTAAAAAACATTTGCACACAACTTGGGGGTTTATATGGGGTTTTACCTCTAACAATACTTGCACAACAAACCATCACATAAATAGCTTGTTATAAAGTTAATCACACATTATTAAGTCAATGTTCATATCTTGAACAAACATAACACAGAAAATACATTGGGACATACTTTTATGTTTTCCCTTATGAAAAATTAACTATGTTTTTTGTGGTAAAAGTGTAGTAACCATGTTTGAATTACTATTAGCAAAACCATGGTTTTTTTTACTACAGTAACTATGTTTCATTTTCGTAAGGGCAAACGAAATACAAACTGGAGATGTATAGGCTACTATACTGCCCTACAAAGCCAAAGCACAGTAACTACGCATTTGGTCAAAATTGAGTTAAGGGTTGGACTGGGCTTTGTGAGATCTGATCTGATCTTGTGACAAAGTCTCCTGGTTTAATTTTGTCCCATTTCGGAGAAATATGTGCGCCAAACTTGCAGTAACATGTTTGACTGGCTGGTGTAAAAAAGGACATTTCTTTCCAGTTTCAGTGTTTGCATAATTACTGCACTTAGCCTTTGTAGCGCAGTGTAGTTGTTGTCATAAAATATTGTATTGTTGCACTATATTAGTGTTTTAAAGAAAAGTAAACATACATACAACAGTTATTAGCGATTAGCCAACAGGCTAGTATCCAAAACAGATATTATGTACACAATGCGCTATTCTCACCTTAAATTAGGTCAAATGTCCACGTTTACTGAGGTTTTTGACTTGTGAAAATTTGTAAAACGATGTATTTTCTGTGTTTTGATGGCTGAATGATCAGCATCCTGATACAAAACAAAAGGTTAAAAGTGCACCCTCTGGATGTCCATCCCTCACAGCCTTGGTCTGGAATCAACATGGCGGTGGACTGAATAAGACGTATTGTTTTCAGTGTATTCTTTTTTATTTTGGAAAAATTATCTCCCATACCAATAAGTTTTAATGCACAGTATATTATAAAAACTTGTACAAATCATTATATTGTCACATATTTCGGTCTGTATAGGAGGACAGTGCAGACCTGCGTTGTCAGCTGCAGTTTGCCAAGGAGGAATCGACCCTTATGCGTAAAAAGATGGCAAAACTGGGCCGTGAGAAGGATGAGCTGGAACAGGAGATGCAGAAGTACAAATCGCTATACGGGGACGTCGACAGCCCTTTGCCCCTGGCGGATGTGACGGGTGGAGGTCCCCACACTACCCGCGAGGCAGAGTTACGCTTACGGCTCAAACTGGTAGAGGAGGAAGCCAACATCCTGGGCAGGAAAATCGTAGAGCTAGAGGTGGAAAACCGCGGACTTCGGGCAGAAAATGAGGACCTGCGCTGCCAATACGAGAGAGACTGCTTTGGGCGTGAACCCTTCTCGAGTGTCCCTACCTCACCGTATGGTGGCGATGCGTTGGAATCTGCCAGTGAACTTCGCCGCCACCTGCAGTTTGTGGAAGAGGAGGCGGAGCTTTTGCGGCGCTCCATCTCTGAGATCGAGGACCACAACAAGCAGTTGACATCCGAGCTTAACCGTTTCAAATTTGGGCCCAGCCAAACTGAAAGGGAGTCGGAGGGTGCTGAAGGTGCAAGTGCTGGGGCACTAAAACCTACCAGCGGGAGTGGGGGAGGTAATGGTTTCTTAGGTTGCCCAGTTAACAGCGCCACCCTACAGGAGGAGCTGAAAACCTCAAGACTCCAAATTAACGAGCTTAGCGGGAAGGTGATGAAGTTACAGTACGAGAACCGGGTGCTAATCTCAAATATGCAGCGTTGTGACCTGGCGTCAAACCTTGGTGTGCGCACCAGTAGCCCTCGTGATAGCGACGCGGACAGCGATGCCGGGCGAAGGGAACAAGACGAAGAGGAGACGGCCAGGCTTTTGTTGCTGCAGCCCAAACGGGAAGGTCCTGTCGGTGGGGAGAGCGACTCCGATGATCTGTTTGAGAAGACTGCTACCTCTGGGTTCGCCAGTGGTGAGAAACCCTCTGGAGAGTCGGGAGCTGCCGAGTTGGCCCAGCGGAGACGAGAGGACCGGGAGACGCTCAACAACATCAGGCGTGAAGTGGAACGACTCGGAAAAACAGTGGAACGGCTCATTACGGACACAGACAGTCTTGTCCGCGAAGGACACCTGGTGGTCATGGGAGGGGATTTTCTAGAGGGTTCTGATACTAAATCTAACCCCGGCACACAGGTGCTCGATTCCATCAACACCTGCATGAGGACTTTCCGAACTGAACTCCAGCTATTCATGGAAAAGGTAGATCATCTAGGGGATGGTTTACGGGAACGTACGGATGACCTCTCCCCTATGCCCAACCTCACCGAATCCAGCAGCTTTCTCTCCACGGTCACCTCCATGTCAAGGGACTCACCCATCGGAACCCTGGGAAGAGATCTGATGACAGACCTTCAGGTAAGATTGGTGAACCTATTTACTCCATTTTCATTATAAATGCCCCTTCAGTGTTCACCATCACATGCAATAACGTACCAACTTTAATTTCCTTTGTTGCTGCTTCCTTATTTAAAAAGCCTCTGTCCCTTTTCAAGAATGCATATGCCTTATGTTGGTTCTGCTCATCTTCATGTAATGAAATTTTGTGAATGTGCTACAGAAGAAACCTTTTAGCACACTGGCTGGCATGACTCCTCAACTTGATAAATAAAGGGCTAATCGTGCCCATTTGAGATGTTCCATTTGATTGTAGATTGTAGAGGTAAACATTATCTTAGCAAGTAAGACAAATACTGTTTGTTATAGGTAACAAACTACATGCTTCCCTATGATTGCACACACACACACACACACCTGCCCCGAGTGCCACCCAGCTCAGCCAACATGCTCTTACCTTTCCTATCCTTGTGATGTCCACCCGCAATGCAACCCTCATAACGCCCGCTCCCCATATATTCATCCTCATGTCTTACCCTGGCTGCTTGCTGTATTGCTGCTGGGGCAGGGGAGGGGTTTAGGAGTATTTACTGCATGGCTTCACAGGGCTACTGGGTTCTGTACCCTGTTGGGTTTGGATTTGATGTGCAGGGTCCAAAATAACTTTAGCCTCCATTGTGATGCCGTAGAAAAAAGCATTTTTGGTTCCCCAAAGAATCAAAGAGAGGTTTGTTCTTGAGGTGGATGTTCTTGATGGAACCATACAGCCCGAAAAAAAAAAAGTAAAAGTGCAACAGAACAATGAAGATCGACTGAAACTAAATGATTTAAATATCGGAGCCACACAATGTTGCAGGCGCTCTTGGCAAACAAAGCGGGGGTTGGAAAAGACTCTCGGGAGAGTTCGGATCGTCTATGGTCCGTTTGCAAAAACACATTTATTTTAAATTACCCAAGATCCAATGTCACTATTATTATACCGAAACTTTCAGACCCGAACCCGCTCAGGTCTCGGATGGAACCTCTGGTTTTTGGATCTAAGTGGACCAGTGAAGACCTCTAGTTAGTAGTACCAAGCCAGTTTTTACTCTCATTTGGCCATTGTTATTTTTGGACTCTGTTGATGTGGCATCACACTCATACTGTAGTAAAATGGCCATGAAATGTGATGTCAACATGTTTTCTGTATAGACTTAAGTCTTACGGCGTATACTGTGGAGCAGCCATTAATGTGTTTAATATCGCTCAACATACGATAAGTGTTACATAAATTGAATGTATTTGCCTTATCAAGAATAAGACTAGCCTAGTCTTCTTTTCTGGAAAGGGCACATATTATGCACATTTTTACTAGATGTAATATGAAGTCTCAGGTTTGCATAGAATCATTTGTTATAGCATTTGCTATAGATCATTCATTTTAGCACGTCCATAATGCCCCTATTTGGGTGGGAGCAAAAAAAAAGCAGTTTTCATGTCTGTGCCTTTAAATGCAAATGAGCTACACATACCCTGACCAACAGGCTGTAATCGCTTTTGGCTAAAAATAGATCTGATTCCTGTGAATACTGTCTAAGACAATAGTATCTTTAGTTGAAATAACAAACACATTTAGAAAAGCTTTTGGGTCAAATTAACCAGTCAGTCAGTTGGTGTGGGCGGGGCTTTATTTGTGTGATGCCACATTAACAAGAGAATCAAAACTGCATGTCTATGGTGGATGTTTTCATTGTAGGGTAGTTGTGTTCACACACTGCCAACGCACATTTATATCCAAAGTGGATTTTGCATAATAGGTGTCCTTTAAGTTAAGCATATTTTTTAAGTGTTTGGTGTTTAAGTATAAGTTTTGCTAAACAATTTCGGAAAGCTGCTCTCCATAGAATTGCTTGTAGTTTTATTCCTGCTTTGTGCTTTTGAATCCGCTTGACGATAACATGAGTCAACTTTTCAACAAATAACCTGTCTAAAAACATGCGTTTGACATCTATTGGTGTTAGTAGTTTATCATATAATTTGCAATGATTTGATTATTTCAACTGAAATCATTATTGGGACTTTCAAATTAATTTCAAAGGCAAATCATCAGAAAAACTGAGGGAACGATTTTGCATATTTACAAAGAGTACAAATGAAAACATGTTAAAGCATTGCTACCTTCTCATATTTTAATTAGCCCATGTTCTGTGCTGAAAACCCATTGGCTAAGCTGTTGGGTTCCTTGCTTTTAGGCACATCAAACTTATTTACACGCCCACTTATTTACATTTCACAGTATACACACTTTAATTTGCGGTAGATATTTTATTTCACAGTAAAGGCATATATTGTCATACCGCCCAGCCCTACACAGCAAAATCCCCGGTGTATATATATGGGTACCAACAGCAGGGTTTTAAAAGTAAAGCCGCCTTTCCACTGCACACAGCATAAAGACACGATTGTCGGACTTCGCCCCCTAGTGGCAGTCGTAATGAAGTTTCAGTTTAATCATAACATGGAACAGCAAGAGGCTTCATTCCAATATTTATTTATTAGTGGAATAAATAAATAAACGCAAATGAATGAAACAATAAACAGCTATGCATATATAAACAAAGACTGTCGATATATTTTTGGAGGGAACATATGGAGACAAGATTAAAATAAGATATACATATTAAATTAATAATATATTACTTATCAGTAATTATTTGTTTTTTTTAAGGATTCAAATGTTACTGATAAAGATAAACAAAAAAGGATAAATAATTTTCACTTCACAGTTTTTGATTGGAATACACTGAAATATATCACTTCCGGTCAGCATATCGCATGCAGTGTAGTGGCACAAGTTCAATTTTTTTACGGATTCAGCGTTCAAAACGGATCCGAAAATTACGCATCTGCAGATGGTCGGCACCCCACGGAGACCCTTTGAGACTCTCCATAGGAAATGAATGACTTCCGGTTTATCGGCCGGCATTTGTCGTGTGCAGTGGAAAGGCAGCTTAACACCGAAGCACTTAATTGGATACTTAAGTGATCATTTGGGTGGTGATTGTCTGATTGTTGAGGACATCTGATGATAATGAGCAGAACTACACCTGACTTCCAGCCACTTCCTTAAATAACGTCAACATAAAAGATATTAAATATTTCTCGTTACAAACCAGACTGACTTTTTCTGTCATTTTGTCTACTTTGTAATTTCACCATTATGGTGATCAGTGCTTCCTTTAGTTGGGCAGTTTGTCTTTTGTTTATTCCTTTTGAGGTCTTTTTATCAAACACATTTTTGTTGCAAAGAATGTTAAAGCAAAGATGATCAAGCAAATTGCTTACACTGTAAAAGAAAAATGCATGACTCCTAGACAATTAAATAGATGTTGATAAAATACATATATTCTGTATTGGATTTCACTAACAGATCATTCCTCAGACCAAGCTTTCTAAATTACATTGTTAAATACATTCTGGAAGTTCTGTTTTGCCTCATGTGCAGATGTCATAAATCAGCACATTAATTGCAACAATGGTGACATAATTTATATTGCAATGCATGATGGGAGTCATGCATTTTATACTATGGTGGATGCATTGCAATTTGCAACATTATGTTTGTCACCATGGTTGCGATTCATGATATCTGGGTATCTGTGTGATAAAAGCAACAATTGCCTGAATGTATAAAAAAGATTTAGAGAGTCAGATTCGTGCAACCCTACAAAAAGCAACAAAGAACTGTTTTTAATAAGTGATAATACTGGTTAATTGTTCTTTAACTTAAGTTGTACCAACTGATAGCCCTTGTTTCCTTTGCAATATTTGATGTGTTTTGTTAAACACGTTACAAGACTACAAACTGAAACAAAAGCCTAGAGTCAAACTACCCAACTAAAGGGAACACTGATCATCATAATGGTGACCAAACATTTAAAAAAAACATCAGCATCTAAACGTTTAACAATTCTAAAAAAAAAAGTAGAGAAATGTGGACACATAACAGAAGGAAAGTGATTCTAGTTTTTTTCTTTTCAGCTGACTTTTATCTAAGGTCACTGGAAGTCAGGGGCTGTCCACACGGAGACGCATATCACTGTATACGTATAAATTTGTTATCGTATTGCCGTTTCGTCCACACGGATCCGCCGTTTTGAGAGAGTGAAACTGCTATTTTTTGAAACCAGGTCCTAAAGTGGATAAATCTGAAACCGACACCCTTGCGGTTTCGTCTGTACAGGCAATCCGTATATTTTGTGAAGCGAAAACGTCGTCACATCACATGTCGGAAGCGTCACATGTAACAGCAACAACAATAACGGCGGACTACGTGATTGTGTTCGTGCTACAGAAGCTACTAAAGCCTACTAGCTTTATAACAGCAAAATCTATTGCTTCTATGCAATTGTGGTGACCAACAAGCGATAACGGACAACACCATACGTTGGTTATGTGCATGCTCAAAGTCTTCTTCTCCGTGTATAGTGTATATCTGTGGCAGAATTACAGCGCCCCATACTGGTCCGGCATATATACTACACCGCTTTCAGTCGGTTTCAGTGGTTTCGTGTTTACGGATTATTTTTTTAGAACAAGGAAAAAAATGATCGGATAGGGAATGCACCGGCTTCGTGTGGACAAAGCCTCAGTTGGAGTTCTTGTGTTTTTTAGTGATTCTGCTCATTATCATCAGGTGTCTTCAGTGGTCAAATAATCATCACTCGATTATCACTTAAAAACCTAATTAACCAATATAAACACGGAGCTGGTGGTAATTTAACCCTGGGGATTTTGCTGTGTACGTCAAACTTGCAAGAAAGTCTCAGCCTACATCCCAAATCTATTAACTGTAGATGTCACACACTGTATAATATGAGATCAGAAAATTCATTGATGACCTTCTTTAACAGCTTAAGTTTGCTAAGCGTCTGCTTTCATTGCATGGCTGAGCAGAATGCTGTTGTCATATCAAATTCAAGCTTCCGTCAAAATCCAATCCATCTTGGACCCCAGGGGTACATGTTTGTAATGCCTGATCAAAAAGCATGTGACTCCTCTTCTTGCTAATCATAAAATTGTAATACCGTAGTAAAAAAGAAATATGTAGAAATACATATTAGAATACTTAGTTGGATGTCACATTAACAATAAAATGTAAAATTGTTAAATATTTTTATTTAAATATTTATTATTATTGTTATTATTATTAGTCATTTTCATTTTATAATTATAATAGAATAGTTTTCCAGAGATGGAAGAAAGGGTTTTAGGATCAAGATTTTGATGGAAAGTCTGGAATTTAGCATGACGTTTAGCATTTATTTCCAGCTGTCACTACACATTTTGGGTTATTGGTTGTAAGACTCATGTGTCCCCATCGCATGCGCTTCATAACCGGTGTTTTGCATTCTTTTTTTACCCCTTTTGGCCCCTCCCACTTTTCTCACTCTTTCTCTCTCCCTCATTTGTTCCATCCAGATGTTTCCGCCCATGTTTCTGTTTCTCCTTGTGCTTGTGCTCTTCACGTCTCTCTCCTATGCCACCATCTTTAAGTTGGTCTTTCTTTTTGCGCTTTTCTTCATCCTGTAGCCGCTGCCTCTCACTTTCTGTTTTTTATTTATTTATTATTTTTGGAAAATTCATAACCATTCTTATGTTTTTGTTGTTGAAGTACAGTGTGTCACACGACCTCACCGACCCTTCTGTACATTTCACACTTTTGAGTTCCACATTGAGTTTTGTTCTCCACTCTTTCTTGTCTCGTGTGTGTTTGTCGTTCACCGGTCCCCACACATCTCCCCCTCTCTCCTCCACTTTCCCGACCCTCCCTCACTCGCAGTACTGGCGAAGGGAAGAGCAGGACTGGTGCCTAGACCGGCAGAGTGGCCCGGAGCCCCAGGGGCAGGTCAGCGCTAAGGGGTCCGCCACACCCAGGGGCGCCCCTGGACACAGTAGATACATCAGGCCACACAGTTTCAGACCCGAGGTCAGTTCCTCGTCCATCTCCCTCTGAACCTCCACATAGAGTTTAATGTATTAGGGAAGGTTGAAAAAGTATGTGAAAGGGCCTTTAGGAGCCTGTTTGATTTGCTGAATTCTTGGCACACTAATACAAGAGTTTTCACCTTTTTTTGTCAGCTGGACCCCCTTTACCTAAATTATTTACTTGAAGTTAGTGATAGACCGATTAATCGGTCGGCCGATATATCGGGCCGGTTTTTGCGAGTTTTATGTGTATCGGCATTGGCCGATACGTGGCTGCTGTGTTCGCGGATTTTTTCCCCCGCATTATTTACAGACAGAGTGCTGGAAGCCGCAAGGGATTGCAGGTCATGTGACTAAAACCAACCAACCTTTTCATGACAACATCAAAAGCTCGGCCTAACAGCTGATCATAGCTGGACAAAGCGGGTTTTTATTTCTCGTCTCTCTCTCTCTCTCAGAGTGCAGTTCACGGTTCCATAGCACTCTCACCTGTTTTTACTATTTGTTAAATATATTGTTTTTAAGTTCAATAAATGTTACTTTTTTAAATTGAGACTTGTAACGTTTGGCATCATCATTGTGTCATTTTTATGATGCAAATTGAGTGAGCAAAAGCAGTATCGGCTCCAAATATCGGCTCAAGAAAATCGGCAGCCTGTATCGGTCATCGGCTAAGGCTGATTAAACAAAAATCAGGATCGGCACTAAAAATCCATATCGGTCGATCCCTACTTGAAGTACCCCCTGAAATTTTTATTATATATTTAAATAATTTAATAGCACAATTGCATGTTTAACTTTATTTAGTTTTCATCCGTTTTAAGGTTTTATAAGTTGTGTTTTAAATTTACATTATTATTACCTTCAACTGGTATTTTTTGTAGTGTTGTGTAAGTCACATGACATGCAGATTAAATAAGTAAAAGATACAGTGGAGGCTCGTGACTGCTCTTCCGAGGGGCGCAAATTCAAAATATGCATCACGTATTTTTTTTGTCAAAATAAGTGCCTGCTGCACACGTGTCAAAACCGTTTATGATAAAAGAGACGCTCACATTTACAAAACACACGCAAGACACTCCCTTAACAGTAAACTCAGATTACGCATGAGATTATGCGAGTATCTGGCAAACGTGAGCATCTTTTTTTATCATAAACCCTTTTGACGCGTCTGCAGCAGGCAGTTATTTTATTTTAAAACACGTGATGCACATAGGTTCCGAACACATATTTTGAAATGACGAACCACACACATGACCGGCTACATACATGTTGTGATGAACTTCGTATTGTGCGCCCTCGAAAAAAGAAGTCACCAGCGGCCACTGAAAATATATTTTTTGTTAGTAAAAATTCATATATTTAGAAGTTAAACAATTTTTTGCATCTCATGAATTTATTGTAATTATTTAAATGTTTCTGTAAACTCACGAACCCCTGCAAACCACTAGGGGTTTGCGAACCCCAATTTGCAAACCATGCCTTAACATAACACAACACACGTGAACGTAAGGTGAAAACTAGTGTAACACAATACGATGATAGCCAGTGAAGTCACAGGCAAATAAATTAAAAATAGTGTTAATGTAATACTTAGTGTGGGAAAAATGTTAACGTACTTACATTTTACATTTACGCATCTGGCAGACACTTTTATCAGAAGCCATTTACAGTGAATTCAAGGTTTACATTTGGTCAAAATGTGTTGCTTGGGAATTGAACCCTCAACCTTTTGTGCTACATGAACACTTTTATTAAATTTGCATTTTATCCTAAATCTAGAAAGACGACGGTTCAATCAGATCCTGACTTATTCAGTAGTATGGCTCCAGATTTCAAAATAAAAGTTTTATTCGATTTCAGACAGACTGACGTTTAAGCACAAAAAGGTATGCATGACGTTTGTGGCTTGTAAGTCGCTGTAGCTAAAAGTGCCTACCAAATGCATTTCAAATATAAATTTATTCTCTGAAACTAGAAAAGCAACAAGAGCAGAGTTGTTGGCATGATTAAATTTAACATTGTTTGTTTCACAACAGTTATTTTTGCACTCACAGCCACTGCTGTTTGTTTAAAATCACATTGTTTTTTTCATTAACAGTCGTCGTCCACCATCCACACACAAATCACTTTTAAAATGTAATGTTGATGTTCTTTACTATTTGTTTCGCAGGTAAAAAGTGTGTCAATCATTGTATGTATTTCTCATGTGTTTGTTTAAGCTAACAGTTAAGCTTAAGTTATGAGCTATTGTTTAATGTGGACTGTTATAACACCTTCCGGCCAGGGGAAAGGTTTATTAGAAACTACAGTTGCAGCGTTGTCGTGTAGTCAGTGAAACCAACATGGCTTTACGGTTACCCTGCTGAAAAACCAGCATCAAACCAGCATGGGAATTATGCTGGTCTATGCTGGTTTAGCTGGTCGTAACCAGCATACCAGCACCAAAACACAACATACAGTATTGTTCAAAATAATAGCAGTACAATGTGACTAACCAGAATAATCAAGGTTTTTAGTATATTTTTTTATTGCTACGTGGCAAACAAGTTACCAGTAGGTTCAGTAGATTCTCAGAAAACAAATGAGACCCAGCATTCATGATATGCACGCTCTTAAGGCTGTGCAATTAGGCAATTAGTTGAATTAGTTGAAAGGGGTGTGGTAAAAAAAAATAGCAGTGTTGCATTCAATCACGGAGGTCATCAATTTTGTGAAGAAACTGGTGTGAATCAGGTGGCCCCTATTTAAGGATGAAGCCAACACTTGTTGAACATGCATTTGAAAGCTGAGGAAAATGGGTCGTTCAAGACATTGTTCAGAAGAACAGCGTACTTTGATTAAAAAGTTGATTGGAGAGGGGAAAACCTATAAAGAGGTGCAAAAAATGATAGGCTGTTCAGCTAAAATGATCTCCAATGCCTTAAAATGGAAAGCAAAACCAGAGAGACGTGGAAGAAAACGGAAGACAACCATCACAATGGATAGAAGAATAACCAGAATGGCAAAGGCTCAGCCAATGATCACCTCCAGGATGATCAAAGACAGTCTGGAGTTACCTGTAAGTACTGTGACAGTTAGAAGACGTCTGTGTGAAGCTAATCTATTTTCAAGAATCCCCCGCAAAGTCCTTCTGTTAAAAAAAAGGCATGTGCAGAAGAGGTTACAATTTGCCAAAGAACACATCAACTGGCCTAAAGAGAAATGGAGGAACATTTTGTGGACTGATGAGAGTAAAATTGTTCTTTTTGGGTCCAAGGGCCACAGGCAGTTTGTGAGACGACCCCCAAACTCTGAATTCAAGCCACAGTACACAGTGAAGACAGTGAAGCATGGAGGTGCAAGGATCATGATATGGGCATGTTTCTCCTACTATGGTGTTGGGCCTATTTATCGCATACCAGGGATCATGGATCAGTTTGCATATGTAAAAATACTTGAAGAGGTCATGTTGCCCTATGCTGAAGAGGACATGCCCTTGAAATGGTTGTTTCAACAAGACAATGACCCAAAACACACTAGTAAACGGGCAAAGTCTTGGTTCCAAACCAACAAAATTAATGTTATGGAGTGGCCAGCCCAATCTCCAGACCTTAATCCAATTGAGAACTTGTGGGGTGATATCAAAAAAGCTGTTTCTGAAGCAAAACCAAGAAATGTGAATGAATTGTGGAATGTTGTTAAAGAATCATGGAGTGGAATAACAGCTGAGAGGTGCCACAAGTTGGTTGACTCCATGCCACGCAGATGTCAAGCAGTTTTAAAAAACTGTGGTCATACAACTAAATATTAGTTTAGTGATTCACAGGATTGCTAAATCCCCCCAAAAAATGTTTGTACAAAATAGTTTTGAGTTTGTACAGTCAAAGGTAGACACTGCTATTTTTTTGAACACACCCCTTTCAACTAATTGCCCAATTGCACAGCCTTAAGAGCGTGCACATCATGAACGCTGGGTCTTGTTTGTTTTCTGAGAATCTACTGAACCTACTGGTAACTTGTTTGCCACGTAGCAATAAAAATTATACTAAAAACCTTGATTATTCTGGTTAGTCACATTGTACTGCTATTATTTTGAACAATACTGTATGCTGGTCTTGCTGGTATGACCGGCATGGGATGCTGGTGCTAATGCTGGTTTAGCTGGTGCTGATGCTGGTTTGTTGCTGGTTTAGCTGGTGCTCATGCTGGTGCTGATGCTGGTTTAGCTGGTGTTCACTAGCAAATCAGCACCAAAACACAACATATTTTTGTTTTGCTGGTTTGCTGGTTTTTTCAGCAGGATATCGCCATCTGTTGGTTTGTCATGCTGTTCATAGCGGGTTTTTACGCGTTCGTGTGGACGTGGAGATTTATTTAAGGAAGAAGGGAAAAATTCTGTTTATAAAAAAAATTGTGTACGTGTGGACTAGGCCTCAGTCTGGGTGCATTTATTTTTGCATAAAAATTGATGGTGTCTCTTTGAAAGTGCTGGGATTTTGAGAGTGCTGTTCTGTGTTCTGGTGGGGTTCAGTTCCGTGACCCGGTGCTACCTGAGGTGGTAACCCCTACCAGAGAGATGCAGTTACGTCTGGACCATGAGAGGAGGATGAGATGTGGACCGGAGGAGAGAGAGAGCTCAACATCAACCGTCCCTCAGGTTACTGACCCTTATTTTGAAAAATCTGTACAACAAAACACTCCCCATTTATGAAATAAGAGCACATTTACACCTAATATTAAAGGGGCCATGGCATGAAAATCTGACTATTTCCATGTTTAGGTGCTATGATTGGGTCATCAGTGCTTCTATCAACCTAGAAAATGTGAAAAAGATCAACCCAGTAACTTAGTTTTGGTAAACCATTCTCTACAAGCACATGAGAAAATAGGTCATTGAAATTTGGCTCTTCTTGTGATGTCATAAGGAGCTCTTATTAAAATAAAATAATACCGCCCCTTAATCTGCAATATCCAATCACAGCACTGCCATTTAGTGCAGAGAAAAAGAGAGAGAAAATAATTCACCGCACAATTGAGTTTCAATTGTAACAAACCGCTCATTTGCATTTAAAAGGACACACCCAAAACGGAACATTTTTGCACAGACCTACAAAGTGGCAATTTTAACATGCTATAATAAATGATCTGTGGGGTATATTGAGCTAAAACTTCACATATGTGCTCTGGGGACACCAAAGATTTATTTGACATCTTAAAAAAGTCTTGTGCCATGGCCCCTTTAAGTGGACGGGTGAGACGCACCTGGTGTTTTAAAAGCCGTCTGTTTTGCCCACTTTCCACTGCTTTTGTCCTGATTAATCAGGAGCTGGTCTGTGGACGCGTCCCTCTGCTTCCATTAAAGGCGAGGTGGAAAGCACTTTGGGAAAGGTAGTTGAGCTGACTACCAAAATATGCACCCCGCCTTTAAAATGCAAGTGGGAGAAATGACAGGTTTTAAGACATGCACTAATATTATGTCAGAGTACTGCTGCACAACATTTTGTACATGTATATGTGAGATATTTCTCAGATATTTTAGAGCAATTGATAAAATATGCTTGTGCAACTTTCACACGCTCACAAAGTGAAACCGAAATAAAAGAGGCGAAGAGCAGCCACTTTAGTTTTCTCAATGATTGTTTTATCAAAGACCGCGCCAAACACTGAGGGTTCATGCTAGAAGTCAGGACCGATGTAAAAACATTGTGCTCGGTACATCACATTAGATAAATAGGCGGAGAGTGGGCAGTGTTGTGTGGCTGCTTGAACACATTTGACCACATGCGCGTCTACAACACAAAAGCAATCCGGTCTAATGCATTTTCGTAAGTGGACGAGCACAAAACGTTTACACCCGGTTTACATCTGTATTTAGCGTCGTCCACTTGTGATTCAATCGACCAAAACACATCTTAATAACAGGTGTAAAAAAGGCCCAAGATGTAACTTCAAGAAATGGTGACAGTATGGCAGTGTATAGCATTAAAAACAAATCAGACTGTTTGTTTGTTTGTTTGCTCCAGGACCTTAAAGGGAGACAAGGCAGCATTTTTATGTTAATGAATCATCTTCATAAGTCGTTATATGGTTAAATGACTCATTACCGGACGAATGAAGTCTCTCTCGCCTGTCCCTACCGTCTGTAGGAAGAATACCCCACTTGCAACTTCGCTGTATCCGACCCGGTGTCCTTCAGTCTCGCAAAGTCTCAGATATCGCGAAAAGCAGTATCACTTTACAGCAAACAACACAGAGGCAGGCGAGCTAAACACGGCTAGCGATTGTTGCAAATGGCAGAGCCGAGGAAGAAGCATCGAAAACCCTTGACGGAAGGGAAACCTAACTGGATTGGAAATAAGCTGATAAACTTGGTTCCGAGGGGGGAGGGACAACAGTTCGTTTTTACGACGCATTTACTTTCAGACACTAGGGGGAGCTCGTAGTGAAATATTACGCAGACTTGCCTGGTTTCCCTTTAACTTCAAATTCAAGCCGGGTCAACATTTCACGTTGCTCCAATGTACTCTTTGTCTTTTTACCCACAATGCATCTGTGCACCCGTGTTATGCTTCACCTGAGATAATCCTAACCCTTAAGACTTTTATCTACCCTGAATGTTCAGGATGAGGAGAGGCGGCGTTCAGAGGCGCGGCGAGGGCTCGAACTGCAGGGGCTTCAATCTCACGAGCCACAGGAAAGAGTCCTGCTCCAACAAGAGGTCAGGTTCTTCCGGCAAAACATGATCATCGTCTACATGAAGCTGCGATGGATCCTCATGCACTGGAGACTCGGCCGCAGGACGGACGCCGCAGAGGAGGGAGCGCATGTAGAGGTTAAGAAAGGCAGTTGGAGTAAATATTTAATACTTACTGGATACGTGCCATTTAGAGTTTATCTAAAGTTTTCCGTTGGTTATTTTTCTGCTCGTTTCTTCAGTACGAGAGATTGGAGAACATTCCAGAACTGAGCAGTGTGATTGAGCAGGGGGACAGCGAGACAGAAAGAGAAGATAAAGTATGTCACCAGATCACAGGAAGTGACATCACAGAGCCCGCCCCACTCTTGCTTTCTCCAGAGAGATTTCAGTATCAAAAACAGGTACCAGACAAACGTATACAGAAAAAAAGTTCACCAGGAAAATAAAGATTGAAATACTTTTCCAAACTAAAACTGTGGGGTTATTAAGTGTTTTTCAAAGCAAAACAGTTCATATGAAAATATTAGCACTAAATATGGTGGCATGTCTGTCATTTCAAATCTCACTGATTCCTCATTTGATCATTGATCTCATTTCAAGTCTGCTGAGGTAATATACAATAACTATAAAATTGCAACTTCTGTACAGTAAAATACTCATCTGGACTTGTCTGTCTCTCTCTGTAGGTTGGTGAAAGTCGGCGGGTACTGAACGCCCTGCGCTCCCTGCTGGAAGAGCTGAGGGCGGAGCTTCGCGAGGAGGCCCAGCGGCGCTGGCAGCTGCAACAGACGCTAGCCAATGAGAGAGCAACGTGGGAAATGCAGAGGGCTGAAATGAGGAGCCATGTTGCCAAGCTGCAAAATAAGCGTTTAATCATAGAGAAAGACATCACCCGTGTACAGTTAAAGCTCAGACAAAACACACTGTTTCTGCTTATACACTCACCTAAAGGATTATTAGGAACACCATAGTAATATTGTGTTTGACCCCCTTTCACCTTCAGAACAGCCTTAATTCTACGTGGCATTGTTTCAACAAGGTGCTGAAAGCATTCTTTAGAAATGTTGGCCCATATTGATAGGATAACATCTTGCATTTGTGGGAGGCACATCCAGGGCACGAAGCTCCCGTTCCACCACATCCCAAAGATGCTCTATTGGGTTGAGATCTGGTGACTGTGGGGGCCATTTTTGTACGGTGAACTCATTGTCATGTTCAAAAAAACAATTTGAAATAATTCAAGCTTTGTGACAGAGTGCATTATCCTGCTGGAAGTAGCCATCAGAGGATGAGTACATGGTGGTCATAAAGGGATGGACATGGTCAGAAACAATGCTCAGGTAGGCCGTGGCATTTAAATGATACCCAGTTGGCACTAAGGGGCCTAAAATGTGCCAAGAAAACACCATGACACCACCACCACCAGCCTGCACAGTGGTAACAAGGCATGATAGATCCATGTTCTCATTCTGTTTACGCCAAATTCTGCCTCTACAATCTGAATGTCTCAATAGAAATTGAGACTCATCAGACCAGGCAACATTTTTCCAGTCTTCAACTGTCCAATTTTGGTGAGCTCGTGCAAATTGTAGCCTCTTTTTCCTATTTGTAGTGGAGATTAGTGGTACTCGGTGGGGTCTTCTGCTGTTGTTAAAGCAAACACTCAAGCATAATTCCAATGCAACTGGATAAAGAAACAATATCCATTGCTTCCATAATGCTGGGTTCATTGGAAAGATGAACAAGCTTAAATTTCCCTCACAAACAAGAACACATTTCTTTGGTGACATTGATTTCGTTGGTGTGTGTGTGCGCGCGCTATTCTGGTTAAAGTGCCCATATAAGGACTTCCACTGTACTTTCTGCACTGAAATTGCTCATAAAAGAAACGAAGTAAGATCGTTACATCATCCTGTCCCACAATTCTATGTGTGTGCGCATGGGGAATGTGATTGGTCAAGCCTGGTCGAGTTCGAAAAAATAAAATGGCGGCCAAGAAAGTGGCTGGAGCACAAATTTAGTGTAAATAAATGTATATTTTCACTTTTAACACCTTTTAATTGCATTTCTAATGAGAAATTAGTATTATAGTTTTAAAATATGTGATAAATATCACAAAGGCGCTCTCTGTTTATTTCAAGCACGCTGCCTATGAAGTGTGTCCAAAAGCGTTTCCCTTAGCTGCCTTCATGCCTCCGAAGTCAATGCCTCATGAGGCAGCGAGGCAACAAGTCACGGCCTAAGTTTTCGGATGCAGCCAATAAGTCAGAATACATGAAATAGCTTTAGACTCCCCTCCCAAGGATCAGTACAATGCAAAAAGATAAATGTGACACTTCCTTAGATTTGTGCCCAAACAGGGTTTCTATGAAGCAACATCATTTACTGTTAGAAAGATTCTTTGCATCTGCAAAACTGCAGTTCTAAAGGTCGTTGATTTGAGAGGAAGTTTGTTGATTTGAACACGGACCAACATTCCTAAAGCATTTCAATGTTTGGCTCATTTTCATGCAATTTTTTTAATATTGAGAGATAGATCCAGATTTTAATAATGAGATAACATGCATTGACTCCATTCATTCATCTTTCAGACTGATAAAAGTGAAGCAGTGCAGTAATATTTGTTTAATTTCTTGTTCAGTTTACTGTATTTATAAAGCTGACTTGCTGTAGGGTATGTTTATGCTCTTTCCTATTAAAAATGATTTGACTATATCACACAGTAATACTCTCACGATGAGCTTGAGATGTCTTGTGTACTGTTTTGGTGCTTGAGAGTTAGGGAACGTCTTTAAATAGACAGCTATATTTATGCAGTGATGCAGTCTGGCCATCGAACACTGTCCTGGTTTATTTAAAGACGGCATAGTCAGATGAGCCCTGCAAACTCAGACTGCAGGTAGATGAACATCTGAATGACAGATGTGGTTTGTAGTACATGACATGAACATGCATGCACAAAATTGCGGTATGCACTGTAGTAGGCTACATGCAAATTGATTTTATTTGTAGTAAAAAGTGTTTTTTTTCATGAGGGTACACTGTTTTCTACCTGCTTTTTTAAATATTACAGAATTCATATTTATTCTTGTCTTATTGTTCTCTGCTTAGCTGCAAGGGGTGAGTGGTGAGTCTGCAGGCGCAACAGATGCCCTGCAGCAGGAACGTGAGGAACAGTGCCGCCTGCTGGCCGACAGTCACAGCCTGACACTGGAGCTGCGCTGGAAACTGCAGCATGGAGAGAAGCGTTGGACCCGCGAACGGAACGAAATGTTGGACCGATTCGAGAAAGAGAGGCACGAATGGGAGCACAGCTTACGAGAAATGCACCGCAAGATGGAGAAGGTCAGAGGTTAAGTTTCAGTTCAGATGCCCTGCCATGTTCATGCCACTTAAAGGAATACACCACCGTTTTTCAATATTTTACTATGTTCTTACCTCAACTTAGACAAATTAATACATACCTATCTTTTTTCAATGCGTGCACTTTATCTTTGTACAGTGCGTCACGAATGTGTTAGCATTTAGCCTAGCCCCATTCATTAATTAGCATCCAAACAGGGATGAATGTAGAAGCCACCAAACACTTCCATGTCTTTCCTATTTAAAGGCTGTTACATGAGTAGTTACACGAGTAAGTATGGTGGCACAAAATAAAACGTGGGGATAAAAAATTAGAACCATAATTGTATGGCGGAATAGCGCTTATTTTGCAGCACTTCGACCTTGGCATGCCGTAACATCATCACTACTGACTACTCCCCCTCTCTTCCGTCAATATTACTGCGCCCGAGGTCGAAGTGCAGCAAACTAAGCGCTCATGGAAGTGTTTGGTGGCTTCTAAATCATCCCTGTTTGGATCCTAAGGAATGAATGGGGCGAGGCTAAATGCTAACACATTCACGTCACACTGTAAAAAGATTAAGTGTACGCATTGAAAAAAGATAGGTATGCATTAATTTGTCTAAGTTAAGGTAAGAAAAAGTAAAATATTGAAAAATGGTGGTGTTTTCCTTTAAGCCCTTTTCACACAGATATTACGAAAAATACACGGAAAATGCGTCCGGGATCGTTTGATTTTTGGTTCATACTGCCAATTATTTTCCGGAATCTGTGCATGCATTCACACACATACTGTTTCTCTCACGTGCGTGCATTTTTGTTTATGACAAGAGCATGTGATGCACTGTTCTGTCATGATGGTGAATGATCTCACAGAAGCCTTTAGGCAATTGTACGGAAATTTTCTGGGACCAAAGTGCTGTGTGAATGGGGTTTTATCAACATCAATGCTTCAGCATGTGATAAACAATGCCTATATCTCCCCTTCTTTATTTCAGATGCAGAAAGATCTCCGTCATTCGGAGGGGGCTCACCAGTCAGAAGGAGGTTCAGCGCATGTCTTCTCACCTCAGGAGAGCCCATCGAAGCCTCCCAGATCTCCTCGCTCCCCCTGCACAGCTGCACACATGCGCTCACACTCCGACTCTGAGGCCACGCTGGATGAGAAGGGCGCAGTGAGCAGACTCAGACCCTCCGAAGGACCTCGGGTTTCAGAGAACCTGTTTTTGGACGCCCTCTCTCTGGACTCCCTAAGAGAGATGGAGGTTCCCCCTCCATCATGTCTGGAGATGGAGAAGCGTTTTCCCTGCATGAAGGAAGTAAGAGACATCGGAATACTGTCAATCCACAGTCAATGAATTACCGAGACTATGGCTGGAAAAATCACTGTCGATTTCTGAAGCCACTATCATTGTGTGCAAACTGCATTTACATTTATGCATTTGGCAGACACTTTGATCAAAAGGGACATCATTTGCATGGTTATATTTATGATGCTTGCAATCCTTGCTCCTCTCTCACCTGTAGAAGAGGGGGTAATATTAAAAAACATAAAATACTACTGTATGCATTTATTTCGGTAATTCAAATGCAATGATAATGTTTTGTGCTTTGTTTCAGGCTCTGAATGAGATTTGTGAGACTGTAGAAACGGATGTTTACCCGGATGAGGAGATGGGTGCCGGCAGTCTGCTCAGGTACTGTGTGTGTCTCTGGCTGTATCTTAAACGGAAGACTGCAACCTCCGGAGGTTGCATATGCAGGCTGCATACATCATCAAGCCTGGTTTATTTCAGTTAAGAAAGTGCTACATTCGCAAGTCATAAGCTTGCAACATTTTACGATTAGTAAACTTTATAACAAATAATATTCTGAAATAAGACCTATGCAGCCTACAAATGGGACCTCTGAAGGCTGCAGCTTTCAGTTTGAAAAACGGTGTCTGTGTTGAGCTGAACAGACTTTAACATGTTCAACAATAGCAAATTTTCAAGGCTAGTGTGTAGACCTTGAAGTCCACTTGACATAAAAATTTTAGTATTTTGGCTTTTAGTATGAATATGCCTTAACCCCGATTTATAGTCGTGCGTAAGTTCTACATCGTAGCTGTGATTGGTCCACCAGAACCCCTCCCGTCAGGTAAAAAAACTGCGTCATAGGTATTTCCGTTTGCGACGGTGAAAACAAAGAATGGCCAAGTTGAGGAGTGATTTAACTCAAACTGCAACAAAAGTCGCTGTTTATTTACTTCCATCGTTGTATTCTCAAATCATACACAACAAGTTGCTGTTTCTTCTTCGTTTGTGGGTTAACTTGCCAAGCTGCTGCTTCTTTGACGGTCGTGCTGCTACCCTGGTTACACACATGAATACTGCCTACCAGTGGTCTGCATGTGTGTTTGCATGTTGACGCGGACGACAACGCAAAAGTGTAAATGAAAACCGACGCGGAACCTACGCTGTCACTTACAGCCTCCCACTTCCACCAGATTCCAGGTTGTTAGGTAAACGAAACACTCTTGGCTATTTTAAAAAAGGCTGGAGCCACTCAACATTCCCAACCCAACTAACTGATTCAGTGGAAATTACGTCAACGCATCAAATACAGCTGTGCATTTCGAGGCACTTCAGTGGTTAGGGTTAGAGAGAGAAAGATAGGCTGTGTCCGAAACTGCCTACTTCCATACTATATAGTAGGTGAAAAGCAGTAGGCGAGACAAGTAATATGTCCGAATTCATAGAATTCCAAAAATATTACGCGAAAATACCTGGATGACCTACAACTTCTGGCAAAATCCCGAAGTGTTAATTTGATGGACCATTTGCTATCTTGTAAGACCCGGGAAAGAAGTTATCCAACAAACAAGAAGTGTTCTTTTATGCAATATATGCAAATTTAACAGCTGTCCCGTGTGGGTAAATTGCGCTAGTTTAACGTCATTCCAGATAACGACTAACTTGTTGTTATAACAATGTATGTCACATGATGTATCAACATGGCAGATGTAGGACGTCCAAATTCTATATTCTATATTCATACTATATACTTCTTCATCTAAGTCAAAGAGAGAGTGTATAGGGTATAAGGCTTTGTTCTCTTCAGGTCAGCTCCTGTGAGTCCAGATTATTGATTCACTGTCCATTTATCACTGTCCAACACAGCGCTTCATTCACCCCAACACTGTTTCAGCTGCAAATAACCTTCAGTATCTTTCCTGACCGCCCCAGTCTGAATCTGTAAAGATGAATCGATCTTGCTCTGCCCTTGTTTGAGTGTAGGTCAGCAACTACGTTTAGATGTTTAATATTGCTGCCATTTCAACAGGCACTAAGGAGAACTACAAAGGCAAAAGAATCTCTTAATCTCAGTCTTTACTACCTCTTCCTCCACACTTTTATGTTAACATATACATAGTGTTATTATTTAAGGGATAAGGGTATATATAAGGGAATTGTAATTGTTATTTTGTTGGCAGTAAGGCGTCATGGCAATGTTCCCAACCTTTTTTTTTTTTTTGCATAAAACCGTGTATTTGATTGATTATAAATATGCTAGTACGTTTAGCAGCACTAATGTTAAGATGCTATGTAACTTCTGACAATATTCCCTCCACAGGGCAAAGTCGGTTTGCTCCATGAGCGAATTCCAGCGATTGATGGACAGCTCCCCCTTCCTACCAGACAAGAGCAAGTCTGGCGAGCACGGGCAGGATGATGTAACTCCTCCCCTTTCACCAGACGACCTCAAGTACATTGAAGAGTTTAATAGTAAGGGCTGGGATCTGCCCACAAGCTCCCTGACGGCTTGCCCCATGCCCGGTACAATAATTCCCCCTCCCGTGACGGAGGCCTGGGCAGAGAGGACAGAATCCCGAAGGGCCGAATCTAGTTCAGAAGCATTCCAGCCAGCCTCTTGGTACCTAACTACCAGCGCTACCCTGACCACCAACACCATGAGTAGTCCCGAGTACTGCCAAAAGCTCCCGCTTAGGACAGCACAGGGATCAGAACAGTTTGGGGTTCAGATCATTCATAGCCCTGCAAGAGGGGAGCGGTCTGCTATGGGCCCTACTGAGCAGGAGTATTTGTTCTCAAAAATGACCAAAGTAAACACAGGGGAGGTCATAGGAGGTGCAGAGGAGGTGTTTGGAGGCAGATGGCCATGTGAGTTGAGGAGTCATTTGGAGGCAGGACTAAGGCCTGGAGAGCACCCATTGCTTTGTCCTGCCGTAGGGTACAGTTCACCTCTAGAGCTAGAGATGGCACGCAATCTCAGTGATGACATGAAGGAAAAGGCCTTTTCCACCCTCAACACCATCCGATCCTCTGCGTCTGGATCCAGCCCTCCAGAAAGGCAGCTACGAGATATGGCGTGTCAGACGAACGGTTTAACCTCACGGGGCACTCAGACCACCCAGACCATCAGCGTGGGGCTCCAAACAGAGACCATCCGCACCCTCACCAGCAGCCCGCACCGCTGTCTAACACCCAAAGGAGGCTCCACCCCAATCTCATCCCCATCTAGGAGCCTGAGAAAGATGCAGTACTCTCCTGTAGTTCAGGCCAAGTTCGAGCGCCCCTGCTGTTCCCCTAAATACGGCTCACCCAAGCTCCAAAGGAAACCCTCTTCCAATTCTGTCAAAACCGACCAACCTGCTGCCCAAGTCCGTGTTCCTACCCCAACAGCTCAGCAGCAAAAAGGCAACAATGAATCCGCTTGGGCACGCTCCACGACAACCAGGGACAGTCCAGTTCACACCACCATCAACGATGGCCTCTCCAGCCTCTTTAACATCATCGACCACACGCCCATCGCTTACGACCCTGTGCAAAAGTTCAACAAGTCTCCCAGCCGCTCTCGTCCCACGGAGGCAGGGCCTCAGGGGTCGGCGGATTCCAAATCTCCAAGCGTTTGTGCCACACAGGGGCCTTTGAGAAACTCTCGGGGCCGGTCCCCAAGCCCTGTGCAGCTGATCGTAGAAACGCAGGGCGAGAAGAATCCTGAGGTTATTAGCATCAGACAGGATCTGTCCGCTCCGCCGGGTTACACGCTAGCAGAGAACGCCGCACGGCTCTTAAATAAGAAACTGCTGGAGCAGAGCTTCAGAGAGGAGAGGAAACTTTCCACTTCAACTACAGCTGCTCAGAACAAAGGGGATGCAGAGAAACCAGGATGTCTTGAGGTATGTCAAGAGGGATTTGGATTTTTATACGTGGATGAAAATGTTTTGCTCAGCTGATAATTACTGATTGATCAAATGACTCAGGTTAAGTTCGAATGGCATTTTTTCACGGCGTGGTACGACTTAGATCGCTTTGGTTTTCCACTGCAGATTGGTACTGTTTGAAAGTCGTGGGTTTGGGGTGGTTTCCTGGACAGGGATTAACTTAAACCAGGACTAGGCCTTAGTTTAATTAGGAAATATAGGCAATGCTCAAGGGCGCACGAGAGTACGCTAATCTTGATATCTTAGCAGTCTTAATAGTCAATAATCTTAATTATTAGCAATGACGCTAATAGTGACAATTCTCTCTAACCTATCACACTTTCTCTGCACATCACATTTTAGTATCGCTATGGCTCGCTTAAAACATCAACCGATATGGTCCTAAAAAATGAATCAGCTACTAGTGGAAAAACCCAGCAAAAAGTGGATCATACTGAGTCGTACCGAGCCTTACTATGCAGTGGAAAATGACATTTATTACAGTATATTTCATTGAAGTGTTTACTGTCCCTGCTGCAGGATCCAGCTAGGACCGGCATAGGCTGGTGAGCTGGTTTTGGCTGGTCTCCCAGCTTGGTTTTAGCTGGTATTACTGGTGTAGCAAGCTGGTCAAGCTGTGTTTTGGTCACTTTTTAAGCTGGTCTAGCTGGACTTAGCTGGTCAGACTGGAAGACCACCTGATCCACCAGCTTGACCTGCTTTGCCAGGCTGGGAGGACCAGCTTAAACCAGCTACTGCCACCTTAAACCAGCAAGGGCCAGCTACCAGCTTATGCTGGTCTTGGCTTGATTTTTCAGTAGGGGTGTCTGAAATGTTTCTCCTAAAATTATTTTTCTCTAAAAAAATATTAGCAAGAATCTTCTGCATCTCCATTTGTTCTGTATTTAATTGAATCTGTCTAGAAGATATTAAAGGTTCATACAGACTCAGTTTGTCTAATGTTTAGTGAGCGTGTCATATTACAGTAAAGGTTTGACTGCTTGATAAATGTTTTGGTACTAAGATAATTCAGTTTCAAGAAGCAAAACTACATTATTGTTGGTCTATGATTTAGTGCTTTGTTTTGAAACGTTGATCAAATGACACAGACTAAAGCCTGAATGTATTTGAGCCGCATGCTGCAATGCTAATGGTAACTTAATCACGTATGATATTTGCTGCCTGTTGTTTCCTTGTGTTGAAAACTGCTTATGTAAGTACTTTAGATGCGGGATGTTTGTATTCAACGTAATAAAGCTGTGTTAATGTATGCTGCCTGTCCATTTGAAGATTGATCCCTTATATAAACGTGCAAGACCACTGTCAACACATAGATGAACCAAATCCCAAGGGTACATTTACAGATTTTAACACGGTTGAAGACAGATGGTTCTTTATGTCCAATTGATGTTATTCTGAGTCAATGATTTATTTATTTTTTACATGTATTAATTCAATCTTTAATATATAAAGCGGTTAATAGATGGGATGAAAAATGTATTAATATCTTTTAAAAAATGTAAAAAATAACCATGGTTATTATTTTTTGAAATATATTTTTTAATATATTTTTGTGTATTAAATACAATTTGTAAACAACAATATTTGGTTACTGTAGCAAAACCGTGGTTAATTTATGTAACTAAGCATGTTTTTTTTTTTTTTTGCAGTAAAGCCATGGTTTTTTTAGGGTAAAAGTAGATGTCTCTTTTCTGGATTCGTAGAGTAATGTCACTGATGGGTTTTATGTTATATTATATTGTTCTCTATGCAGTGATGCTACTTTTACAGGTCAAAACTTTGGACGCTCCGTGACCTGTCTGGATTTAGCTGCTTCAGTTCAGGGATTCAGCGCTCCTGCTGTGCTTGTGTGATTTTGATGAGTGTGTTTATTCTTGTTTTTCTGGGTTATCTTCAGAACCATACCGTAATACTAACCGCACCCTGGGGACTGTAACACAGCGCTGTAAGTTTCACCGCTCTTCCCTGACCTCTGACCTCACAGTGCTCTCACTTGTGTTCGTCTCTGTGGTTTCAGTGGATTTGTTTCACCGCATGCCACACAATTTTCAGACTCTGTCTCACTGCTATGCATTATGGGAAATAACATACCTGCTTTGTTGTGGTCACACTCTCTCCTCATGTAGGTGTGAGCATGCACATCGTCTGATATTAATTGACATCATTGATAAACAGTTATCCAAAAAGCCATTGGTTTAGGGGAGATCAAGTCATGGACCGTAATTGATTTTTAATCCAAGGTTTGAGTTCCAATTTTTCATACGTTTTTTTTTATAAAGTCGCTTCAAAAAGTTCAAAACATCAAACCAGGTTGCATATGAGGTAATATGAGGGTTCATTTACACGTCATTTTCAGTCAAAACAAGTAAAGTTTGTGTGGTTTGGCTGTTCGTTTACATGACAACAGGGGCATGTTCAATCTCACACCGGTGCGCAACGTTTTGCTACGGTTTCCGGGTTGAACGACATGTTTCCTTTAAACGGTGTGCAACGGAATGCAACAGGTTTTAGAAGCGTTTTCTCTTGTTTGGTGGGTGTGTCAGAAATGTCAGCCCAATCAGTGGCAAGATGTATAAAACCACGCGATAATAAAGAGACAGCTCGCTCAATGGTTCAAGTTGGAATGTTGTCTTTCATTCTGGACACCAAGGTCAGTGACTGTAACATCGAGGGTATTTTACAGTATTAAACACACATTTATAACGATTTGATCAGTCCTCAGAAACATTTAAAAAAGAACACAAAGAATGGCCTCTCAGCTACCGTAGTTGCAACGCTTACGTCATCACAACAGAGTGTTCAATGCATCACCGTTTCTGTTTAATAAACGTTGTGCAACGTTTTGTCGGGGCTGAACGCAGCCAGCAGTTTGCGGTCCTGAAAATGCAAACTCTGTTTTTTTTAATACAAAGCCCTGTAGTCGTGTCTACATAATTTTAAATATTTTAAATGGCCAAAAATATATGCACTGAAATATATTTTGAAATATGTTTACAAATAAAAATATATATAAAAAATATATATAGGCTACTTTTGTATATTTTTAAAATATTTTTAAAATAAATATATTTTAAAGCATTTATATTAACTTTGCATTTGAAGAAAAACTTGTAAACTTGTAAAAAAAACTGTAAACATAGCTTAATATTTTATACATACATATACATTTTATACAAATGTATTTACTATTTTATTATTGGAAAAATATATTTTTTGCTGTATGGGTTGGCTGGCATGTGTAATACTCGTAATAATGTGTAATATGCGTAATAATGTGTAATATGCGTAATAATTTAGTCATGCTTGTGGATCTGTGTAAACGCAGATTTTATTGTGTCGATGTAAAAAATATCAAAAACGCAAAGGAAAAAAATTTGTTTTTTACTGCATTGCTGTCGTGTAAACGTAGGCTAAAAAAGAGAAGATTTCACAGTTAAGATTTTGACTGATTTGAAATTAGACAAACAGATTGGTTTATAGATTCAGTAGCAACATAAACAAGCGGTTGTCGTGGTCCGCACGTAACTTCCGGTAAACTCCGCTAAGAATAAATAACAACAAAGTTCTTTAAACGTAGTTTATTTAACAAGCAAAAAAACAACACATAGATTATGGATCCGAACTTTACTTCCGTTATTTTTTTATGGACTGACTAGTTTCTAAACTGATCTCTTGAACAAATGCCTCGTCGAAAATAACAAATGTTTTGGTTTCCTAGGTAATCTGTGTGTTGTTTTTTGCTCGTTATATAAATAAACTACGTTTAAAGAACTTTGTTGTTATTTATTCTTAGCTGAGTTTAAACCGGAAGTGCGGACCACGTTACTGGTGAAACCGTCTATACTGTTCAGAATAAAGACCAAAAGTATTTAGATATTTCTATTAAATATTTATGTCTAGATGTTATTAGATTGATAAAACATAAAGTTGGCAAACAAATAATTGATTTTAGAGCAAACATATTCATCTGACTATAAGTTAACTCAGGTAAAATCTTAATGATTATGGACAACAACAAGGTCGTCTTCTCAGCTGTGTTTGCGTCATATATTTGTGTGTGAATTGTTTGTAATTATTATGTATATATAAATAAACAAATACATGTATAAATTTAAGAAAAATATTATTTATGTATTTTTTTATATATACAGTAATATAAAATACACACAAATGTAAATGTTTTTAGATACATACATGCATGTGTGTGTATTTATATACACAAAGTAATTACACACAGTGCACACATTATGAAAAAATAAACTTTTATTTTGTATGCTATTAATCGCGAGTAATCTTTTGACAGCCCTAATGTACGCAGATATTTCTTGAGGTGACGCTGTGTTTACAGAGGATAAAAGATTGGATTGGGAAAGCTCTTGCTTAAAACTTTCCCTGTCAGTGGGTTTTTTTGTAAAAAGTTGTCAGCCAGCGCCAGCATTCTTCATGATTTTCACAAAAGTTTAATGCCTTCCAGAAAATGTTCTTTAAATAAACAAGCAATATATCAAATGAAAGAACAGACCATCTGCTTTAAAAAAAAAAGTTTCATCCTACCTTCTATTTTTATCACCTCTCAAATATGCGTAGGTTTCTTTAAAAACACCCAATTTTGAGCAAACAGCTGAAATAATTCAATTTTTGTGAAGGACATTTGAGATCAGATTCAGAGCAATCTTTAAAACATAGGAGTTCTTTCTCTTTCACGTGAGGCGCTACTTCCGGGTTGTATAAGTTGCGTGACACCCCCTGGTGGATATTAGCGGTATTGCGGAAAGCCGGAAATTCTCGTCATTGCGTTTTCTCTTAATTGACAAGGCGGGGAAAGAGTTAAAACACCTAAAACGTCTAAAATAAAATGCAACTTGTTTTGATGTTTTGTTCTGACAATGACATTTACAACGAGTGTCCACATGCCATTTGAGGCATCCGTGTATTAACCTCACATGTGGCTTTTTGAATGGTGTAACATTTATTAATATATAATCACTTTTTAATTTTTCATAGGTCCTTTGGCTGTTATGTGTGTTTGTACTTCCATGATTTTAGTTGGTTTCAAATTGTCTTTTACAGTCAAACATGTATGCGGATGAAGACCACAGTCTAACATCTTGGGCTCTTTCTGGGGTTTCTGTCCTTTTACCATGTTTACGGTCTCGTGTTAACAGGACCTGCTCAGCATGTTAGTTTTGTGTTGGATAATGTGGCTGGTGTCAGTGTTGGCTGTGTGTATTAACACCTGCTGCTAATGCTGAACATCATCACATAACATCTAACAGTGTGACGTAATCTCAGTGTTAGTGGTGATAACACGCTTGGTTGAGATCTTCACAGGTTAAAGGGCTTTACTTTTTAAATGTATGAGCAACAATGTCATTGGTGTGTTACTAGCCTTCAATATTAAAGATATCAAGGTTATATTTTCACATTATTTAGGTCTACAATCATATTATGATTTTATGTAGAAAACAGTAAACCACAAAAAAAATCATCTTTTGACAAAAAGCACACAAAGGGCATTGTTTCATCCTATATGATGTCATTCAGGTGATGGGTAGATGTGTCATGTTTCCATTGGGATGTATTATGTATGAGCTACCAGATGTCTGCATGGGACAATCAACTTTAAGCTTATGGTTTTATTTTCTCAATGTAGGACTTGCCACGTTCACCAGTTGCCCCGCCTCTGGACTCTCGCTTCCTGCGTCCGGCACGCCCCGCAAACCGACGCCCACCGTCCCGCTGGGCTGCCCACTCGCCGTCATCGTCCCCCAACTACAAAGATCGTACGGAGTTCCGTTTCCCCTCGCCAGTCAGAGCGGTTCAGACCATCCCAGAATCAGAGGAACCCGGTCAGGAGGTTAACCTTTAACCAGTCTGAGCTAATCTACATTACACCGCTGCTTCCTTGCAACTTAGGCATCATTTTGTTTTGGATTTTTTTAAACCAGCCGGTTTATCATTACAGTTTTTCTTTCCTGTCTGGAATAGCGTGATGGATGAAAAAAGCTCAGGGCTGATAACCAGAAGTATGGAGCCAGCACCGTAGTGCCCTTGAGCAAAGCAGGCTGTGTTTGGAATTGAATGCTAGTATACTATTTACTGCACAGTATATACTGTATCCTCTATACTGCCTACTGTCGTTTTCAAAAAGTATGTACTCTGTCAGAAAAAAATAACAATAATAATCCTTGACTGTCACCGGGGCTGCAGTACACTTTAAGAAAGTACACGTTTGCACCTAAAGAGTTCATATAGTACCTAAAAAAAGTAATGTACACACATCTGTACCTAAGTGGTACATATTAGGACTTTTTTTAAAGGGTACTGCCTCAGTGACAGCTTGGGACTTTTCTTCTGACAGTGTAGTATGTACCCGTAAACTTTGACTTCATTACATTAGCACATTTAAATACGAGCGACATTGAGTTAGCTGGATAAATAAATTAGGTTATTTTGCACCGTTAATCAAATTATGTCTAAAAACAAAGATTTATATTTTTTGTAAATTATTACTTTCGGTTCAGTGGTCACATTGGAAAGGGTTTAAATGGGTCATATTATGATTTTTTTTTAAAAGATGTAGAATAAGTCTTTGGTGTCCCCAGAGTATGTATATGAGGTTTTAGCTCAAAATATCCCACAGATCATTTATTATAGCAGGTTAAAATTGCCACTTTGTAGGTGTGAGCAAAAATTTGCTGTTCTCAGTCTGTCCTTTTAAATGAAAATGAGCTGTTGAAATGCAAACACTGATCACCATAATGGTGTTTTGTTGAAAATTGTGCTGTCAATAATTTTTTTTCTCTTTCTCTCTGCACTAAATGCCAATGCCGTGGTTGGATAGTGCAGATTAAGGGGCGGTATTATTGTCACAAAACGAAATCTAAATGATCAAATCGTTCACATGCTTGCAGTTACTGGGTTGTTCTTTTTCACATTTTCTAGGTTAATGCAAGCACTAGGGACCCAATTATAGCACCTAAACATTTTCGTGCTATGACCCCTTTAAAGTCGCCATGAAACAGAAGTAGCAATTGTCAATTTTTCCATATCATACACATATACAAGTGAAACAGCTTTTGACATGAGAAAAGATGTAGGGTGGGACTTGGTTTCATCCGTAAAGAACTGATTGGATTGTAGGAAGTTGGGATGAGTTGCTAATCGCTTCGATCTCTTACTGGTCGAAACAGGTCTTCGATAGCCCCGCCCTCGCGCTATTCCTCGTGACAGGAAGTGAAGAGAGGCGATTTTTTTGAGAAGGGGAGGAGGATAATGTTTTTGATTTAAAGATTAATAAAAAAAATGAAGTGCACAGATTAGTAATTTAAAAAAAAAAACGACTTAATATTTTATAAAATGTTTGTTTTTAATTTCAATTTCATGGTGACTTTAATACATTGCATTGTGGTAAACAGCCATTCTTATGTTCTCCAACTGCACATTTTAACAAATGTTTGTGCACTTTTAAATATTAAGGTGCTACACAGTGCCATAGAGGAACTATTTTTGGTGTTATGGTTCCATAAAGAACCTTTAAAGGGACTGTAAGTAGGATTTTAAGTGTTTTATTAATCAAAATCAATGTCTTATTCATAAATATGTCCTCGTTGGTGTCAAATGACCTCTGCCAGTGATCTGACTTTTCTTTGTAAGCTTAGAATTTCTTCTCTTTACTTTCATTGAAGCATCCATATCGTTCCACCGTATTGATAAACTATAATAGCAGAGAGGGACAAAAAGCACTAGCCTACCGCAACGCGTTTTCATTCAGAACACGTGAACCAGCTGAAACGGACAAGGAGATCGATGGGTACATAATGGCTACCATAGTTGCAACACGCATTTGGAAAGGCGAGGCGCTAGAGAGCACTGTTCGTTTGAATGCAAAATACAATTTCACCACTAGATGGGGGTAAATCCTACTTATTGTCCCTTTAAAGGGATAGTGCACCCAAAAATGAAGATTCTGTCATCATTTGCTCACTCTCATGTTGTTACAAACCTGTATAAATTTCGTTGTTCTGATGAACACAAAGGAAGATATTTTGACAAATGTTTGTAATCAAACCGTATGTGGACCGCATTTACTTCCATAGTATTCTTTTTTCCCACTATGGAAGTGTTTGAGGTCCACAAACGGTTTGGTTACAAACATTTGTCAAAATATCTTCCTTTGTGTTCATCAGACCAGTGAAGTTTATGCGGGTTTGTGACAACATGAGAGTGAGTAAATCATGACCGAATTTTCGTTTTTTTGGGTGAACTATCCCTTTAATATCCGAAAAACCTTTCAGTTTCACAAATGGTTCATTTGTAGTAGGGTTTAGGTTTTAAAAAGGTGAGAAAGAAATGGTTCTTTGGGGAACCAAAAAAAAAAGGTTGTTCTATCGCTGTCATAAGTTCATTATTGTTTTCCATGCATACAGACTACTTCTGTACTGCAGGATGAATAGTATGCTAGTATGCTTTTTCAAACATAGCCGACTTCATGCTGTTTTTGCGAGGAAGCTCCTTCACCATCTCCTGATCCAGTCTGACCACACATACAAGTACGCACACCACCAGAGCGACTGTATCATCAAGAATCTTTCTTAAAACCCGTCCTGCCACTAGGGGGCAGAGTTCTGTGAGCACCAGCTAAACTGACCATTTGGAAACAGAGCTAGAACCTTAAGAGATATCAAGGACCTGGAATGTACGGACACAAAACATCTGAAAGATGCATAAGAGGTGCCTGCACACACGTGACCTCTCAGTGTGTGTGTGTGTCACTGTACATGTATGCAATACATACGATGATTTATGTTATGTGTTCATTAAACAGCTGATGTGTATTTTTTTCAGGTTTTCTGAAAACTTTAACTGGACAGTAATGATATTTGTCGAAAGTTTACACGTATTTATGTATTTTTTCTCTCTTGTTTGGCGGGGTGAATGTCATTTGTTAAATTATGTTATGTGTACAGTATATACTTTATAAAACTATTTTCTTAATTTTAGCCTACTCTTCATCCCATTTCTGTTTGTACCCTTTGATGCTTGAATATAAAAATTTGTAAAGAGAATTAGATATAACAAAAATCTTAACTAGTTCGACAGGGAAGAATGATACATGATGTCAATCATACCAATGTATTTAAAAATCAAATGTAACATTTGAATGTTCAGCTTTGTACACAATGACAAACGGAAAGTTTGACACTAAAGCTGCTTTTCCGCCGTTGTGCCAAACCGTTCTCAACGTGTAATCGTTCAATACTGTGCCGAGCCGCTACGGATATGGTGACTTTTCTGATAAAAGCGTTGCTTGAAATGTAATACAAACACATCAGTCGAGATTTTACCGATGGTATGCAATGTAATTATTGAGCGCGTTATGAAGCATACTCATTTATTTTAGTTTTAAGGACTAGTTTTACCTAATCTCTGTTTATTTCGCTCAAATAATGCACTTTACAAGCTACAGAGAGATACTTGTAGCCAGGCAACAGAGAGTGACCAATCCTGAGCGGCAATGTCACTATACGTATTCTATCAGCACAATTAACTCATTCACCGCCATTGACGAGTTATCTCGTCAATTATGAGTTAATATTTAACTAATAAATATGCCTTTCTGGACGAATTTCAAAGTGAAAGTGTAATACCGCTTTTATCCACTTGATGGCGCCAAACCGAATTTATCAAAAACGGAAGTTAAAAAGATTTAATGATTTATTTTAACTGCCTTTATGTTTGATAGTCATTCTGAGTCTGATCTCTAACATAAATTCCTTTATAAAAACGCAATTTTTTAAGCTTTTTGCTCAAAATGTTGTATTTTTAAAGAGAAATATCCATATTTCAGTGGTTAAATTAAGTGGGAAAAGTAAATATATAATGAAACGTTTTTTCCCCATTTTGTTTGTTTGTTTGTTTGTTTGTTTATTGTTTGTTTGAAAGCAGAGGGTGTGTTCTTTAATTTGATATAATTTGTATGTTTATATATTTATAGAAGATAATTTTTCCTGCAAGGAATTTTGTGAAACTTTTGTTAAAATCACAAAAATGCAGGTGGGCAACTTTTCTCAAAAAGGCTGGCGGTGAATGAGTTAAAGCCTGTCGTACACCGAGCGAGATCCGCAACGCCACAAATTTAAAATTCGAACGCATAATTGGCGCCATCTATCCACTGTGCTTCTCACCTAGTGTGCAGCAGGCTTTAGACAACCGTACTAAGAATTACAGGCCGAGAGAGGTTTCTAATCGTACCGTGATGAACCAGGCACAGGTGAAACATAACTGTAACCGTTCCTTAGCAGTCTACATCGGTTCGACTCGACGGTGGAAAAGCACTACTATCCTTATGCACAATTACCAAGTCAAAAAATACCAACAGGAATCTGTACAGGATTCTAGAAACTATTATTATTATTATTATATGAATATTATTATTATTTTATTAATTCAAATTTCTTTTATTAATAATACTTTTTGATAAAGTTTTAATAGTCAGTGACTGACTTGACGTCTTGTTTTGTTAAACTCGCTGCTATATTCTAACACTGAATTGTTTTAAGGCGGTTTACGTCTGTGCACTGCAATTCAGGGTTAGCCCATAAACGGGTTAAAAGCAGTGCTAAGCTTAGATTTAAACTAAGGGTTAATGTCAACATGAAATCAATATTTTTACATTTTTCCTTTTAAATAGATGATTTAGTCGTCTTGTGCATATTACAACATGACACTTCATAAATGCACATTTCTTTGGAAAAATAAAGCGTATGAATATATTTTCCTTTTCTGCAAAGATTTTACTTTTTTCTTGTTTTATAAATTCATAAATCAAGTCCCACTTTTAACATTTCTTGTTGAATATCCTGCGATATACAGGATACGGTGCGGTACAGTCCACATATAATAAGTTGTGATGGCTGTTTCATGTTGACACAATGTGAAAGTTTCTAGTTTTCTATTGGTGGAATTAAACAATTCCCATTACGATACTTAAAAAATACATTCTCATTCTAACAGGAATCCTTTACACATTCCTATAGGATGTTTTGACTGGGATTGGACAGCCATTGTGCAGATACCATATTTGATATGCATGCCTTTAAACACTAGCACTTTAGTGCATGTATTCGGATGCTGTTGTACTTTGTGATAAAGCTCATATTGTAAGCCAACCCCACATATGTATACACACACACACATACACACACACCGCTGTTTGCGGGTTCTCAAATTGTCTTTTTTTATTTGTCTTGCTATCAACTTTGCATTGAGACAAGAAAACTTTTTAAGTCTATGGTTGTATCTATTAAATCATCTTTGTATAGCTGTTATTATAAATTATAAAGTTTTTTTCTTTGAAATGAAGTTTTAAATGAAGCCCCTGTCTAAAGTCTAATGATAGAGTGTGTGTTCAACTGGTAATAAATTGAATGTGTATTTCCCAAAAAAACTCCTATCTATCTAATCATTTCTTGTGTACTGAGATGTCGTTTACCACAGGCCTAAATTATTGTTATATACAAGCCTGATCTCACAGAAATTTGCATGTTTTACAAGTTGGCTAATTTGTATGAAGTGAATCGAACAAAGCTAACATATTTAAAAATAATATTTTGAAACCTTATCCCCAACACCAGAGAGGCAAAAGCAAATGTAAGAATGTGGTCGTACAAATGAATACGAATTAGCCACCTTATAAAATATGTACAGAGTGCAATGAAATTGTTTTGATACATACACTCACCTAAAGGATTATTAGGAACACCATACTAATACTGTGTTTGACCCCATTTCGCCTTCAGAACCTCCTTAATTTTCTGTGGCATTGATTCAACAAGGTGCTGAAAGCATTCTTTAGAAATGTTGGCCCGTATTGATAGGAAAGCATCATGCAGTTAATGGAGATTTGTAGAATACAGCTCCCGTTCCACCACATCCCAAAGATGCTCTATTTGTTTGAGATCTGGTGACTGTGGGGGCCATTTTAGTACAGTGAACTTATTGTCATGTTCAAGAAACCAATTTGAAATAATTCGAGCTTTGTGACATGGTGCATTATCCTGCTGGAAGTAGCCATCAGAGGATGGGTACATGGTGGTCATAAAGGGATGGACATGGTCAGAAATAATGCTCAGGTAGGGCGTGGCATTTAAACGATGCCCAAATTGGCACTAAGGGGCCTAAAGTGTGCCAAGAAAACATCCCCCACACCATTACACCATCACCACCAGCCTGCACAGTGGTAACAAGGCATGATGGATCCATGTTCTCATTCTGTTTACGCCAAATTCTGACTCTACCATCTAAATGTCTCAACAGAAATCGAGATTCATCCGACCAGGCAACATTTTTCCAGTCTTCAACTGTCCAATTTTGGTGAGCTTGTGCAAATGGTAGCCTCTTTTTGTAGTAGAGTAGAGTGGTACCCGGTGGGGTCTTCTCCTGTTTTAGCCCATCTGCCTCAAGGTTGTGCGTGTTGTGGCTTCACAAATGCTTTGCAGCATACCTCGGTTGTAACGAGTGGTTATTTCAGTCAGAGTTGCTCTTCTATCAGCTTGAATCAGTCGGTCCATTCTCCTCTGGCCTTCAGCATCAACAAGGCATTTTCGCCCACAGCATGATGATAATATCAATTTTTGCTACCAAAGGTAGTGATGCATTTAAATGTCATAGGTTTGATCCTCATGGAAAACACACTGATACAAAAAGCATAGACTGTATGTGACAAATAAACGTGCTTGAATGTAAATATACTATAAGAGGTCAAGAAGTTTATTTTCAGTGTTCCACTGTTGACCACAAGGGGGCGTAAATGTGTTTGAGAGAAAGTGTTTACTGTCATGGTGTACTGGATGTAAACTAGATTTGTTCTTGAAAGAAAATGTAAGTGATGTTTGCCCATGCAAAACAGTCAAATAGTGCAGTCCTCGGTGTTTAATCCTGCTGCTCAAGTCTTTGGGCTTTATTGTGTTATCCCTGACTATTTATGTATTTTAATGTATGATTCGGAGTACTGTTTCATATTTTATATATAAGTGGTCAAATAAAATCAATCAATATGGCTTGAGTTTACCTGTCTGTAAAGCATACGATTTTAAAGGTTCCACATAATGCATTGAAATTATATGTTAAATTGTTCTCTGATATCTACAGATATGTGGCTTTTATAAGTGCAAAACTATCCAGAGACAGTTTTACACGTCCATTTACAACCTTATTAAATTAAATGGTCAATTATGACCTTATTTGAAAGGTTCATGAATAATAATATTGAGCTCTGCTCTGATTGGCTGTTTCACAGAGCAGCTCCTTCAGTAGCTCTGTGTGTGTGTAAACAGACCTTATGTTTGAGCCTGTATCAGATGAAGATACAGATTTAAAGGAATAATCAATTGTTCAAAAACACTAGGGGTGTGTCTGTTGTCGGCGTTAAAGCCATGCACACTCGCGGGAAAGCTGCCATCTTAAATTAAAATACAACCGCTACAACCAAAAAGGATGCTCGCAATTGTGTTGAGCCGTTTCTCAATACCAAGTACGCCAAGTTCGGACTTGTGTCCTTCCTAGTTCGGACTTGCAAGTTCAGACTCGGAAGAACGAACTTCTGACGCGAAATGCATTCTGGGAAACTTTGCTGTCATAAGTCCACACAAGTCTCCTCTGATGCATCCTCTGTAAAATGGGCGGATCAAGAACACATCCGGGGATTTTATGTGAACTTGGGCTTGATGCGAACTTTAAATTGGAACAGTACTTGGGCCGCGACTGATGACGTTTCACAAGTCCACAAGAACGCAAGTACAGACAAGAACGCATATTGAGAAACGGCTCTGGGGTGGGGCCATGCTCATCAAGCCACCGTTTTAGCCCCGCCCAAATAATCCTGAACACACAAATGTGGATAAACTGTTTAAAGGCGGGGTGCATGATCTCTAAAAGCCAATGTTGATATTCGAAATCACCTAAACAAACACGCCCCTACTCCAATAGAATCTGGACCTTCTTTTGATAGACCTGCCCCACACATATGCAACCCAGGCAACGATGTCAATTAGTAGACACGCCCCATACTGCTTATTGGCTACAAGTGTGTTTTGGTACTCAGCCCAACTCTGTTTTCCAAAGTGTTTTTATAAATCATGCACCCCGCCTTTAACGGTGTAAAGCCGCCTTTCCTTTGTACATGACTATCGGAGCACTAGTGGCAGTCGTAATGGAGTTTCAGTTTAACATTGTAACATGGGAGAGAAGCTCATTCCAGCTCAAAAGCCTTCCACAAATGGTCATCACCATATGCAGCCCCTTTGCGACTCTCCATAGGGAAGTAATGACTTCTGGTTTATCGGCCATCGTTTGTCATGTAGTGGAAAGGGGGCTTAACTCCACAATTCAGTACTACATGGTCCAGTCTTTCTAACATTTACAATGTTTAAATAAATTCTCTGAAATTACTTTGCTTTTCAGAAACTTAAAGTGGTCATATTTTGAAAATATGTCAAATAAGTCTTTGGTGTCCCCAGAGTGTGTGTGTGAAGTTTAAGCTCAAATACCCAAAGATAATTTATTACAGCATGTTAAAATTGTCACTTTGTAGGTGTGAGCAAAAATGTGCCGTTTTTGGGTGCTGATGAAATGCAAACACTGATCACCATAATGGTGGTTTGTTGAAATTGAAACTCAATTGTGCTGTCAATTATTTTTTTCTCTCTCACTTTCTCTCTGCACTAAATGGCAGTACTGTGGTTGGATAGTGCAGATTAAGGGGCGGTATTATTGTAATTGGACTTGCTACCTACGTCAAAAAACAGGCAAAATCTTTTCACATGCTTGCACAGAATGGTTTACCCAAACTAAGTTACTGTGTCAGGATCCTGCCAAAGATATTATTTTATCTATAAGTCTTGTCATGATGGTAGGGTTCTGGCAGTCCGATGTTCGATGTGGAGTCTCATCATCTCTTGTTCCCGCCCCCCTCGTTCTCCTGCCTTCTATTAATTATCAGTTTACTCCCATCACCTATTGTTACCTTGTTTAGTTTTTCTTAGGCTATGTTTACACGTACATGGTTATTTTGAAAAACAGAGACATTTACCTTCGTTTGCGCCCTTCGTTTGCACGTAAACACACGTAGATGTCAAATTTCGAATCACTCTCGTGGTACTTTGGCGTCATCTAAAGGGGGTCGCACACAGGATGCGCAGCATATATGTCCCCTTTAAGCATTTTTTTCTGTTTATAGCACCACGTTTCTAGAGTGTTACAGATTCATTCATATGAATCGGGGGGTTTTGAAATGAGCAAAAGATTTATTGAAGATCTGCACAAAATGATCATGTCTAGTAACATATTTTACCATAATAGGCTTCTTTTAATAAGCAATGTAAATAATAAACTGTATCAGATACTGTACTGTATGTGTTTTTTCAAACACTTCTTAATACCCATAAACTAAACAACCAATCAGTCTTTTGTTATTTATAAACTCTTCTGAAAGTGCAGTCAAAGTTAGTAATGTCCAACATAACGGAAATCAAGGCATCCTTCATACAGGAAAATATATAAAACACAAATCAAAAAATAAAACATTTACATAATCTATCTCCTGACAGAATCAAACAATCAACAAAATATGATTGTATTGTAATAAAGTTTAGTGTGCTAGAGGCAAACGTGAGGCGATGTTTTGTTTGATAATTTTGCATGAACACCTTTTCATCTTTTTTATGAACTCTAAAAAATGGTGCTAAATTACTAAAAAGCTTGGAATCATAGGGGAACCCTTTTTAGCACTATATAGCACCTCTGTAGAACCATATACATTACACAACATATGGTTTCAATGTAGCACTATATGATTTTACATAGGTGAGGTTTAGTACTAAAAATGGTTCCCTATATGATTATGAGCCAGTGAAGCACTTTTTGCACCATTTTTTCACAAGTTTTACAATCTGATCTAGCAGTACCTGAGCTCACTTTAAGCCCAAACCCAAAGTCTTTAAGCTCAGGTGAGCTCACACATGTGAACGATTCATTGTGATATCAGATTGTCTTCACGCAGCCGCCTCGCACCTTTGACTAAACAGCACATCCACCACTTTAGGGTCAGCCAGGGTCGAGAGGTCACCCAGGTCTTTATCATTGCGAGCGATCTGCCTCAGGACTCGTCGCATGATCTTACCTGAAAAACAGGTGAATGACTTACATTTACATTTAGTCATGCCCAAATGACTACATTGAGCACCATAATTCAGAGAAATCTGACAACATTTAATGAGATTTACACTTAAAGAAGAGGAAAAAACAGAAAAGATTTTTTAGGGATTTTTTTATATTCCACTGACAACAATAAATAGTTTGCATTTTAAGTTTTCAAGTAAATACATTTTGGGGTGGTTTCCCGTACAGCGTTTAGATTAATTAATCCAGGACTAGGCCTTAGGCTATATCCACACGAAGCCGGTGCATTCCCTATCCGATCATTTTTTTTCCTTGCTCTAAAAAAATAATCCGTAAACACGAAACCACTGAAACCGACTGAAACCGGTGTAGTATATATGCTGGACCAGTATGGGGCGCTGTAATTCTGCCACAGATATACACTATACACGGAGAAGAAGACTTTGAGCATGCGCATAACCAACGTATGGTGTTGTCCATTATCGCTTTTTGGTCACCACAATTGCATAGAAGCAATAGATTTTGCTGTAATAAAGCTAGTAGGCTTTAGTTGCTTCTGTAGCACGAACACAATCACATAGTCCGCCGTTATTGTTGTTGCTGTTACGTGTAACGCTTCCGACACGTGATGTGATGACGTTTTCGCTACACAAAATATACGGATTGGCTGTACAGACGAAACCGCAAGGGTGTCGGTTTCAGATTTATCCACTTTAGGATCAGGTTTCAAAAAATAGCGGTTTCACTCTCTGAAATCGCCGGATCCGTGTGGATGAAACGCCAATACGATAACAAATTTATGCGTATACAGTGATTCGCGTCTCCGTGTGGACAGCCCCTTAGTTATATTAGGACAGTTTTGACAAACAAATCTTACAAAAATAATACTTTTGACAAAACAATGGCACTGAGATATGTTAAGATATGGTGTTTTTAAACTATGGCACATCAAACATTCATTTTAATCTGGGATTAGGATAAACCCTGTCTGGGATACTGCCCCATATGTTTAAAAAAAAAAGATCTAGAAATAAACAAGATCTTTAGTACATGATCTTCTTATTTATTCTCCTATCAGTTAAAAAAAATAGAAAATGTATAAAAGCTTGCTTGTATTACCCGAGCGAGTTTTGGGCAGGCCAGGTGCATTCTGGATGAAATCTGGGGTGGCTATTGGTCCAATCTTTTCCCTTACTGATAAAAAACAATATACACAAAGGAGATGATCTTAATTTCACAAACGTACATGTGTCAGTGACAAAAACACATTTGGCAAGATGAGAAACTCAAAATCTTTAAAAAAAAAACTTGTTTTAAAAGCACGCATCATGTTTATTTAAAGGCACGTGTATTTATGTTGATGTTATGCAATAAAACACCATTTTTATGAACGTTAAGACTGAATGGACCTGAAAATGTCAAATGGTGTAACCGCCAATTGCGCCAAAGAATGAGAAATATTAAATATTTTATCCACCTTGATGGCATTTAAGCATAATCATCAAAAACAAAAAATATTTTAAAATATCATTTTATTTATTATTTTTAAATGTAAATTTTAATGCGTTTTTGTAATATTTACCCTGACATATGCTGAAAACAGCTCTGTTTTCTAAATAATCTTGATGTAAAAATGTATGTAAAAAAATCATATTACATTAAACTAGATGCTTATATTTTATTCCACATTTTTTATGAATATATTTACATTTTTATTTAAAAAAAACAACAACTAGTTACACCAATTGACACAGACCAGTTACACCACATTGACATTTTTGCAATATCCCCCAAATATTCTTTAAAAATGAAATAAAACCAGAAAATTTAGACTTGGTACACAAAAAAGAGAAAGTATGCAAGAAATCTGCAAATTTATTTTGAAATTGTAACCCTTTTACATTTAATTAAACCATGCAGACACAAAATAATTAATGTCACTACCCACATATGTAGCTCAGTAAATTATTTGTGATTATGAGTTTTTACCTTTCCTCTTCAGTTCCTCCATTAGTGTGCGGTTAAACTCGATGTGGTCTTTCAGCGTGACGAAACAGTACAGACACTCTCCCTTTACCGCATGAGGACGACTGACCACTGCGGCTTCAGCGACTGACGGATGCTCAGTAAGGGCGGCCTCCACCTCTGATGTACTCAACAGATGACCTTGAAGAAAAGAGACGATCAGACATCTGCACATGCGTGTCAGTATAATGATGACTGTCACTAGCTAAACTTTGGGATCCATGTACAATCCAGTCTTGAATCTTAGAATCTAATGATGAGATTAGAAGCATCATAGTTTGATTGCACATTGATTTCAATCTTTGACATGACCTTTTATCTTTGTATATGTATATATATATGTATGTATATATGTATGTATATGTATGTATAGTACATATATATGTATATATACGAGATAAATCCATTTTTTACATTTTTGTCAAAACATGTTTATTATTATGTTATCATGTTATGATTTTGTTTTATGGTGCTACTTAGCTGTATTTTTTAAGTTATGAAGGTTTAAATCAAAACAAATCAACTGCGGTTTAATTGAAATTAATTGGAATGCACAACGAAAACACAAGATTTCTGAACAATTAAAAAATGGTGGTTATCTCATTTTTCAATGAAACTCTTCACATATATACATATATACATACATTATATATAAACATACATATATATATTTATAAAACGGTTAGTTCCAATCCTTGATTCTGATTGGTCAATAGGTGTGCTTTATTCACGATAAAACACTGCTATGACCGCTTCACCCAACGGTTCTATTTAATATCACTGCGCCCTTAGCAACACCCTTAGCAACACATAAACATGTAATGAGACAAAGTTTGAGAACAGTTTGTTGTTTTTATTTGAGCTTTCATGTTGTTGTTCGCAGTCAGGGACTATTTTTTCTAGCGGAAGGAATGATTTTATTGATTTAACTTCATGAAAGTTGCACTAATATTTTTTCTACTTTAATATTGTGTGGTAACCGTTTTATAAAAGCAATAAGGTACTCGAGGCAAGTGCTGCATCGTGAATAAGCAACGGCCGAAGGGGTTGCAGTCACTCCGCTTCGTTTCGTGCCTAACAACGCCCTTCAGCCGTTACTTATTCACGACACAGCACAGCCTCTCGTACCTTATTGCTTACATATATATATATATATATATATATATATATATATATATATATATATATATATATAATGTATATATACATACATATATATACATACACATACACACATATACGTATATGCATATATACATATGTGTGTATATGTATATGTAAATGTATATGTATATATGTATGGATGTTTATATGTATATATGTATATGCAGTATGAATGCCATTTATAGCTATATATATATATCCATAACCGCTGGGTGTGCTGTATTGAAATCTTAGGGCCTCACCAGAGACATTCAGCATGTCATCGATTCTTCCAGTAATCCAGTAATATCCGTCTTTATCCCGCCGGCAGCCTGAGGACACAAGGACACAATCTCTCAGCACACTGCAATACGATACAGCGATGGGTCAGTCTAAATATAGTAACTGGTTTAGTTTAGTGACACTGCTTTAAACAGCCACGTGGTGACCCGTACGGGATTTCACACTGGATGTGACAAATATTCTGAATAATGAAATCCATTAGTATTGTTAGGAATTACACAAGAAGTTACAGAACATGTTACACGAATTTACTGTACATCATAATACCCATGTTATACTTTCATTAGAAATGTTACCTTTATGCATTCGGCAGATGCGTTTTTCAAAGGACCTTTTTAAAACCTTTATTTTTCAAACACTTATTCAGGGTAGGGTGTAGCTCAATTGGTAGAGGATTGCATTAGAGGCGGAAAACTTTTTGCACATCCGAATAATATTTTTAAATGTAAAAGTGCGCTCAAATAAAGAGTGATACTGTTGCAACGCACAGTCGCACATGTGGTTCAATGTGCTCTTTTTTTCCCATGCACGTTAGCACAACCGCGATTTTAAAAAAAAACTTTTTAAAATGCCGCGTCGGAAAGTGCATTGGAGAGAAGCATAAAAACGGCATGGTCGCGTTTTTTCTTGCGGTTTTAGGCGCAAAATGTGAACCGCCCCTTAGGAATGCAAAGCTCATAGGTTTGATTCCCAGAAAACACAAATACAATGATAAATATATAAAACTGATAAAAATATAAAACTTGAATGCACTTAAATTCGCTTTGGATTAAAGCCAGATGAATAAAATAAAATAAAATAAAATAAAATAAAATAAAATAAAATAAAATAAAATAAAATAAAATAAAATAAAATAAAATAAAATAAAATAAAATAAAATAAAATAAAATAAAATAAAATAAAATAAAAATCTGAACCTTAAGGTGAAGTGTGTAACTTTTAGAAGGATCTAATGACAGAAATGCAATATAGTATACATAACTATATTACCAGTGGTGTATAAAGACCTTACATAACGAACTGTTATGTGTTTATTACCTTAGAATGAACTGTTTATATCTACGTCCCCTTACATGGAAGTCACCATTTTGGGCCGCCATGTTTCTACAGTAGCCCTAAATGGACAAACTGCTCTACAGAGGGCATTTTGACCCTACGGTATTTTTTTTTTGGATATGTTTGTCCTGTGGTGAATACCGTAGCTTCCCTATGCGTTTTGGTAGACGGTGAACTAAGCCGTTGGTTGCAATTCACAATCTCACTGCTAGATGCCGCTAAAATCTACACACTGCACCTTTAAAGCAACACTAAAGAGTTTTTGCTCTTTGCTCCCTCTACAGGTTGGAAGCGGAATTGTCCATTACCACTGTCGTAAATAATTTAGCCTACTGCAGCAAAGCTGGCTCTGATTGGATTGTAGGTCTGCCGTAAAGCAAGTTTTTTGTAGTTTTCACTCGAACTACAGGGCCGCGACCCGATGGTTGGAAACTTGGTTTTGGCCGATAGAGGGCTGCAAAGCGAATGTGAAAGTGCCGTTTACCCTGTTTCGAGTGGATGAACGACTAAAAACTTTTTTGGAAACGTTATTTGAAGGTAAAAAACTCTTTGGTGTTGCTTTAAGTTTATCAGCTGTTTGTGTCAACATTGCTGTGGTATGCTAAGATCTGTGCACAGTATTGACAGTCCATAAGGATTTAGTTCAAAAGGTTCATTACAGGTGCAATGTGGGACTTTTAGCGACATGTAGCAGTAAAACTGTGCAAAAAAAATAATTTTTTAAACGCATAAAGAAACTACGATACCCACCACATGACAAACACGTCATCGTCTGAGACAACGTAGTGAGGAAACACGCTATATAGAGCAGTTTGACCATTTAGGGCTACCGTAGAAACATGTAAGGGGACCCGCAGTGTATGTAGATAAAAATGGCTCATTTTAAGGTAATTAAAACATAACAGTTCATTGTCACGTCTTTATACACCACTGATAATATAGTTAAGAATAATATAATGCATTTCTGTCAAAATATCCTTCTAAAAGTTACAAAATGCACCTTGAAGAGAAACATAATTTAGTATACAAAAATTTGTTAGGAAAAATAAATTTTAAAACAACAACTGATAGTGTAAAAAATAGCACTAAAGTAACTAATGTGTTGTAAATTTATATAAGACTTAATAATTTGACATTACTAGCCATTTACAAATTTACAAATGTCACATGCTGCAGGATTACCGTCTCCTGTCACATAGAATCCTGGGAATTTTCGGAAGTAGGTGTTTTCGAAGCGTTCCTGATTCCCATACACACCCCTCATGATTCCCGGCCAGGGCTTCCGGAAAACCTGAAAACGAAACATCAAATTAACTTTTACATTTGCGCATAGTTGTGCAGTTTCACAAATAAAAAAAACTAAGATATAAATCTCACCAGATAGCCCTCAGCCTCCCCCTCTAATTCTTCTCCGTGCTCATTTAAAATAGCGGGCTGAACTCCAAAAAATGGGAACGTCTGCAAGGTAAAAAAAGGGAAAATGTAGTCCGACCCATCATTTGACTATTTTTATACAGTAAATGATTTAAGGGGACTCACGGCAGATCCTGGCTTCAGAGGTGTAGCTGCTGGCAAAGGGGTCAAAACATGGCCGCCCTGCCGACAGAAAACCCAATTAATCTCATGGTTGAATAGTAAACTTGTTTTATGAAACCTATTATTTAGGTCTGAAACTTGAGCATTTGTTAAACACCGGCCTTAAAGTGGCTTGCTGCTAAACTTGGTTAAACCAGACCTCTGCTGGTCTGTACAGGGGATTACTCGCACTCTGTACAGTTGCCAATGTACATGTAGTTGGTCAGGTTTTGTGGTAATGTAGTGTCAGTGATCTTTAATGTAAAGCTTTAAATGTTTTACCGTCTCTGTTTGCCAAAAGGTGTCGATAACCGGACAACGCTTCTGCCCCACAACTTCATAATACCAAAGCCAAGCCTCCGGGTTTATAGGTTCACCAACTGTACCCAACACACGCAAACTGGACAGATCATACCTGAGAGAGATGGAGAGATCCAAGATTACATGATTTACATGTGTGCATGTGGCAGAAGCTTTTATCCCAAACATATATTTTTATAAGTATGCAAGTTCCCGGGAAAACAATTGGGTTGCTAGGGCGGCGCTCTACCAGTTGAGCTACAGGAACACAGTTTTTCCTTAAAATAATATGGGAATTTCACTGTTTATTCACTGTCTTTGCATGGAATAATGAATCCACTTGTGGAAGACAAGTTTTTTTCTGCCACCAAATGATTTTTGTCCAATAGATGGCGCTTTTAACATTCAAACATCTCTCTAGTGTAAGTACTGACTGTGTTTGATAAATGTGAATTCAACATGTGTCTGTATGGTTATTACGTGTTGTGTGCGTGTTTGTTATTGTGTGCAGGAGTTGTGTGTGTGTGTGTGTGTTTGTTGTCTGCCATATTTTATGTATGTTGTTGTGTGCAGGTTTGGTTATGTGTTTGTCTGTATATGTTGTATGCGGGTGTGGTTGTATGTGTTTGTTATTGTGTGCAGGAGTTGTTGTTGTTGTGTGTGTGTGTGTGTGTGTGTGTGTGTGTGTGTGTTTGTTGTGTGTGGTGTTGTTGTATTTGACTGTTGTTGTGTGCAGGTTTGGTTATGTGTTTGTATATGTTGTATGCGGGTGTGGTTGTATGTCTTTGTTAATGTGTGCAGGAGTTGTATGTGTCTGTTGTTGTGTGTCTGTCTCCGTTGGTTGTGTGCAGGTGTGGTTGTATCCCTGCAAGTAAGCCTACGATGGCCCTTTATGGGCCCACTTAGAGCTAGTCTCAACATCTGTCTGAAACCTAAAATTGCATTTCACATCTTACTTGTAGAGTCACCCTCTTAACCTATGTCAAGATGTTGGCTGTTTCATTTGGGGTCACCATTGTTGTGATCAGTGGTTGTTTTACTTGGACTTTGACTCTTGACCGTTAGCTTGTTAGTGTTTTCTGGCTGCTATATCTAAGTATGTTTAAAACACATGTTATAGCAAAGAAAAGGCAATTGTAATTGAATATTGATGGTTGATACATAAACATTGTCAAACATGTAAGGGATAATGTAGAGGCAGCCGGTAGTTATTGGGAAATATGCCCCGACAGTGTGATCAGGACCCGACGCGAAGCGGAGGGTCTTGTATCACACTGAAGGGGCTTATTTTCCCGATAACTACCGGCTGCCTCTACATTATCCCGCTTATTACACGGCTACTTGTCACATAAGAAAAAAACGGACATGATTATTAATTTGAAACATTTTATTGGCATATTTGTTTTAAATTAACATTTTTATCCTTCCGCGAAACTTTGCACAGATGCATGAAATGATCGTAATACCTTATTAAGATCATCTGCTTCATACTTGTCTGTCTCCATTTTTTTCTCTTTTAGCCAGTCTTTGAGAAGTTTTAATGCACATTCTGTATTTTTTGTGTGTTGGCTTCGTAGCTGTCATGCTCTATTTTGTCAAGTTCAGTCTCAGTAAGCTCTCTGTGTCTTGTTGTTGTTTGTTCATCTATCCACTGTTTAAATGTTTTGTTTTTTCCGTACATGTTAAAATTAATGTCAAAATTTTCCATTCTTAATTGTGGTTGTCCAGTGTTTGTCAAAAGATGGCGCCAAACAGTAATCTTTATTGGTCTTTATTGGCGCGGAACGATTTTAATCGTACAAGTAGTACCGGCTATGCGTTATTACTTTGGAGCGGTTATTATTTGAAAAGAATGAACCTGCAAATGTCTCAACTGACCAATCAGAATCAAGCATTCCAGAGAGCCGTGTAATAAAATCATTTAATGAACAGATTTATTAATATAGTTTTCCCCCCTCATCCGAAGCATCATTTTCCATTAATAATGAAATGCTACAGTGTGGGGTCCAGAACTCTCATGGCGGTTTGTCATTCTGAAGGATTTTGATAGTTTGCACATAAACATTAACCACTGCACAATGTGGATGCACAGACATCAAGAGTCAGAGTGTGGATCTCAGCAATGGTGACAAAGAAAATGGTACAAAAAAGGTCATTATTTATTCATGACGCAGTGCATTCTGGGAGTCCTGGATGAGATTTGTAATTTGTTGATACCCAGCATGCATTGCAGCATGAAGCTTCTCACTTTATTGTCACCATCATTGTGATTCATACTCTGATTCTTGATATTTGTGTGTCTACATTATACAGCGGTTAATTTTGAGTGTCAGTGTTTTAAAATTCTTCTGAAGGACGGGCTGCTGCGGGAGAGCTGGATCTCGTGCTGTGGTGTCGCATTGTTAGAGAAAGATGCTTCTGATAAATGTGCAAACAATAAATTAATACATACGTTTTTATATGATGATGTTTAGACTTTATTTACTGACCTGACCACCACCAAACGATTGCACTCTGCCATAACAAACATGTCTTAAACACACAAAGTTATAGCAATCAAACGATTGAACAATGTAAGACGCAAGTTCAACTAAATAAAACACTGATCACAATAGTGGTGACTTCGAATGAAACAAAATCTCAACCTTAAGTAAGAAAATGACTCTACAAGTAAGAGGTAAAATGCAATTTTAGATTTCAGACAGAGATGTTGAGAAAGAGGATAACAGCGCTTTTAATTCTGCTTCATTGTTACTTTTTAACACTCTGTAAGATGGGACAATATATACATCCAGCAGTGTTTATTTAACTCTGGGTATTTTGCTGGATGAGGACTTCCTGGGGGCTAAGTGAGGGCTGCCCATGCAGGGCCAGCGCTAAGGGGCCAACGTTTCGCCAGTGAAGGAACCTGCGCGGGGCCCTTAGGCTATGCCCATACAGGGCCATCGTAGGCTTACTTGCAGGGATGTGTTTGTTATTGTGTGCAGGAGTTGTTGTATTTGACTGTTGTTGTGTGCAGGTTTGGTTATGTGTTTGTCTGTATATGTTGTATGCGGCTGTGGTTGTATGTGTTTGTTATTGTGTGCAGGAGTTGTTGTGTGTGTGTTGTTTGTGTGTGTGTTTGTTGTGTGTGTGTGTGTATTGTGTGCGGGTGTTGTTTTCTTTAACTGTTGTTGTGTGCAGGTTTGGTTATGTGTTTGTTTGTATTTATTGTATGTGGGTACGGTTGTAAGTGTTTGTTATTGTATGCAGGAGTTGTTGTTGTGTGTGTCTTTGTTGTGTGCGGTGTTGTTGTATTTGACTGTTTTTGTGTGCAGGTTGGTTATGTGTTTGTTTGTATTGATTGCGCACGTGTGTGGCTGTATGTGTTTGTTAATGTGTGCAGGAGTTGTTGTTGTGTGTGTGTGTGTGTGTGTGTGTGTGAGTGCGTGTGTGCGTGGGTGCGTGCGTGTGTGCATGTGCGCGTGTGCATGTGTGTGTGTGTGTGTGTGTGTGTGTGTGAGTGCGTGTGTGTTGTTTTTGTGCTCACTGTTGTAGTGGTTCTCTTCCATATTTCATCAGCAGTCTGATAGCAGTGGGTGCTGTGTAGAATTTAGAGACTCCATATTTCTCAATGACCTCCCAGCATCTGCCCACATGAGGGTAAACTGGAACACCTTCAAACTACACACACACGCACATGCACACAAACACAAACACACACACATTCAGGCTAAATTACTAATAATCATAAAGAAAACTAATAAAAAAAACATTATTTAAATGTACTAAAACATGCAACCAATGCTTTTGCATAAAAATTGAGCACAGATCTTACGAGCACGCTTGTTGCTCCATTGGCTAATGGCCCGTACGTGATGTAGGAGTGGCCTGTGATCCATCCAATGTCTGCAGTGCACCAGTACACGTCGTCATGGTGATAATCAAACACATGCTTAAATGTCAGTGATGTATATAGCATGTAGCCAGCAACAGTATGAACAACCCCCTGTAGAGAGAAATTAATGAGGGAAAGAACCTCTTTAAATGAGTACTTGCATACAGCACAATCTGTAAGGCATATATCAACATGCTTTGAATTTTCAAATGAATTTTCATTTTTGGGTGAACTATCCCTTTAAGGGTCACTTGCCTTGGGTTTTCCTGTAGAGCCGCTTGTATAAAGTATGAAAAGAGGATCTTCAGAGTCCATCCACTCTGGTTCACACTCATCTGACACCCCATCCAGAAGATCATCCCACCAAATATCACACTCAACGTCCCATGGGGTCTAAAGCACACACAGGTTTATTTCACTGCATTATTAAGGATATCTCATTCACTTCCTCCCATAACACCTGATAATGGTCTATCACATCCATTCATGTCTCAACACTGTTTTATGTCAACAACATGTCAGTACTGTTTTAATGCGTTTCTTTGCACATCATCACACTTTAATGTTATATTTTGCACATTACACTTTACTATGCTATTACCTTCTGCAGCTAAATTATGTGTAGGGATGTTTACAATCATTCTCTTTTGTAATCAGAGCCATATTGCATTGGTTGGCGCTACTTTATTATTTATTTTATGCATACTGTAGTGTCTTGTACTGTCTTGCATTTGTCTCTTGTCTGGCACTGTTTGCACTAGATTGCACACATACACTTTATGTTGCTAGGCTAAAAATGTACTTTTTCTAGTCTTTTGCTATGTGTTGATTTATGTTGGTCAGTATTGCCATAGTCCTGGAGAAACGCTGTCTCATTTCACAAGGGCTGTTTCTCAATTCCAATAACGCGAAGAACGGACTTGCATTCTTGTGAAGACTGGTCTTGCTAGGCGACCTCGGAAGAACGAACTCAGAAGGTTGCAAGAACACAAAGTGCACTTGTGAGAATTGAGATGTGTGCGATCTTCCTCTTGGTCACCTGACCTCCCCAGATTTCAGGGTGTAAGTCTGCACTCGATGCATCCTCGATATCAAGAACACATCCAGCTATTTTCATGCATCCTCTGTACTTGTGTTCTTGAGAATTGGAATTGAACTTCGGCCCTGTCCCAAATGGCACACTCCGGACTTGTGGTCCTCCTCAGAGTCCACACTTTGATGACATCATGTAGTGCAGACTTTAGGGCCCCTTGAGGCCCTGTCCCAAATGGCACACTCTGGACTTGTGGTCCTCCTCATAGTCCACACTTTGATGACATCATGTAGTGCAGACTTTAGGGCCCCTTGAGGCCCTGTCCCAAATGGCACACTCGGGACTTGTGGTCCTCCTCAGAGTCCACACTGTGATGACATCATGTAGTGCAGACTTTAGGGTCCCTTGAGGCCCTGTCCCAAATGGCACACTCTGGACTTGTGGTCCTCCTCAGAGTCCACACTTTGATGACATCATGTAGTGCAGATTTTAGGGACCCTTGAGGCCCTGTCCGAAATGGCACACTCCGGACTTGTGGTCCTCCTTATAGTGCACACTTTGATGACATCATGTAGTGCAGATTTTAGGGCCCCTTGAGGCCCTGTCCCAAATGACACACTCCGGACTTGTGGTCCTCCTCAGAGTCCACACTTTAATGACATCGTGTAGTGCAGACTTTAGGGACCCTTGAGGCCCTGTCCCAAATGTGACACTCTGGACTTGTGGTCCTCCTCAGAGTCCACACTTTGATGACATCATGTAGTGCAGACTTTAGGGCCCCTTGAGGCCCTGTCCCAAATGGCACACTCCGGACTTGTGGTCCTCCTCAGAGTCCACACTGTGATGACATCATGTAGTGCAGATTTTAGGGCCCCTTGAGGCCCTGTCCCAAATGGCACACTCCGGACTTGTGGTCCTCCTCAGAGTCCACACTGTGATGACATCATGTAGTGCAGACTTTAGGGCCCCTTGAGGCCCTGACCCAAATGGCACACTCCGGACTTGTGGTCCTCCTCAGAGTCCACACTTTGATGACATCATGTAGTGCAGACTTTAGGGACCCTTGAGGCCCTGTCCCAAATGGCACACTCCGGACTTGTGGTAATCCTCAGAGTTCACACTGTGATGACATCATGCAGTGCAGACTTTAGGGCCCCTTGAGGCCCTGTCCCAAACGGCACACTCTGGACTTGTGGTCCTCCTCATAGTCCACACTTTGATGACATCATGTAGTGCAGACTTTAGGGCCCCTTGAGGCCCTGTCCCAAATGGCACACTCCGGACTTGTGGTCCTCCTCAGAGTCCACACTTTGATGACATCATGTAGTGCAGACTTTAGGGCCCCTTGAGGCCCTGTCCCAAATGGCACACTCCGGACTGGTGGTCCTCCTCAGAGTCCACACTGTGATGACATCATGTAGTGCAGACTTTAGGGACCCTTGAGGCCCTGACCCAAATGGCACACTCCGGACTTGTGGTCCTCCTCAGAGTCCACACTTTGATGACATCATGTAGTGCAGACTTTAGGGACCCTTGAGGCCCTGTCCCAAATGGCACACTCCGGACTTGTGGTCCTCCTCAGGGTCCACACTTTGATAACATCATGTAGTGCAGACTTTAGGAACCCTTGAGGCCCTGTCCCAAATGGCACACTCCGGACTTGTGGTCCTCCTCAGAGTCCACACTGTGATGACATCATGTAGTGCAGACTTTAGGGACCCTTGAGGCCCTGACCCACATGGCACACTCCGGACTTGTGGTCCTCCTCAGAGTCCACACTTTGATGACATCATGTAGTGTAGATTTTAGGGCCCCTTGAGGCCCTGTCCCAAATGGCACACTCCGGACTTGTGGTCCTCCTCAGAGTCCACACTGTGATGACATCATGTAGTGCAGACTTTAGGAACCCTTTAGGCCCTGACCCAAATGGCACACTCCGGACTTGTGGTCCTCCTCAGAGACCACACTTTGATGACATCATGTAGTGCAGACTTTAGGGACCCTTGAGGCCCTGTCCCTAATTGCACACTCCGGACTTGTGGTCCTCCTCAGGGTCCACACTTTGATGACATCATGTAGTGCAGACTTTAGGAACCCTTGAGGCCCTGTCCCAAATGGCACACTCCGGACTTGTGGTCCTCCTCAGAGTCCACACTGTGATGACATCATGTAGTGCAGACTTTAGGGACCCTTGAGGCCCTGACCCACATGGCACACTCCGGACTTGTGGTCCTCCTCAGAGTCCACACTTTGATGACATCATGTAGTGTAGATTTTAGGGCCCCTTGAGGCCCTGTCCCAAATGGCACACTCCGGACTTGTGGTCCTCCTCAGAGTCCACACTGTGATGACATCATGTAGTGCAGACTTTAGGGCCCCTTGAGGCCCTGTCCCAAATGGCACACTCCGGACTTGTGGTCCTCATCAGAGTCCACACTTTGATGACATCATGTGGTGCAGACTTTAGGGCCCCTTGAGGCCCTGTCCCAAATGGCACACTCTGGACTTGTGGTCCTCCTCAGAGTCCACACTGTGATGACATCATGTAGTGCAGACTTTAGGGCCCCTTGAGGCCCTGTCCCAAATGGCACACTCCAGAGTTGTGGTCCTCCTCAGAGTCCACACTTTGATGACATCATGTAGTGCAGACTTTAGGGACCCTTTTTGCGAGTCCATGTGGGTGCACCGGAGTCGTATTTTTGGACAGACTCGAGCGTTACACCGGAAATAGGTAGAGAAGTTGCCCGTCAGTGTGAACTCCTCCCTCCCGTCGTCTGATTGGTCTGATTGCTCTTTCGCAATGACTTCTGGGTTTGTTAAGTGCGCGAAGCCTGCTGCAGTGCGGGCTTCGCTGAAGAAACGTATCAAGGGGCAAAGGAGGCGCTGATGAGCACACTTCAAAGTGCAAAAATGACAGATGGGACACCCTACGGACTCATAGACTAAGCGAGCACGTGCAATTTAAGGCCACGAGACCGAAAGTCCAAATGAAGTGCGCCATTTCGGACAGGGCCTTCGACTGTTAAAGTCGCAATGAAATTGAAATGAAAAACAATATATATATATATAATCATAATCTTTAATCAAAAATGCAAATCTCCTTCCCTCCTTAAAACGATCTCTCTTCACTTCTGGTCATATGGTATGGCAGGTGGGCAGGGTCTGGGAAAAGATTGCAGCGATTAGCAATTAGCAACACGACCCAACTTCAAATGATCCAATCAGATCTCGATGGACAAATTCAAATCCAGCCCTGCCTTATTTCATTTCAGAAGTCCTTTCATTTGTCACCACGGGAAAAAAAAGTCAATCGCTACTTCCGTTTCATGGCGACTTTAATGATGAAGTAGAGCGAGAACAGAAGGAAGCAAGATCGCTGAAGAACGCATATTGAGAAACAGCCTATGTACTGCACTGCTATACACTGTAAAAAGTTAACTTCAAAAATTACTTAACACTTAACACCTAAAAACAATAACAGTAACACCAAAAAATGCAAGTTATTTTAACATAAATTTTTCATCTAAAATGTTTTTACTTAAACATGTAAGTTGAAACAACTTAATTTTTTAAGTGTTACCAATTAAATATTTTTTAAAGTTGATCCAACTTTTACCTTTTTTACAGTGTATGGTTGAAATGACAGAAATGCTTCTTGACGTGTGTATGAGGTACGAGAGCTCTTATTATATATTGTTTTATCAATATTTTGTAATAATTTCTGGATGAACTATTGTACCTGTAGTTTGTTGGAAGCGTCAGTGTTTGTGATGAAGGCGTGATGTTTCACCACCACACATTTCTGAACACATATGCTAAGAGAAAAATATCAAAAGGTAAAAATGATCAGATTAACAACAGAGTTTGGAAACTGTAGCACATAATGACTCAGATATCTGATGACACATCCAAATGATGAAACCACTCTAAAATCACTTTTATCATTCAACAAGCAAAAATCATAAGTCTGATAGCTTAGATAAGTAATATAACATCTTGGCAGCAGTTTGTCTCTATCAAATATTTTGTTTCTTACACTTCTCATGGATTGATATATCACGTAGTGTGTAAAGTCGTGCAATACATATGCCAAATAAAATTTTTTGAGTGCATACAGTATGATACGCCAGTCCTTCCCCTTCACTTAATACAGCGCATCCTTTCGTGTCATTTTATGTATTGGTTTCTTATTTTTTTGGCTGGTTTTTTTTCTGTCGCTTTGGTTTGGGGTTAGATTTGGGATTTGCTTTAGGATGTCATATAAAATATAGGTTTCTCCATGTTTTTGTCTATTTTTAAACCGTGGTCGCTTGGAGTAGGGGTTAGATTTGGGTTAGGGCAGTGGTTCTTGAACTTTTTTGGGGTACGGCCTCCCTTGTGTATGGTGCATCCCTTCATGCCCCCCGAAAGATAATATATGACATAAAACATTCCAAAACTTGGAATGGTTCTCAGACTGGGCCCCCCTGGCACCATCTCAGAGCCCCCAGTTTGAGAACCACTGAGTTAGGATGTCATATACAGTAATGTAACAAAAACCCAAGCGACAATGGTAAAAAAATGAAAAAAGGATAAACCAATATGACACAAAAAGATGTGCCACATTAAGTAAACGGGAAGGACTGGTGTATCATATGCACACAAAATTGAAATTTGCCGTATGTATTGCACGACTTTTCACACTGCGTGCTATTTATATGCAAATCATAAGAATGGGCTGGATTGATTGCCGTTCTTCTTACTTTTTTAAGTCAGTTTGGCTGCCTAAATATAAATAGTAATACTGATGCAACGGCACAAATGATACCTGTGTGTATTCATATCACTGCATTATGTCAATGGTTTGAGTAATAACCATCAACACCTGATGCACAGAAATAATTATCGACAACCATCTGGTGACACGTTGCACAACACGGTCTCATTCTGTAACATGTGTTTTTTTTTGGCACTCTGATGCTGATGTCTCATTTCACACATCATAATAGCGATATAAAAAGGAGGCTTCCAAACCGTGCTGTTGCCCGGCAACCCTTGATAGATTCCAAATGGGTGACACTGGAACGGGCTGATGGTTTGGTGCAGATTGAGTTAGGGGATTTTAAAGGTATAGTATTCCCATTAACTCACCTTCATGTTGATCTAAACTTTTTTCTTATACATATTGACAACCATAGTATTTGTTTTTCCTACTATGGAAGTCAATGGGTGAAGTTATCTGCGTGCTTACCATCTATGTTTAAAAATATTTTATTTTGTGTTCAACAGAAGAAAAAAACTCATACAGGTTTAGATCAACATGAAGGTGAGTGAATGATGACAGAATTTTAATTTTTGGGTAAACTATCCTTTAAAAAAAGAAGAGGATATTAAAAATAAAGATGTACCTCCCCTTGCAACGCTCCAGAGCTTCATCTGCAATCTTCTTCAGATTGATCAGTTTGTCACCTCTGTAAACGCCATCTGTGGGTCACATACACACAAAGAGAAAGCAAACGCATGAAAAAAGAGAAAGAACAGGTGTTAAAATTAGGGCTGATTTAGATCTCACTGGCCACCCAAAGCATTCTGGGCAAATAATTGACCGAAGCTTTGTTAACATGACAAGCTCCCATGTGACTGCTGGTTTTAAATGATTTACAACAGTGGTTCTCAAACTGGGGGCATGAGATGGTGCAAAACATAACTATAACGTCAATAGTAGAACTTCGCCCTAAATGATAGCATATAGCATTAATTAGCATATAGCGCTAACTTAGCAGTCATAGCTTGTGTCTGTATTATGTTGAGATTGGCTTGTTTTCCAGCAGTCTTTTGCATGCAGCAGGTTTACATAAAAATTAGGAAACAAACGCGTTTAAGGCTCACAATATTCCATTACTATGTACAGAACGCATCTATGCTGAGGTAAATACAGTTTTTTATTCTATGGCACCTTTAATAAGTAATGCTGCGTTCACACCAGCCGCGGTAGAGGCGTCAAGGGTAAGTGATTTCAATGCGCTTCTGGAGGTCTCGCGGCACGAATGAGGCGTTAAGCGCGCCGTTGTAGACACAATTCCGCCTCATTCGCACGTCTAGTTCATGCAAATTGAGCATTGCTGCGATTTGAAAAATTTGAACTTTGGCGGAAAAACGCGCCATGTTAACCAATCAGGAGATTGCTCTAGTAGTGACATGATTACAGGAAGCGAACGGAGTCGCAAAGCCCCTCCCATGACGCAAATTTCTGCGTGAATGTCTCGATGACTAGAATTTCAAGTGCGGCTTTTACGTGCGAACGAAGCCAATATACTCAAAATGTTTAAGCGGCAAACTAGAAGCGGTAGACGTGAATTTGACACCTCAAATGTGGCTGGTGAAAACCTACAGTAATGCTACGTACACACCAAACAGGGGGCATTGCGTTACTCGCTCTAGATTACTCACAGGATTTAATTTTGTGACATGCGAATTTTCCGCTCGAGTTGAATATTGTCAACTTGGGCGAAGACGCGTTTGAGGTGAATGGTGCGTGTTTTCGTGGCAAACGCGCTGCCCATATCACGTCATTCGCATCGCCCCACATGAGGATGCATCTGATCGCGTCTTTGCATTGACTTTGTATGTAATCTACTAACGCAAATTGTTGAACTCACATTTGGTGTGGACCCACAATAAGGGATTAGCAACTGGTTGTTATCACAGAGGCAGGGTTTATTTCGCTATAAAAACCTGCTGCCTCTACATTATCCTGCATATTACATGACTATTTACCCCATAAGTAAGGTAAGGAACATTAAATATTGATTTTTAATATTTTATTTGCTAATTTTTAATAAATGCAGACCTTCCACAAGATAGACCTGTTTACTTTCGGTGTTTTAAGGTAGGACAGGTCTTTGTTTAATCATTTGTAAATATAATGCCGGATATGTTATTAAAAGACATATTTATATGTTTTTGTGTAATTATTAAACTGTACATGTCAAAATGATTTGCAGCCGTGTGTTATTAGTTTCAGGCGGTTGCCATCTGGAATAATATACACGTCTTGAACGTCAAAACTGGCCAATTTTTTAGAGAGCCGTGTAATGCAGAGAATTAACAACTTCTTTCTGGTAAGATGATGCTATAGGGTAAACTTTAGGGTAAAATCATAGTTACCTGCTGTTACCAGTATATTACACCGAGCATCCACAATTCTCTCACACAGGGACTCCGAGGAAAAGCCTGCAAACTGACACAGAAAGACAGGAGAGGAGTTTTTACTATGCAAAGTACAAAATTAGGGCTTGAAAATAGAGCACTTTTTAGATATGGTGCCAATCCCTCCTTTATTAAAATGGTTTTGGGATTTTTGTTTGTTATCTAATTGCTTAGAAAGTAACAGCAAACTTCTTTACAGCCCCAGCTAAAAAAAAAAAGTACAAAAAACTTAAATTGATTTTCAGTATATTGAAATAAATGGTGTCTCATAATACAGTTAGATGTTCTTATATTTATTTTAATAAGTACAAAATAACGATTAAGTACAAAATAATGCGTGAAATTGTATATTCACTAACTGCACTTACATAGTATTTTAGTGCAACTTTTCATGTGGGGCATTATTTAAGATAAAGGAAGTATAAAAGTTTATCTGAATATTGGGCTGTAATAGGAAAAAGCATTTCACATTTGAATATAATTTAGGATAAGGAGAACAATGGGCTGGCTGAAATGGGGTCATCATCTATGCATCAAATAGTTTCAATACTTTAAATACTTGATTAAAAGTGCCTGTGATATTTTTACTTCAGCTATAACCTTTACATGGCAAGAGAGTCTTGGCTGGTAAAAATAGTCATGGTGGGGTAAATGAGGGCACACTCATTAAATACATATTAACAATATTCCTGCTAAGGCTGAGACAAAGTTTAAACCATTTTTAAAATCACATACTATACAATTTCAAACTAGAACTGACCCTGATGTTCATAAAAACATAATTAAAAGTCAAAAATTTAGCTCATTTATTCAAAATCAAATGTCCCCCCTTAGATTGGAGAGAAAAAGACCTTATAAGATTCACGTCTGAGGGTGTTAAACTGTGACATCTACACGTTTTCCAACGTGGACCAACGTGAGTATTTCACGTCTTGTCGTGATACTGGGTTGCATAGTTTTATAATGTCAGACCAACAATAAATTAAACATTATATCAACTGTGGCATACTATGGGCAGTATCTATATGTTAAAGGGCACATATTTTGCCCATTTTTACATAAGTCTCAGGTGTGCCTAGAATGTGTCTGTGAAGTTTCAGCTCAAAATATCCCACAAATCATTAATTAAATCATGTCCAAAATGCCCATATTTGGACGTGAGCAAAAAGTGCTTTTTTATGTGTGTACCTTTAAATCCAAATGAGCTAAAGCTTCTCACTTCTTCACCAACTGATAGTGAGCGCTTCTGTCACGATCACGACATGACAGCTTTTGGCTGAAAATAGATCTGATTTCTGTGAATACAGTCTGGGACAATAGTATCTTTAGCCGCATCAGCGCTGCTAACAAACATATTTAGAATTTTTTTGTAAAATTAACCAGTCAGTCAGTGGCCATGGGCGGGGCTTTGTCGCTGTGACATCACATTAACAAAACATTAATCAAAACAGCATGTCTAATGGGGTGATTCTCACGAAACCATTGAAACACCACAGCACTAATGATTTTAGCTTTAAAATGTGTAATATAGTAACATTAAAAAGCATCAGAATTAACACAATACTGTGTTCTACCTTGCACAATGTGTGATTTCAACATAAGAATTTATAATTGTACATTTTATCTCATTTTCTGCTGAAATTCTTATTCTCATTCGCAATGTGTCCGGCTGTGTTTGAACATGCGTTATGTTGTAATTTAATCAAATTAACACAAAAATATTAAGAAAAAAAAATAAATGGATGTTTTGCTAGACTACTTTAGATGACAGAAAAAATATTTACTTAATATTCATGTATAATAATAATGAAAAAAAATTAGGAAAATGATGTGTCCATGCCTGATGTTCTCATCCTCCGCAACACTTTTTGAGAACAGTTTAAGCACACATACAGAATTTTAATAAAGTTTGATTTTGAGTGACCAAGCACATGGACCAGTTACTTCAAGATGGCTACCAGGTAAGATCATTTTTTTACAGTTAATTTGAAATATTGTCTAGTCAGAATGCTTACACGACATTTTGATTATCATTACCGCAACAGAAGCTTATTAAATGTTAATTTAATTAATAGAAGCATAATACTTTGATTTTAAATGCATGTGCAGAATCTCCAAATTATGTTCTTTCAGGTTTGTCATGTCATTTTGAAAATATGTCAGTGTTGATGTTTTCTGACTGTTGCGGTAATGAGATTTTTTAGGACTAATTTTTTAAATTATGTTACAAAAAGTGTTAAATGATAAGTAAAAGTTTTTAAATTAATGTTCCCATTTACTCCAGACTTTGTTTTTCAATGTCTGGTGGGAAAAAAAGTAAATTTAAGCAATTTTTACATTTTCATGCTTGACATGTTTAAAACCAAGTTTTCGTGAGAATCACCCAATGAGACTGCTTTGGTTTTATGGGGATTAAAAAAGTGGGTGTTTTTTTATTGTAGGGTGGTTGCTCACATACTGCTAACATACATTTATGTCTAAACAAACACCTTGTTAAGGTTTATTTATGCATAATATGGGTTCTTCAATAAATATATTGACCATTCATTGTAATCACAGATCAAAGATACGTAAACATGTGTGCACTGTTTTATGCTCATATTTAAAAGAAACAATTACTGAGATAATATAGTAAAAAACTGGCTTAAAAAGTTGAACATAGTGATATCAATGCCAATGTAATGAGTTTACTTTTCATACTAATGCATTGTATACATTGAATGCACTTCAAGTCACTGAATAAATGACAAATACATAGTAAGGGTGAGTGAATGTGATTCAGTTATGCAGTTTAATAAAAATCATTGTTTTGCTTACCACAATAGAGTGAACCGCCCCAATTCTAGCACATGCCAACATTGTGTACACCAGCTCTGGAATCATGGGAAGGTAAATGGCCACCTTGTCCCCCTTTTTTACACCTGGACCACAGACACAAAACATCAAGACCGGAAAAAACTCAAAAGAGTTCATAGTACGTAAACTGTTTAGTTAAGTTAAAACCACTTGGTTTTGCAAGTCAAATCAACCTATTTTTAGCATGAATCACATTATTATTTCAAGTTTTTACCTGTGATATTTCAACTTGTTTTTATAAGTTAAAGTAACAAAATATATGTTGATTTGACAAAAATGCTGCATTTTTTTACAGTGTAGAGTCAAGTCCGACTAAAACAAACACTGATCCCCATAATGGCCACTTTAAATGAAACAGCCAACAATTAAACCTAAGTTAAGACAATAACTCTACAAATAAGATGTAAAATATAATTTTAGGTTTCAAACAGAGATGGTGATAGATACACTGAAAAAAAATGTTATGTTGAATTTACTTAATTTTATTATAACAAGAAGATGCACACAATTAATTTATCTAACTCCAGATATATATTTTAAGTTGAGTGTACTTATAATTTATCAATTGAGTGTACTTACATTTTATATGTAATTTCAGATTAATTATATTCATAATTATTTTGAGTAGAATTTGCTCAATTTTTTATGTTCAGTACACTAAAATTAATTATGTGCAAACAAATCAATTTAATGGTTTAATTTCTACATACTAAAATTAAGATAATCCAATCGTTTTTTTAATCTCACTTATTCTATTTAACTTTTCACATTTAACTGCCACATTATGTTGAGCAAGTAAGAAGAGACTCAATAGATCTCAGTACTGGCATAAGCACAGTTATTGCTTACATCATGATTTTCATCGTGTCGCCTATTGTCTATACACAAGCACCACTCTTCTTAATGATGGTAACCACAAAACTCAAAACAGAAACAGAAACTCTTCCTAATCTCAAAGATAATTTAACCTGAAACACTACTAACAAGTCTTTCTTTTTTGTTAAAAACACAAAAAATAGCGTTTAATTTCACATTTTACTCTCCAAACGCAGTCCCATGCAAAGCATGCTGGGAAGTACAAGCCCACTGCCTAGTTAGTTATATTTACTTAAATAATTCAAGCAGTTTCAACACAAAATTTCCTTCTTACAAATTTGGGTGGATTTTACATAATAAAATTAAGTGAAATTTACTCAATAATTTGTTAAATTAGAATTAACTTAAATTTTTTGTGTTATTTTTACTTTTTACATTTTTTAATAGAATTTAATAATTTATTTTAAGTTAAATTTACTAAGGCACAGAATCATTTTTTTTCAGTGAGGAAAAAGTTACATATTGCAGCTTTTAACTCTGCTTCAGTGTTACTTTGTAACAAAGATCACTCACTGATTTCACATTAGTTTCAATCTTTGATATGACCTTACTCAATCAGTCAAGGTAAAAACCTTACTTGTATGCAAGTAAAAACGTCTTATTCTTAGATAATAAAAACATAACAGATCATTATAAGGTCTTTATACACCACTGATAATAATTTTATATGGTATATTGCATCTTTGTAAAGAGATCCTCCTTAAAGGTTATATTTTTACGTTATGCAGGATGATTTTATATTTTAGCTGGGTTTATTTGCAGGTATATTTCCAGATAATGTTATTACCCAGCAGCTTTAGAGCATTAGCACATCGGCACACTTGTCTCAACAGCCGACTGTAGGTGATGGTCAGGTGATGATCAGGTGAGTTACCTTCCCTGGAGAAAACAATGATACTGTCAAAAAAATAATTCATAACAATGCATTTCACCTTATTTGAATGCCTGCATGCACATGTGTCCCATTTTTACTGGAAAAGATAAGGTGTCTTTGGCAGATGTCTATCAGCTATGTGTTTGGCCCTGTTTATTGCACAAGCAAAAGAAGAGTCAACTCAGCAGACCGACATATGCCAACCTAAAATGTGAGAAGTGCATGCAAATGTAAGACCTTGTTAAGATGCTATTGTGGTTGGCAGGGCCTGAGACTTTGCACAGTACTGTTTATACCTGCTTTTAGTGGCTAAACCTCTGCACGTGTCCGCTTGTTGGTTAATGTCTTACTGAATTATTTGCTCTGCGTGGTTGCTGTTGTTGTTTTTTTCGCCGGCTATAAGAACAGAACTGTCTGCCAAAAACACCTTATCAAATGTGCCAGAGAAGACAGTCTAGACTGGATTACTGTAGGAACTACAGCCAGGAATCTTTCCTGAGAACATGTTTTATGCAAACTTCTATAAGGGTTTTAAATCCAAGTTGAACATATCCCCATCTCACACAATTTATCAAGCATATTTAACATTTCACCCTAAAACATTGTTATGAGTATTATCTTAAAAATTAAGGTGCTTTAAGATGCCATATAAGACATTTTTGGCTGAATGGATCCATAAAGAACCTTTAAAGGGATAGTTCACCCCAAAATTAAAATGTTGGCATAATTTCTTTGTTCTACTGAACACACGAAGGAAGATATTTTGAGGAATGTTTAACCAAACCGATCAGAGGCCCCATTCACTTCCATAGTATTCTCTTTTCCTACTATAGAATTGAACGGGGTTTATGATGAGTTTGAATACAAACATTCCTCAAAATATCTTCCTTTGTGTTTATCAAAACAAAGAAAAATTTATACAGGTTTGTAACAATAGAATGAGAAAATGATGACCGAATTTTCTTTTTTGGGCGAACTATCCCTTTAACATTTGAAGAATCTTCTGTTTCAAAAAATGTTTAAAAAAAATGGTTCTTCTAAGGACTTTTGACTAAATGGTTCTTTGAGGAACCAAAAATAATTCTATGGCATCACCGTAAAGAACCTTTTAAGCACTTTTATTTTTAAAAACGTGTAACAGTTTTGATCTGAAACCTACTGTTGCAAAGTCTATTTATATTTCAAAGCATCAATTTTGAGATTTATGAACAACATTTCATGCCAAAACAACACGATTACAATAACTTCACTTTTAACTCTTTTCCCGCCATTGACAGGTTATTTCGTCAATTAAGAGAAAACATTTGCATAAAAAAGTGTTTCTAAAGAATTTTTATGTTAATCTGCAATACCGTGATTATCCACTAGATAATCGCACTTAACCAATTTATGAAAAAAACCCCCGTTATTATTCGATTATACAGATCTGGCGCTTAGTCCGTATGTTTTATGTTTGTCTTCATAATTTAATCTAGGAGAATCGTAGAGAAATTATTTGAAAACAGTGCAAAAATGCAGCGTTGACATCTGTGAAAGGAGATGAAGATAAAGCGCTAACCGCTAATATTTAAATCTGGCTGTGTTTATATTTAATTTAAGTGATAATTAAATGGTTTGAGTTTACCAGATACTGAATAAACCCGAACACACAAAACTGTACAATGTCATACATGACAATAAACACAAATATTAAGTGATGTTTGCACACAGTATACCATTTGTACATAATGTACACTGTACTGTTACCCAATTTATGCAAAAAGCCAAACGTTATTTACTAATTTTAAACTCTGTGTATGTTTTGATAATCATTCTGAATCTGATCTCTAACAAAATTTCTTTATAAAACTAAAAAAATGTCAGCTTTTTGCTAAGAAATTTGTATTTTTAAAGAAAAATACCCATATTTAAGAGTTTATAAGCAGTTTGTTTATTCTTTGTTTGAAAGCAGAGGGTCTGTTCTTTCATTTGATATATTTGAATGTTTATATATTTTTAGAAGAAAATTTTCCTGGAAGGCATTTCGTGAAACTTTGTGAAAAAGACATTTTTGGTTAAATGGTTCCATAACAGTGAAGAACCTTTCTGTTTCGCAAAAGGTTCTCTGTACTGAAAAAGTTCTTTAGATTATGAACATTTAAGAAAGAAATGGTTCTTTAAGGATCTAAAAAATGGATATTTTATGGCATCGCTGTGATGAACCTTTTAAGCACCTTTAGTTTTAAGAGTCAACCTCTCTTAAGAGTGGTTTGCCTGTAACAAATCAATCAATCTCATGGAGGTAGACTTATGATAGTATTGTCTTTGATGAATGTCTTTGATGTAAGGGTGCTGTAATCTTTATAGGGGCTGTCTTATCACTGTTTACTGTATTCAAATTAAAGGTGCTGTGTGGAGAACATCTAGTGAGGAGATTTTGATATGCAACCAGTGGCTCAGTCTAAAGCTCATCCCTCCTACTCAAAATGCATAGAGAAGCTACGGTAGTTGCCATTGTACAAACACGTCATCATCTAAGACAATGTAATGATGAAACAAAACACTCTCTGTAGAGCCGTTTGTCCGTTTTGGGCTATTGTAGAAACAAGCTAGCCCAAATGGCGACTTCCATGTAAGGGGGCCCGCGGTGTATGCAAATAAAAATGGCTTATTCTTAGGTAATAAAAACATAACAGTTCATTATAAGGTCTTTATACACCACTGATAATAATTTTATTTAGTATATTGCATCTCTGTAAAGAGATCCTCCTTAAAGTTACACAGTGCACCTTTAAGCAAATAATAAGAATTAAAATAGTACATTCATTACCAGTAGTATGCTACTTTGTCTCCAAGGTTCCTCTCATGCACATTTCGGTCAAGAACGTTGTAGCAGATGTTTGTTCTTGCACCCTCCATGAACTTCACATAAATGTTCCCCTTGGTAACATCAAAGTTATACTGTAACATCTGTCCTGAGGCAGGCTTCTTCCAGTAAAACTCTTGTGCCACATCTCCCCAGAATTCTGCAATGCATTTCAAATAAACACATTTGTGTTGCATTTTTGTATTGATCTCATCATAGTCTCTCTGACTCTCATCATCAGTTGTCATACTGTACCTTCAGGCTCTTCTATAGACTTTTTGTATAGAGAATGATATGCATCAAGGTCTGGCACATGTGCATCCATAAACAGTCCATCGGGTGGATAGTAAATGTTTTCTGCTGGTTCGTGGGGCCCTGGAACAACCATTTTTGAACAGTTTGAAACAGCAATTCCTATGATCTGTGTTGCAAGAGATTCCTCTCTGTATGAAGCAGTTTATTATGGCCTTGCATGTGGTACCCACCCTTTAATCTATCCCAGTCTGCTCAGCACCTCCTCCACCAATCACAGTGCCTTATTCAACACTCCTACTTTTTGATTGGTTAAGCAACAGCTCGGCTGCTGATCCCACTGCAATAGGAGGTGCAGCACGAGCCCAGGGGCTGACCAGCATCAGGCTGCATGTTTACTGAAAAAAGACACACACGCGCGCACACACACACACAAAAGTTTTCATACTGAAATCCTGATACGTACTAGCTAAACGCCAACCTCATACAAACCCGTTGACCATATTAGATTTATGGGCCTTTCAGATAGTGAGGACAGCTTCAAATGCCCCCACTAAAAGTCCAAAGTCTAAAACTGTACACACACATTTACCCAAATATGAAAACGAGGACATACCATAGACAGCCTCAGAAAGAGGTTTTGTCAGATTTAGCTGGTCTTTAAACTATAGGCTAGCTAAGTAGACACACTTGGTCGTGTTTAGCTTAGTCTCAAAGCATGTCAAGAACATTTTAACCAAAAACAAAAAAATATCCTCTTATATAATAATGTAAATGGGTTCCTGACAGAAGGCTTCGATTCACTTCCCATCTCTCGCAACTCTGGATTTCACTGCCCCCACCCCTTTGTTTGACATTTACTGGAAGTGTGGCCATACAAAGCAATGTTGTTTGCGCAACTTACAAAAGAAGGGAACTTCTTCTACACAAAATGTAGCTTAGCTGCACAAAATGCATTGCATTCACTTGATAAATGCCACTTGCTTTGATTTTTTGTTGTCTACCCTGCTAAAAAAAAAACTGCATACCAGCAAGACCAGCATATGTTGTATTTTTGGTGCTGGTTTGCTAGTAACCACCAGCTAAACCAGCATAATTCCCATGCTTGTTTGATGCTGTTTTTTCAGCAGGGTAATGCAATGACATGCATACAAATTATAACTTAATTCAAACAGTTGGCCAAATCCCTCAGTTTGGAAACTCTTCAGATTTTAGTTACAAATAGCATTATTAACAATATAAAAATAAGTCTTCAATCCAGTGTACATTGCATACTTGCTGGCTTAGTTATATTTATCACAGAATGTCCAGAACACAATGTGCATCTGTTCTCAGTTGCAGCAAGTAGGTGTAAATCTGACCAACTCTGTGGGGCTGTTTACACTTGGTATTTAGATGTGTTTTCATCGATCGGATCACAAGTGGACGAGAGAGACACATTACGTTTACACCTGGTATTTAAATCCGTCTCTTTTGTCCACTTTCGACCGCTTCTGTGCTGAATACTATGAGGGGGTGGTCTGTGAGACGGTGGGCGAGTCTCTCTGCTGTCATTCAAACCCGAGCGGGAGTAATTATGAGTTTATATGGAGGCAAACTAATATAATGTCGGAGTGCACTGCTTGTTTAGCAAGTAAACATGCTGCACAGTGTTTTGTACATGAGTATGTAAGAGCTTTCTTTGAATTTTCAGCGCAATTGATGAAATAGGATCGCGCAACTTTCAGACGCTTTCAAAACGAAACTACAGAGATCAGCCGCTTAGTTTTTATCAATGAAAGGCTAAAAATAGCGCTGTTCACCGAATGTTCACGCCAGAAGTCAAAAAAGATGTGAAACTTGTGTTTAATACCTCAGATTAGATAAATGGGCGGAGAGAAGGCGGTCGCGTGTGACTGTTCCAACGCATTCAACCACATGTGCGTTCCGCACCTCCAAAGCGATCCGATCGAAAGTGGTTTCGACCACCTCTGGATGTGGTTGAAAGTGGTCGAAAGTGGACGAGCTCAAAACGTTTTGAACACCGTTTACACCTGGCATTAACGTCGTCCACTTGTGATCCGATCGACGAAAACACATGTTAATGCCAAGTGTAAACAGCCTCTGTGTTCGATTATACAGACTGGGCGCTTAATGTTTGCGAAACCGAGCTCAACCAAGCTCGCTTTGTGATAGATTATAAAGATTCATCGCTTATTGCTTTAGATTCAACGATTCAATATTGAAAAAAAAAACTTTACTGCATTGTAAAAATGATATATATATATATTTACATTACCAAAGAATGGAAACATTAAACATGCGTATTTACAAACAAATAAACGTAAAAACCCCAAAGCTTTATTTGCCTGATCTCGCTCTGTATTCGATTATACAGATCTGGCGCTCAGTCCGTATCCAGACCAACTCAATCGATATCGCAGTGATTGATGTCCGCCATTGCTGGAGTTTAGTGTGACCGAGCGCGTTTAAAAGATGTTTTCAGCGTTACCTCTGCGCTCTTTGGTGTCTTATGCGGTAGGATTATTTTATGTTTGTCTTTGTAATTTAATCTAGGAGAATCGTAGAGAAATCATTCGGAAACAGTGCAAAAACACAGAGTTGACATCTGTGCAAGGACACGAAGCTAAAGCGCTAACCGCTAATATTCATGTCTGGCTGTGTTTATATTTAGTTTAAATGTGAATTAAACGGTTTTAGTTTACAAGATACTGACTAAACCCGAACACACAAAAGTGTACAACGACGTACATGACAAAAAACCCAAATATTAAGTGATGTTTGCAAACAGTATACCATTTGTACATAATGTATACTGTAACTGCAGTCTATACTGTATGTACTTAATGCACAGTTATTTGAAAAACTGTATTTTAATTGCGCTTCAAGTCAAACATCTACAAAGGATTTAAGTGTTAATATACAGATGGTTATTGTTAAAATACATAGTCATATTTTTATAGTTGTGTGTGTAGATATATATATATATATAAGTTGTAATGTACTTTACACTGCACATCTGTAAAAAAACTGTTAACATAATTTTTCTCTCTATGTATACTGTATGTAAGTAGTTGCAGACAAAATCCATACAGAGTTTCTGGACACACACTTTTCTTGTGTGTGTGCACACTTGGCGAATAAAGCACATTGTATTTTTTCTTACTAAACATTTATTACTGTGTAGTTGTTCATTAATAAATGTCCCTGTCATATTTGTTTTTTTCAGGCAAGGCAAGTCCGTAGCCTGCATCAGACATCAGCTCGAGCTGGCGCAGGCGGCATCTTTGTGGTGAGGCTTTAGGTTTTTGTACATACTGTATACATGGGGATTACCTTAAATGATTACTGCACTTTCATAAAACAAATTTACTCACCCCCATATCATCCAAGATGTTGATGTCTTTCTTTTTTAGTCGAGAAAAAATTACATTTTTGGAGGAAACATTCCCGGATTTTTCTCAATTTAATAGACTTTATTGGACCTCAACAGTTTACAAAGCCCCCTAAATTGGGTCTCATATAGTGAAACATACTTTTGGCCAAGAAAAATAAAACATCCACTTCTAAACCACCACTTCTCATCTTGCACTAGCCGTGTCATAATTACATATGTGAAACACACACTTGCAGACCATTTTAAACAAAAAACTGACACAAATACATTATTTTGTATTGTTCCACATACAACAATGGTCTACACACTTTCTACACACTTGTAAACATTGGAGTGGTAGTTTTGCATATGTCATGCGTGACCTTTTTACGTGATTACATAATATGTAAGGGCACGCTGGATACCCTTGTATGACATGCGGATGGGGGTGAGTAAATTATCGGGATTTTTTAATGAATGTGGGATATTCCTTTGCCTATATTAAAGCATAATTTCCCCCCAAGGTCCACTTTTCAAATGTTATTCATACACATACTGTACACACACACACACACACACACACACATATACATATAGATGCTAGACATAAAGATTCATATATGTGAGCCTGGACCACAAAACCAGTCTTAATAGCACTGGTATATTTAAAGCAAAAGCCAAATATACATTGAATGGGTCAAAATTCTAAATTTTCCCTTTATGACAAAAATCATTAGCATATTATGTAAAGGTCATGTTCCCTAAAGATATTTTGTAAATCTCCCACCATAATTTTTTTTCAAATATTGAATCTAACAAACCATACATCAATGAAAAGTTTATAAATTCCACCTTCATATAATTTATAAATTGTAATTAAAAAAATTGACCTTTATGACTGGTTTTGTGGTCCAGGGTCTCTCATTTAAAATGAAATGAATGTCACCCAAAAATGAAAATACTGTCGTAATTTTCTTATCCTCATGTTGTTCTAAACCTGTATGAATTATTTTTTTCTGATGAACACAAAAGAAGATATTTTAATAAATGATGGTATCTACACAGCTGATTGTAACCATTGACTTCCATAGTAGGAAAAACAAATATGATGGAATTTGTCATTTATCAAAATATTTTCTTTTGTGTTCATCAAAATAACTAAAGTCTTACAGGTTTAGAACAACATGAGAATACAAAATTTTTAATTTTCGGGTGAACTTTATTTATTTGCAAATTAAATATTTTCATTTTGTTCAATATAAAATTGTCCTTCATAGTGGCTAATGAAGAGTAAAATGTGTTTATTGTGATTTATGTAATGTCTTTATTCCAGCACAGAGACACACCAGACAACAATCCAGATACTCCATTTGATTTTACCCCAGAAAACATGAAGGTGAGGCACCCATTATTTGCAGCAAACATAACAACTAAACACTTTCATAGTATTTATTTTCATTGTATCTGTCATATGATCTAGGGTATGTTTTATATTAATATTGTGTATTATTTTTTGCAAAGTGCATTTTACTTGTGTAGAAAAAACGACCAAAAATGTTGAACAAACAGACATGTGATGTGATTGTTGTTGTTACACAGAGAGTCGAGGCAATAATTAATAATTACCCAGAGGGGCACAAAGCAGCCGCCACTATTCCTGTGCTGGACTTGGCCCAGAGGCAACATGGATGGCTTCCTATTTCGGCAATGAATAAAGTGGCAGAGGTCCTGTTTTCCTTAATAAATACAGGGATCTCACTATTGAGAAAACCTGGAAATTGTGATATTCGAACCTTGAAAAAATGATGGGGAAAAGTGTCTCTCTAAATAATAATAATAATAATAATACAATAAATACTTGGTAATTCTGACCCGCAAATAATAACTTATTGGTATATTTGGTGTAATAACATTGTGTCTCCTGCAGGTGGCAGAGGTCCTGGGCATTGCTCCTATGAGAGTGTATGAAGTTGCAACATTTTATACCATGTTCCTCCGCAAGCCAGTGGGAAAGTACCACGTCCAGATCTGTACCACCACGCCGTGTATGCTCTGCGACTCTGACAGCATCCTGGAGGCCATCAAGAACAAACTAGGTAAGCAAGAACTAATCCAGTCCATCGCAGGTGAGTTGCAGAGATTAAAGCATAAAGCATACTTTGTTTTTTGAGAGTATGTCTTTCAAAGTACACTTCATTCTAAAATTTCTGGTTTTATTTCATTTTGAAATAATATTTGGGGGATAATTGAAAAAATGTCAGTGTGGTGTAACAGTCTGTGCCAATTGGTGTAACTAGTATTTTTTAAAATTAAAATATAAATATATTCATACTTTTTTTTGGAATAAAATATAATCATCTTGTTTAGTGTAATATGATTTTTTTACATACATTTTTACATAATTTGTCAAAGATTATTTAGAAAACAGAGCTGTTTTCAGCATAAATCAGGACAAATATTACAAAAATGCATTAAAATGTACATTAAGAAATAACTAATAAAATGACATTTTTTATGATTACGCTTATATGCCATCAAGGTGTATAAAATATGTAATATTTCTCATTCTTTAGCAATTGGCGGTTACACAATTAGATTTTTTTTAGGTCCATTCTGTCTTAACTTTCATAAAAATGTTGCAAATGTAATTTTTTATTGCATGAAATGAACATAAATACACGATGTGCATAAAATAAACCTGATGCATGCATGCTTTTAAAACAAGTTTTTTTTCTCATCTTGCCGAACCGTTTTTGCCACTGACCTGTGTAACATTTCTGTAAAGTGAGTTATGTTGCTTGACTGTCAACTAAAAGTTATTTTTTCTTTTAGGTATCAAAGTCGGTGAGACCACAGCCGACCAACTATTCACCCTATCAGAAGTTGAATGCCTTGGTGCTTGTGTGAACGCCCCAATGGTCCAAATCAATGATAACTATTATGTGAGTATGATCACAAATCTTCTTCTGTGTGTTGCTACTATACAAAGTGTCTAGTTTTAATGTGACCTCTAGGGGAGGCACTTTCTCTGAAATGAACAATGTGCCTGTATGAATGTCAATGTGTTGAAGAGTACCGTAACACTGGTGGCAATAGATTGTTACTAGTCTTAATTTAAATGACAGTAAATAACTTTGACTTGATTTAATTAAAATGACTGGAGGATGATATACAGGATGTGATGTAAAAAGATAAAAATGTATAGAGGAAGGGTTTGCCCTTTTTTTAAAAGTAGTGTTTGTCAATATAAAACGTGGCATTTCTTTGCTGGGACGTTGTGAGAAATACTGCATGTTCGCTTAAAGCTATGTTGTTTTGCATTTACCTGGTCAAATTTTTATGAGATCATAGTTTTCACTTATTTTATCACACATCTGTCAGGTAAGGAGCTCTGTACCTGGTAATTGTTCCTCCTTCTTATGCAAACTTCGTGTAGGGCACTATAAATCCGTTTTATTTTTCCCCAAATTCCGTTTTATGATTTTCAAATTCCGTGTTTTCTGTTTTTATTTTTCTGGATTATGGTTTTAATAGTTATATTAAATTTTAGTTATCAAAAAGCATATCTTATCAACTGAAAACATTAAACAAATACAATTTAACAACAATTCATTGAAAGTTTTATTTAAAATTACATATAGGCCAGAGTTGTATAGTACTTAAGTATTTTTACTTTCTACATAAAAGTACATTTTCAATTATTCGCATTTTATTAGTTTTTTTCTTTGGAAAACAAACATTCCAAAACATATTATCATAATTTTTACTCCACTACATTTCATAATTTCAAGTTTTTGTTTTATATTTAATATTTAAGTATATTAAACATCTAGTAATTTTTTGTACTTTTACTTAAGTAAAAACATTTTTCGTACTTTTACTTAAGAAAGTGGTGTAGTGCAGGGTATACGCAGGTATACGGAGTATACCCACCTCTTTATTTGATGGCATGGGGTATAAACACTTCTACTGGGGGCATAGATTAAGAGTATACCCACTTCTACTATGGGCATAAACTAAGAGTATACCCACTTCTCCAGACACCACTACACCACTTGGTATAGACACTAAAACAATGCAGTAAAATACTGAAATAAACACTCTTACCAATCAGAAACCTCCATTAACAATCTCAGAATAATTGACCTTCGTCTAGGGCTGTCACGATTATGAAGTCTGGCTGATGGTTAATTGACTAATAAATTGTGCCGATTATGACGATTATTTCACTGGGCTTTGCTGGTTATGACGATTAATTTACTATTTTATTGCTTTGACATGTAATTCTCATACTTTTTGTTTGTTCATGAAATAATTTTCACATTGTTGTGATTATTTAAATGAAATTAAAGTTTTCAAGTTTTACCTAGCAATGAATATTAACACACATAACACATATTTAAAAGTAATTATTTAGTAATAGTTCACACTGCTTAAGTTTTGCAGCATTTCTTTAAATGTAATTGTTTTCCACAGTATTGAATGGTTTTGCAATGTATCGCATTACACTGTCAGTTAAAGAACGCCATCTAATATTGTCTCGTTTATACAGGCCCTACAGCTCCCCCTTGTGTTTTTTAGAGAGATGTGCAATCATTGCAGTGATCTGAAATCATCACGATGAGGTCAAACAATCGTGATGAGACAATTATGTAATCATTGTGACAGCCCTACCTCCGTCTGATACAGTCTTAAACACACACAGAGCTACTGAAATGAGCTGCTCTGAGAAACAGCCAATCAGACCAGAGCTCTACATTATTATTCATGACCCTTTCAAATAAGTTAATAATTGACCATTTCATTCTGGGGACACATCCTAGATTTGTAAATGCACATGTAAAACCATCTCTGGATATTGTGTGCACTTAATAAAGCCACATATCTTTTATGTAGATATCATAGAACAATTTAATCTTTGAAAAGTAACTAAAGAGCATTCGGTTAATATATTATTATCAATTTTTTACACTTTTGCATCTGATCTGAGCTTCTCAATTGGCCATCTCTCTTTGAAATACCTGATGATTTAAGATCATCATTAATATCTGCTGTAAAGTTACACACTTCGATTTGATATTTAAGGGTATTTTCCCAGAGGGAAAAACTTTCAATCTCTCTGATGAAGCTAGGGCTGGGATAAAAAAAATTGAAACGATTAATCTAGCGATTATTTTTTTCAATGCATCGATTAATGCTACTACTCTACGGCGCCGCCATTTTGGGTCTGACGAATCAACGCGCATATTTTGCGTCAACGTATTTTTTGCGACATTGTCGACGTGTTGTCCCAGCCCTAGATCCAAAACGGAAGTGACTTAAAATGCAATTCATTGACATGCTGCTAGAGACAGCTCCAAAAGGGAGTCAATACCCATAGACCCCAATGTTAAAATGCCCAACTTTACAGTAGTATAAATAATATGTATACAGCCTTGCACAAAACGTCTATATAGCTAATTTTGCCTTTCATGACAACTGTGACCGGGTGAATTTTTTAATTTAAACTCAATTGTTTAAATTATACTAAGCCTTTAAATTATGCATAATTAAGTGTGTGGCCACTTGGGGTGGGCGTGGTTCAGCCACTTCAGCTTCACCCAAGTCCCACCTCTTTAACCATTTTTGTTTATCTGCGAGTGAAGCGGTCAAGATGGCGACGGCAGACCCCGCCTACTATTGGTTTTTCAAAAATTTATACTATTGGCTCTTCACAAACCTACGGGTGACTATATTAAAAGAACCAACCTCATGTCACTTAAAGTTAACCAACAAAGGAACTAGGCGAATGTGACCTCAGTCCTTTTGGTGTTCACAATATAGTGGATCAAAAAAGGGCCCAGTTCTTTTTTTTTACTTTTCGGAACTGAAGTGATCTTCGACCCTTCGAGCCATTGATTTTTATGTTAAAATGAAACTCATAGCGGACCTCATTGCTTTCTCATGTCAAAAAGAAATCAAACCACAAAAGAACCCAAAAGCGAACCATACTTCCATACGTGGTCTGAGTACGGTTCACTTTTGGGTCCTTATAGGGGGTCGGAGATCACTTGGTTTGTTCACTTATACACACTGAACTGCTCCGAGAGCATTTTGACGGCTCAAATAAACTAGGTGTGAAAACACCCTGGTTTGAGGTTTATTTAAATGCCTTAACTAAGTAATAATAATTGTTTTAGAGAACTGTGCAACCTTTCCTATGCTTTATTTGAATATGGAGATTTCTTTTCCATTCAAAACTCAACCGACAGTGGTTACTTATATACAGAGGCCTGTCCCATAAAGTGCATAAAAACACTCAAGGTTACAGGGTTCATTTTGAGTTGACAAACCAAACCAATACGATCAGGCTTTGTTGGTCTAAAATCACATTACACTCTCCTTACGATGTGCAGTACAAGGTATACATTTTCTGGTCTACCACTGACCTGTTAAATTAACCATGTAACATACAGTTATCAGTGTTTGGATTTATTTGTAATAACCACACATTTACCATGGTCTTACTATAGTAACCATAGTGTAACAATTGTATTTTTAAAGTATAACATTTTGTAACATTAATAGTAATCAATATACCAAATTACATGCTTAGTACCTTTTACTAATAAAACCATGAGTAATTTTTCTAATAGTTTGCATGTAAGGGCGCACTCATATTATCCAAAACATCTCCCAGCGCGATTGTCACCCCTCCCTACTCCCCCAGATGCACGCACTCACACTGTACTTTATTGATCCGAGCCCGGGCATGATTTCGTCATTAAGATGCGATTTAAAAAAAAAAGCAGGAAGTAAAGTGCTCCCTTAACACTGGAACCCATCGTAATGTTAAGTCTGTTTTTTTTCTTCCGAGTCGTTTGTTGCACGATGACACACTGCCCCTTCACATGCCATCGTATTGTGTAGTTTATCTGTCACGTGTGCAGTTCGGCACTCACGAAACCCTCCTGCGCGCATCAAAAGGCAGATGAAGGTGAGTGGTAGCACAATTGACGTCTCTTATTTTGAATTGCGCTGACACCATAACATTCCTCGTCTGAGCGTAAAGGCCGTTTCACACGGTACGCGGCAACCGCGAGTGTTTAGTTCTTTTTTTCAATAGGAGACGTGCGGGAAAGCGGCAAAACGGTGGCGGTTACAGAGGTAAAGCAGAGATGGTCCACACGTCTTGGTCATGCATCCAAAGTCCTGTCCCTTCTCCGGACATGGCACTTAATGGCAAGCGCTTAATGAAGCCGCGTGGCGATTTTGCCACTTGCCGCGTACCGTGTGAAACGGCCTTAAGTAAAACTCGCTCCAGCCCACCTCTGCAACCCAGCCGAGGCGCAATTAACCAAACCTACAGAGAGATCACACTAGTCAAACCAACCAGGATTTGGGGGTCAAACGCGCCCTAGCGCAGTTTGGTTTGGATAATGTAATAACACTGCACGATATTAAGAAAATTTTCGATTCTACTGTTGAATGTTGCCGTAACTGAATTTCTTGCGATATATTGTTTCCCTAGAGAAATACTATTTTATTAGCTATTTTTTTTAAATCATTTATATTATGTAATAAATTACTAAATACTTAAATACTACGTTACTAAAATAAACAGGAAATACATATTTTTCTGATGAAATTAAATGTAAGTTAGGAAAAAAAACCACAATTTCAAACGTACCGTTCTTTTTTATTATCATCCATCTGCTTTGAGCCGCTAGGTTGACTTTTGCGCAAGCGGTCTTGCCAATAGCATAACAGTATAAGACCTACATGGTGGGTATTTATTAAGGCCCCTTCTGATTGGTTTAATTTGGACAATCTAAGCATGCAACACACATGATAGACACTTTAAAAAAAATTAAGTTATCGCAACTTTCAGTGATATGGATATTATAATTTGTTGATATCGTGCATCCCTAGTACCCAAAACCCATAATTGGCATGAACTAATCCTAAACTTACCTGGCTTGCCAACTAAACCCTCTTCATGGTACAGGCCCCAGGTTGACGAAGTCTCAGTGTAAGCTTGTTTGTGTTAAACAAAGCCCTCAATGACCCGCTAGGTTAATGATGCAATTAGTTGTGGCGCTGGACTGTTTTATAAAGAGTCATCAACCGTGTGTGATTCACCCGTGTGAAATGGGTTAATCCTACGATTAATCATGCACTGAGGTTGTTTGGTGTCACTTTTTTGAGTTTTTGTAGTTTCTAATGTAAAGACTGAAATCTTCCCGGAGGAAACTTGTGTGAGATTTTATCTACATGACTGTACCGCTTTTAGATTACTCCATACAGACCAAGACAGCTGTGGTTTAGAGATCACTCACATATGCAAATGACTTGCATTGAGTGTCACAAGTGGTGAACTAGGGAGTTTAATTTCTTAGTTATTATTCTAAGTAATTGTAACACATTCATGTTTCAGTCAGTCTCAAAAGTTGTAGTAGTTCATCTATCTAATACATATGAATGAATCAATCTCAAAACCTGTCATCATCATTTCACCCCGAAATATACAGTCATGTTCAAAATAATAGCAGTACAATGTGACTAACCAGAATAATCAAGGTTTTTAGTATATTTTTTATTGCTACGTGGCAAACAAGTTACCAGTAGGTTCAGTAGATTCTCAGAAAACAAACAAGACCCAGCATTCATGATATGCACGCTCTTAAGGCTGTGCAATTGGGCAATTAGTTGAAAGGGGTGTGTTCAAAAAAATAGCAGTGTCTACCTTTGACTGTACAAACTCAAAACTATTTTGTACAAACATTTTTTTTCTGGGATTAAGCAATCCTGTGAATCACTAAACAAATATTTAGTTGTATGACCACAGTTTTTTAAAACTGCTTGACATCTGTGTGGCATGGAGTCAACCAACTTGTGGCGCCTCTCAGCTGTTATTCCACTCCATGATTCTTTAACAACATTCCACAATTCATTCACATTTCTTGGTTTTGCTTCAGAAACAGCATTTTTTATATCACCCCACAAGTTCTCAATTGGATTAAGGTCTGGAGATTGGGCTGGCCACTCCATAACATTAATTTTGTTGGTTTGGAACCAAGACTTTGCCCGTTTACTAGTGTGTTTTGGGTTATTGTCTTGTTGAAACAACCATTTCAAGGGCATGTCCTCTTCAGCATAGGGCAACATGACCTCTTCAAGTATTTTAACATATGCAAACTGATCCATGATCCCTGGTATGCGATAAATAGGCCCAACACCATAGTAGGAGAAACATGCCCATATCATGATGCTTGCACCTCCATGCTTCACTGTCTTCACTGTGTACTGTGGCTTGAATTCAGAGTTTGGGGGTCGTCTCACAAACTGCCTGTGGCCCTTGGACCCAAAAAGAACAATTTTACTCTCATCAGTCCACAAAATGTTCCTCCATTTCTCTTTAGGCCAGTTGATGTGTTCTTTGGCAAATTGTAACCTTTTCTGCACATGCCTTTTTTTTAACAGAGGGACTTTGCGGGGGATTCTTGAAAATAGATTAGCTTCACACAAACGTCTTCTAACTGTCACAGTACTTACAGGTAACTCCAGACTGTCTTTGATCATCCTGGAGGTGATCATTGGCTGAGCCTTTGCCATTCTGGTTATTCTTCTATCCATTTTGATGGTTGTCTTCCGTTTTCTTCCACGTCTCTCTGGTTTTGCTCTCCATTTTAAGGCATTGGAGATCATTTTATCTGAACAGCCTATCATTTTTTGCACCTCTTTATAGGTTTTCCCCTCTCCAATCAACTTTTTAATCAAAGTACGCTGTTCTTCTGAACAATGTCTTGAACGACCCATTTTCCTCAGCTTTAAATGCATGTTCAACAAGTGTTGGCTTCATCCTTAAATAGGGGCCGCCTGATTCACACCTGTTTCTTCACAAAATTGATGACCTCAGTGATTGAATGCCACACTGCTATTTTTTTGAACACACCCCTTTCAACTAATTGCCCAATTGCACAGCCTTAAGAGCGTGCATATCATGAATGCTGGGTCTTGTTTGTTTTCTGAAAATCTACTGAACCTACTGGTAACTTGTTTGCCACGTAGCAATAAAAAATATACTAAAAACCTTGATTATTCTGGTTAGTCACATTGTACTGCTATTATTTTGAACAAGACTGTAAGTACAGTTATTTTTTAATAGCCAATTTTTGTACCATTTTGATCTTTTATCCGTTGTGTTATTTTATGGCTATTTTCATGAGGTATTATTTACATAAATAATCTTCCCCAGTTTGATAATGTAGAAAAGAAATTTTAGGGCACATATTACGAAAAATCCACTTTTACAAAATGTTTGGACATAAATGTGCGTTTTGATTTTCTTGTGATGTCACACTGAAAAAGCCCCGCCCACAGCCACTGACCAGTTTATTTTACCCGAATGATTTCTAAATGTGTTTGTTGGCACGTTGCAGCGCTAAATATACTATTGTCTCGGACTGTATCACAGAAATCAGATCTATTTTGACTCGAAAGTGTTCACTGTCTGTTGTTAAGGGAGTTATGAGCTGTAGCTCATTTGCATTGAAAGGTACAGATGTGAAAACAGTGCTTTTTTGCATCCACCCAACTAGGGGCATTTTGGACATGCTATAATAAATGATCTGTGGGGTATTTTGAGCCGAAACTTCACAGACCCATTCTAAGCAAACCTAAGACTTTAAGTTCATCTTGTAAAATGCGCATCATTGTAGACTTTTACATTAGAGGTTCCCAACCTTTTGCAACTTACGGCCCACCAATGACTGTTTATTCTGAGGACCCCCTTTCTAAACATGATAGTATCAATGCAGAATAACAAAAAACAACAATGCATTCTGACATGCCTTTCACATTACTAAAGGTACACCTAGTGGTACCCCTGTAGATGAATGGGTAATGTCATTGCTTCCAATGGAAAAACCAAACCACATAGGTGTAATTTTGAGCCGAAAAAAAACATTTAAAGTGGAAGATGTAAAGGTGGACTTTTAGGCTTAGATTTTATTAGTACTCAAGGGTAGAAATTGAGAAATTACATCTTTAAAGGTAAAATATACAGCCGCAGAAAACATTAAGAGGCCTTTTTAAGACATTTATCTAAATGTACTATTTAAAGGTATAAGTAAAAATTATTATTTTTTGTTTCATTCTACCAACTACCAAAAACATTTCTGCCAAATTCCTAATAAAAAAATAATGTTTTTATTTGCTAAAAAAAGATTCAGATTTTGAATAGGCTTACTGCAAAGAAAACAAGTTCAAATTCATTTTTTAAGAACACAATGCTAATGTTTTAATATTTATTTTAGGAACAATTCAAAAGTGAATATTTGATAAAATAAAAACATCACGTGTCCTTTCATGGTCTTAGTCTTGTACATTGCTGTTGTGTTGTGGTGACTTTACGTCACTCCTGAGGTTCACTGTCCGAAGTCAACAGACACTGGACTGAAATGAAAACAGTAGGCTACATGTAGACATGATTATAAAAGGCAAAACTGAAGTGGTCTATTCATTTTTTCAGAGGCTTTATTAAAAATGATTTCTACCTCTACACATTCAGTGAATTAAAATGCATCTTTATTTGACGCATAAGCCAAACTGAAAGTATCTTGCACGTCTAAAAATTACGCGAAAGGGGGAAACCCCGAGCTTCAGAAAGTGATGCAAAATGCACATCAAAAAGTGGCGCTACAGTAGGGAATTTAAAACTGACCTAGGGTTGAGGATTTTGCTTCCTTTCAAGGTATTGTACACTGGAGTGTGCATTGCGGACAGCTATTGTAGATGCCACCTTCTTTTTAATGTGGCACAACGCGGGCGTGCTGTTTATGACCCCATTCACATATTGTTACTGCATCTGAATGAACATACGTTCTATCTGACGTTACTGCTGTTGTGATATTTAAATATGAATGGGCTTTTAGATCATGCATCTTGAATGAGTGTTTTTAATTCATAAGAAAAATCGATTTATAAAAATCATTTGTCCGTAGCATAGACTGTAAAAAAAGATGGACGTAATTGTAATGAATTGAAGCCAAAAATGTCTGACCATGGTCGCCCCCATGTTACGTAAAAACTTCAGTTTGGAGCCAAGGCATGCGCAGAAGGAATCGTCCGTGGAGCCAGAGGCAGAGCCGCGGTATCAAACTTTCGTCCAAACGCTCGCGCGACCAATTAAACCGATCATAACGACACGCCACGATTCTATTAGGGATGCACCGATATGGAAATTTTGGCCGATAACTCTTTAAATTTGGGGTCCGATAACCGATATCTATAGGCCAATAAATATTCATATTATTTTCACAATGAAAAACTCGCAGACCGCGGACATCTTGTCTTTGCGCTAGACTGGCATACTCTTCTTAAGCCCGCAACACGTGTCATCTTTGTGCTATGTCACAGAAAGCACCAATCAAAACTCCACATGGCCAGCAATGAGCAAGTGAAGTGGTTCAACAAACCAAAATAATCCATCATTTATCGGCTGTCATTTATCGGCCTAATTTTGCTATCAGACCGATAACCGATAATATTAAAAATAAGCACTTATCGGCCGATAACGATATGTCAGCCGATATATCGTGCATCCCTAGTTTCTATAGCATCAAATTACTAGCTAAAATGAAACTTATCACAAAAATGAACACTTGAACATATATCAGCGTTATAACAAATACTTGAAAGGACCAAAACCATCTTTCGTAAACTTTTATTGTAAGTGTAAATATTTTTTTATTTAGAGCAGAGTCCCATTCGTTTGAATGGAGAGGGTGTGGTTTATGACTCGTACTGCAGCCAGCCACCAGAGGCTTCACTTTTCACGACTTATGGGGCACACCCAGTCCGTAGTCTACCACTGCCTACGCGGCCAACCAGATGGCGCTAGAGGGACCACTGGTGGGCCGCGGCCCACTGTTTAAGAATCACTGCTCAGTCAGAATTTTTTTTTGTGATTGTTGCGGCCAAAATACTTGTTCTTGCGGCACGTTTTCTTAAAAAATGCAATGGAATATGCAGGATAAAATTAAATTTTATGCGATGAAATTGTGAGAACTTGCCAAAATTGCGCAAACTTGCAAAAACTGTGTGAAATTGAAAAAACTGTTTGCAGCTTTTCATTGATGTTCACGTCGTGTAATAACATCACTTCCTAACATTCCCATGACAACTGGGGACATGGCTGCGCATGTGTGAAGTAAATGCAACATTTTTCAACTTTCTGCTAAGATATATATGACTTTTTGCTACGAAAATGCAGGGGCTAAGAAATCGTGCAAGCCCCGCATATTTTGAGAGCAGAAATCTGCAATTTATGCTGTGAAAGTGCGGCGCATTTAAAAAATGCCCCCCCCCCCATAAATATGCATACTTTGGCTGATTATATATTGAATCATTCGATCTCATAATTGCGTTTTCTGGAGGGACTGCCTGCTTTAAATTATATTCTAGTATTGCAGTAATAAAAAAATTATTGGAATCACAATTAAGAATAAAGGTAATTGATAATATTAAAGAAATAAAGACTTTGATGTTATTGATAATTTGGGCAGATCTGCTCTATTTTCAAAAAATAAAATGTTCTCAGTAGGGTATAACTTTCTTGTAGGTTATAAATGCCTTGGCTTATACAACTGATGCTTTGTAAAGATGGGGTGAAATGAAAGAAAATGGAGGCTTACTTCTTTTGAATGAGTGTTTAATGTGTTCTGCTTGTATTTTTCTTTGATTTGATTTATAGGAGGATCTAAAACCATCAGACATTGAGCAGATCATAGATGAGCTGAAAGCAGGGAGAGTTCCCCCACCTGGTCCTCGGTACGAAGGCCTTTTCCTACTTTCTATCTTCACTTTCTCTTAAAACAGGGCTAGGCAAAAAAAAAATCTTTATAATTATTTTTTTTATAATATTTGTTTTCTCAATATTATTTATATTTGTCCACAATTATACTCTGAACCTAGATTGTAATTGTGTAAAGTATAGAATTCAATTAGTGCTGCCGCACGATTAGTTGCGACTAATCGTTTGCAGAATAAAAGTTTTTGTTTACATAATAAATGTGTGTGTACTGTGTATAATAATTATGTTTATATAAACACACACACATAAATGTAAATTTTAAGAAAAAATATATTTATATAATAAATATTTATATTTATATATAATATAGATTATATATAAATATAAACATGTATATACACATGCAAATGTTTCTTAATTATATACATGCATGTGTGTATGTGTATTTATACATAATTATTATACACAATACACCCACATATATTATGTAAACAAAAACTTTTATTCTGCAAACGATTAGTCGCGACTAATCGTGAGGCAGCACTAAATTCAATGCAGATAAAATATAAACAAGTGAATAAGTAATAAATAATCGACAACGGGCCGTTAAATAAGTAGAAAATATTCCAAGGTGGTAATGCGGCATGACGCGAAGTGCCATTACACCGTGGGTGTGCATTATTTTCAAATAATTCAAAGGACCGGAGTCAATACCACAGACTAAGACCTTGCTCTGGCGTTATTTTAAGACATTTGACAGGTCAGATGTGCGTTTATCGAAAAATAATGCATAATTGTGGAAGATTTCTCAACCAATCAGAATTAAGCATTTACCATCGTTGTGGTATAAAAATGTATAATACAAATGACGCACTAAACAAAACACACCACATATTTTGTACAGTGGCCCAAATACCAATAAATATTTTCCCAAACATTGGGCCAAGCCCTAGTAAATTAAATGACCCAATTCAAAGGAAAGCACATTTTAGTTTTGAGTTCAAATTGTTGTACGGGACTACCATTAACACAAGCTTATTAAAGGGATTGACCATTAGACAAAGGTCAAATGTTAGGTATAGGAGGCTGAGCATAAGATTAATTTACAGAGACCCATATTGTTTACACTTTATAAAGATAATATGCATCCCACGTATCTACTCCAAAAATAGCACAATTAAACTGTGGTTAAGTACATTATGTGATGTTGGTTAATAAATCATTTAGCACGCCAAGAATGTTTTAACTGTATTTTAAGCTGTTATTTAATATAATCTTGCTTCCATCAGGAATGGCCGTTTCTCATGTGAACCTGCTGGTGGGTTAACTTCACTGACAGAACCACCTCCTGGACCGGGTGTTGGCGTGAGACCCGACCTATAAGCAAACCGACCCATCGTCCATTATCTGACTTGAGTCCCTGTACACATCGGAGATGCTATGTAAATAAAATGTTATCATTAATTATACCCAACAGGTCCACTGTGATTCTTTGATGGCTTTGAGTTTTATGTTTTGAGCATTATCAAAAAATGACAACCAAACACAAAAAAACTGTGTGATACCAGAGTGTTTTACTCGGATAACCCTGTCAGGTGAAGTCTGTGTGGTATGTTTGATAGTAAAGAAGTATTTGCATTATCAACCCTATTCACAGGGTTTTTTAGTGTTTATTTCAAACAAAAGACATAAACATGTAGGTTTTGGTCTTCTATTACTTTTATTTGATAATACAAACAAATTTGATTGACAATGAGGAAATCTGGTTTATAAATAACTTAAACAGCGATAGATGTTTAAACAAGGTTTGAATCACAAGACACATTACTGGGGTGTATTCCAGAAAGCGGGGTTAACTTACCATCAGTAAAACCTTGAACTTTCGGTTGATTAAAACGAAACCTGCCAACCCTGATCATGTCGGTTCCAAAACACCTGATAAACGTTAGTTCAATCAACTTTCTACTGGTAACCGAGAGTTTATGCGCACACACAGGGAATACGTAAAGACTTTTTCAATTTCAAACATACCTGGGTATGTCACACAAGTTTTCTGATATACCCCCCTGCTCCACAACCTTGTGGTTTTTCATACCCAACCTTAACTGTACTATTACACCACTTGACAATCCTCATAAGAAATGTACTGTGGTTGTACCATGGTTGATGCTTTGGCTTAACCCTTACGAAAATAAACCATGGTTTTACTAGTACAGGTAAAACCAAAATACCATGGTTACTGTAGTAAAACCATGTTTTTTGCTAAATTTAATCAATACACCAAAAACCATGGTTACTACACTTTTACCACAATAAAACATGGTTCATTTTCGTAAAGGAAAGATGTGATGGCCAACAATGCTGGTGTGTATGTGTACAACATGCAATAGCAATTCTTGTGTCCAATGACAGGCTGAAGTTCAATGACACACAACTGCTATTCAGATAAACACAACAAGTGCACTAAACCATAAATAACTTTGGCAAAATAATTTTAATGTATATATTTAATGTTTTCCTCCATTATACTGCAATAATTTGATGTTTTTGGGGCATTTCTTTGCAAATACTGAAAATCTGCATATCATGTTTACAATTTGTTATTGAACTTGACAAAACGCATTACCAAAACTGTTTTTTATGCCAACCAAGAGCATATGCCATCATAATTCTTTGTGTACTTTCTTGCGAGTGTTCAAACTGTGACCTACTTCTGCACGAGACAGCTGCAATGCCATATTTTTAACAAGATCACCTCTTCAAACCACAACAGTCACGTTTCATGCAACTAACTACACTAGCTGCTCTGTGCACGTGAATAAGCAGCGCCCATCCCCCATATGCGCCGATGTTTTATTCGAGCTCTTTCTGCAACATAATACCAGCCCGTCCACTGCGCATGCGCGAACTGTCCTTTCCTACATCACGTAAATAACCAAACTGCGCCACAACAACGGTGAGCCCGACAAATCACATAGTCTGCGCTTATAATAACAAAATGAATACTTTTAATTTGATCGCGACTCTCAAATACCTGCTTCACCTCTCCGCGCGCCATCTCCGACTTTCTGAACGTTTCCTGAACGTTTGCACTCGCTCTCTCGTCGCTGCGTCGGGCGGAAGGGGTGACGTCACAGTGCGCAGCGTCAGTCCCCAACCCCAAAGAAATAAAGCCAAAACAAAACTTTAAAGCGTGAGATGATAAGCACAAAATACAGCGAATGCACTTCATTTGTAAAGTGAATGAAAATCGTATGGGACTTTTATATTAAGCCAGCAAATTAACGTTATTACCTGTATTATGGTAAATAAATCTGACCATGAAAAGAGAAAGTGAAACGCACACGAAAATAAACAAATTTAACTACTTTTAATAACACATACCATATTTCTTTTTCTGCATACAAATCCTACATTAAACTAAATGTAATTGCGATGCTTTGTCAAAGTTCAGCTCAGTAAAACTCATGTATTGTGTTACACATTAGAAAACACAATAATTTAAGAACAAAATAAATAAGTTGAATGAAATAAAATAGCCAATATAGCAAAGAAACAAATAGATTGTAAAAGATAAAATCTTACAGAAGATAAAAGGATAAAATATAAATAAACAGGGGAAATTATTTAAAAGCGAAATATCAGTGCATGGAAACTCTAGCAGCAGAACGAGAGCTGTATCATGGTCATGCGCAGAAGCCTTCTGAGCGCGGAGGATCACATGACTGCGCCTCAGCCAATGGCTGTCGCGGCTTTGCGTGTTTTTTGCTCGAGCTTTTCTTAGACACGAACTGACGGCGATGTTTTCAAAACCAGTACCGAGAGACGTCACACAGCCGTAGGGTTAATGTTCCGTTTTTACCCGCCGACACGCACATTTCATTTACGTAAACATTATCGATATTCGGTCCTCTGTTCGTGAGTGAATGACGACGAGGAAGTCGAAGAGCTTTGCAACGGTAAGCGGAAAGTTTTCGTTGTTTTGTCTGTGGGCTTGCGATTACAGAAAACGCATTTACTTCATGACCAGCTACGAATACCTTAACCTGCCAGTCAGAAAATTAAACATAAGTGACTAGCGTGGGATTTTAAGCCTTGTGAAATTGTATTCAGCACGTTGAAGCAGCACATACAGGGTTGTGCTCACTAGCGTTTAGTGCGCCGTGCACGAGTCAGTGACAGGCGCGTTTGGTGCGCGCGGGCGTGAAGCCCTGGAGGGGCCCGCATGTCTCATAAACCCACTGCGGGCTCATTGTCTGTGCGTGAGAGGGGTGGCGCAGTCCGCAGCATGATACTGTCTCCTATAGATTTCACATGTTTGAAGTTTAGGTTAGATTTGTATCCGCATTGCATTGGCAGCTTTGCATTATTTGTCATTTGAATTATTACCCCAAGCGCATACACGTTCCTTATTATAAATTCATGTGCACATAAATATTATATTTCCACGTGCATTTAAATCCACGGGGCATGCGAATGTATTTCTGCTTTTGTTGCATTCAGCGCAGTTGCAGCTGTGCATTGTAATATTGTATCCATGCATGCAGCTTGGGGTGTGTGATACCACAAAGCTTTATTTGGTGGTGACCGTCCTTCGCTCACAAACCTTTTGTCTAAAGGACGCGTCGAGGCGTCTTCAGCTGTGCAACACCAGCTTGAAACATTCAGTCGCATTTTATTTGTTTTCTTTTGATGACATAACGCGTTACTACATTGTTTACTATGAGCACAATCTAATTGACACGAATCATGCTTTTACTCCACATCTCATACACTGGCCAAAACAGTTATTTCTGTACTAAATGGACAGGAGATGTGATGGATATCATTCTTAATCTTCCATTGCAGAATGCAAAAATATTAAAAAGATTTTTGCAAGCAGCTGCATCATGAATTATTGTTAAGTAATAATAATAGAAATTCTCAGAATATGTAAAAAAGAGGTGTTCAGCTGTAGTTGACATCTGATTCACATAATCCTGGTTCCTTTGTTTTGAAAAAAACCGAAAGGCACATTTAAGTAGTTAGGGTTAGTTTCCGAATGTTTTTTGGATAATCGTATAAATAATTTTTGAAGATAGTATTTGCATTGTTTATATAATATAATAATAATAATTTATAGAAATACACATAATGGTATTCATCTTCGTGTGATCAAGATGCATAGAATTGGTTACTTTTGTAGTCATTGTATGTAAATTAAACCACTATTATAATAATAAAAATTATAAAATGTGAGGCCAATATAGATTTAAAATTCGTACATTTGACACATTAATGGAATTTGTAATATGACCATTTAAATATTTTTAGATGTATTTTTGATGTTTATGTTTAGAGAGGGGAAATTTGATATTCATTTTAGCCTTTTAGTATGGAGTTTAGGTCAGGTGTCTACACCCACTCTTACACCCATTCTTGCTCACGCACTTGCAAAATGACATATTAGGGATTATCCAGAAATCCAATTTTTCTACAGCTGCTGGGCCACCGTCCAACGAGCGCTTGTGGTTCTTGCTGTTTTTCCATTGACCCTCTTTAAAGTCACAGGGTTCGTGCAGTTGATATGATGAACAAAAACAGGCTGTTACTGTTAAGGTTATAGTAGTGTCATTTTGCCTCCCAATGCGATGTTTATGTTAGATGCGCTGGTGCGGATGCAGTGGTGCTGATGCAGTGGCAACTTGCAGGGACTGTCAAGGCAACACGCACACATTCCAGCAAAATAACAAGATGCAGTTGAAAGCGGTTCAAATTGAGCCAAAATACAATGATGCTGACAATAAAATAATGCTCAAATGGTTGAAACCGTAAATGCAAAAAGCAGCAGTCATATTTTTTATTGAGATTTGTTAATTAAGACTTAATTAAGCATTGATTCACTTGATTTGTTTACATTTTAAATGGACACAGAAACAGCCACGCATTTTTAATTTATAAAATAGATATAGTTGCAATATAGGCATGTAAATGACCTTATTTTCTCAGTTTGTTTAAAATTAAATTAAGCTTAATGCTTATTATCTACATGCATCATATTTGTATAATGCGTCTTTATCTACAGCAGAAGCTCTCTCAGTTGTCCAACATCACATTAATTTAAATATTTCCATAATATGCATTTATTGTACAGTGTATTTTGTGTTTTATTTAATGATATAAGCCAATATTTTGGAAATGATATTTCATAATATTATTACGAATTATTTTTAGTATAAAAAATGTAAATGGTTGAAAATATTGCAAATGGTCATATTGCAATATGCATATTGTAATTGTATGCAATAACAGAATGACTGTAATACTTTAAAAAAAGTTATGTATAGTCAAAGTTTTAGGTTGATGCGGGGTTTTTTTCATCCCCTGGAGGGTCCGCCACCATTGGCTTAACTTAATACTTTACTGTAGCTTTCCTATGCTTTTCCTATATCTATTAATGTAAAGCTGCTTTGAAACAATTAACAGTTGTGAAAAGCGCAATATAAATAAAAAAAAAAGAGTGAAAATGTGTTTGTATCATTTTTAATATAACTTAAATGGATATTACAATAGTAAAGCATAGGCAAAACACGCATCGAATACCGTATAGCATTACGTAAGTGCTCAATATTGTGCAACACTATTATTATCGTAATATTTTATCTTTTAGCTAGACAAATATGTTAATGTGGAAAAATTGTACATGTAAAATAATTCCTTACACCGCAGGACTTTTCTGTATTTAAAACGAGCTAGTGAAGGCAAAAAGGTGAATCTAAGATCTTATTTGAATTGAAACCCTAAAATCTTAACACATTATGCGTCAGTTAGCAATTAACAGAGCATCTATGTGCAAGAAATCTGGCTGCAACGAGAGCTGCACCACCGCTGCACACTTCACTGCTTTGTTTACAGTCACGTCCCAGTTTTGCTTTCATTTGCGCAGATGACACGGGCACACTGCGACGTTTCTGTCGGGTTCATTCACTGCACGCTGGACGGTTAGTGGAGACGTGTTTCCACAGCGCTCGTGCGAGCATGATTTGTTTGTGCGAGAGGGAGGGAGGGAGAGAGAGGAAATAGCACGAGAGAGACAGAAACAGGCGTGCATTAGAGCTGCCTGACTCACTGTCCTACCCATTAAACATTGGCCTTTGTGCTCTGTCTGAAGCTCTCCCATGAGAGTTCCCTCTCCCCACTTCACGTTCAAACTGGATGCCATTTTTATTTCGCCGAGCTTTTTAGTACTGCACAGACCCTCTGCTTTGAAGCGTGAGGATTATTTCACAAAAAATAGGATTTGTGTGTCTTCTTGATGTTGAGAGGGGTTTGGCACATTTTTATTGTAATGTTCTTTTCGCTTGGATCTGTTTTGGTTGAAGGAAAACTGTGTTTGATTAAAGCTCCAAGGTCCTTGTTTAAGATCCAATTTCTTTACAAGTGCTGCCTTTTTCTTTTTTGTGTTTGAAGAGCTCACTGTATCACACTGACCTCTGGATCCATTACGTAAAATAAACACAGACGATTTTGAATTTTGCACAGCACAAGTATAATCTAACAGCCTTTGCATTGGCTGCCCTATCAGCAGACTCGTGCTAAATATATGCACATGCACAAGTCATTACTTTAGTTAGACACATTACACTTCTGAATGTTAAAATTATCCGGCTAATTTCATAATATTTACAACTATGATAATAGATATTAGGACTGCCTAATGATTAGTCACGACTATTCATTTGCGGAATAAAAGTTTTTGTTTACATAATTAATATACACAGTACATCAACAAATATTATGTATATATAAATACAAACACATGTATGTATTATTTTAAGGAAAATATATGTAAATATTATAATATATTTATATATGACATAAATTATATGTAATAATTATACCATACGTCAGAATGCTGTATTCTGATTGGTTGAGAAATGTTCCATGGGTATGCATTATTTTTCGATTATCCGCACACGTAACTTTTCAAATGTTTTAAAAATAGACACCAGAGCAATGTTTGTGGTAACCGCGGAATAGTGATGCTCCGATCAATGCCGATCTCCACAAAAAATACGTGGCCGATCACTATTCTGTATCGGACAGCCAATTTATTCACAGCTATTTCATGTACTACGGCTTTTATTCAGTAAGTCCTTATCGATCTAAAATCACTGTTAGTTTGATTCGTTTATAACATGCATTTAAAAAAGCAACACTCGTCAAACATAATTATTAAACATATTCTTTATTATCATTAAAATACCTGAAAAGGTTTGAAGAACAGCAATATAAATATATCCTTAAGAAATTTCCTGGAGCTGCGTGTCATCATACCTGCGTGTATTGTTCTTTCGTCTACAGCGCATTTTGAGTTTCTGCACGAGAGCGCCCCCTGGCTTTTGGATGTAGTGGCATTTCGCCATAATTCATTGAGAAGCATAGCAAACATTATCGGCCGATCGATCGGAGCATCCCTACCGCGGAATAATTGCCTCTGGTCCTTTGAATTTTTTGAAAATAATGCACACCCGCGGTGTAACGGCATTCCGCGATGGGTGTGCATTATTTTGTTATAATTCAATGGCCCGTCGTCAGTTATTCCTTATTTATAAAAATGTTTATACACATGCAAATATTTTTTAAATATATACATGGATGTGTGTGCATTTATATGTACATAATTATTATACACATTACACACACATTTAATATGTAAACAAAAACTTTTATTCTGCAAACGATTAGTTGCGACTAATCGTTAAGTAGCTCTAATAGATATAATTATGTAAAGTATGTAATTTCAGTCCATGGGCCCCTTAATGGACAGCGATGAGGAGCAGAGAACGCCAGTACATCTTGTTTCAAATTAAGTATTTTTAACCAGGCCTATAAAGACATGTACTATATAGACGGTTTCAGCAGTAACAGGTTACAACATAATCAAACGGCATTCATGGAACAAACAGAACTTCTGGTAAACTTGCAGAACAATCGGTGCATCCCTATTTATTGTGTAAAATTAATGTATACAATGTTGACTACAGATCAGCTGCCAAACCTCATCTCCTCTCGTCTTTAGAAAACTTAAATATGTGTTATTTTCGTCAAGGTTTTTGTTCCAGAGTTCAGTTTAGCCTTTAGCCAGACCATTAAACTGAGACCGGAAGTTAAGTTACGTCCAGATGCGTAACCGCAACATGCAATTTTTTTTTAACATGGGAACTTTATGCTCTTCATTTTTAATCAAGTTTTGATGTTTAGCATTAGCATTTTAGTGCATTTTTGTTTAATGCCTAATTTCCTTTTTCCCAAAAATTGGGGTGTAATTTGCGATATTGTATTTTTGTTGTATTTTTGTATTTGTTGTAATATTGTATTTTTCACAATGCAGGTTCGGTTCAGTTAGGAGGAAGAAATGTAAAACATAAAATTACTTATTATTATTATTATTATTATTATTATAATTATTACTAGGGATGGACATGAGTAATCGATTGCTCAAGTACTCGAACGTGGCATCGACGATCGATCTCGAAAACGATGACTGTGTGGGTTTATTTATTTATTTCTTGTAGATATGACAACATTTGGATATCAGGTTAGCTTTACCAGCACCTATGGTAGAAAAGACTGAGTGCTTGCTCATTCTGCTGTATAATCAGGGTTGCGACATCCTGTTTTTGGTTCGTTGCTTTGTCTCTTGTCCAAGTGCATTCAATATTAGTCAAACCGCACCAAAGTTTGTTTGGAAATGGATCGAGACCCAACTTTTCAGCAGTCTCGGATAACTTGTTTAGTGCCCACCGGGGTTCGGGTGTCACACTTACTCAAATTAATGGCACCAACCCAGCAATCACATCAGAGTTTGTTTTAATCGAACCAAACATGTCAAGTATGAACACGCCGTTACATTGCATTCACAGTATACATTTAATCAATAAGCATGTTCCCTAGGAATTAAACCCACAACCTTTTCTACTGCTAACACAAAGCTACCAATTGAGCTATGGGAATATTTTATCACCTTTTTTTTTAGGTTAGACTACTATGTTAAGAGGCTACATGAAATAATAGGCTTAATACTAAAAATAAATAAGTGTTATATTGCAAGCCAAAAAGTGTTTAAATCTAAGAATAAAGATTGAATTTACATATTATGGGTCAGCTGCCTATTAAAATTGCACAAAAGTTACTTGCATAGAGCTTCTAGTCTAAAAAAATGCTTTATTGATAAGTCAATTGTGTATGTCACAAATGTCGAACATTTCCCCTGTCGTGTGTTTCTCTTGAACGGCACGCACTTATAATTTAAGTTTCCTCTTTTTTCATGAGTCCCTTGTAAAAAAACATCTTGTGTGGGGAAGCCCCAGTGAAAGAACGTCACATTTTATCCTTCACCCTTCAAATGTCAGGCTTTGACAGCCTACAGTGGGACGACAGCGTAACTTGTGGCTTTATGGGCGTGCAGGACCCAGCTGATGTGGTGACTACAGTCTTCCTCCACTGGGGTTTTTACTACAATGGAAAAATCTTTATATACGCTCTTAAAATTAAAAGGCTCCTCTGTGTTTCTGTGCATCACAAAAGGTTTAGCAAAGAAATAACTCTCTCAGCTTATCACAAACCATTTTTGGTGGCATGATTGTCTGAACATAAGTTGATTTTTTTTCTCTGTTTTGGTCATAGTGAAAGGGCCAGCTGGAACTGTGACAATATCGTAGCTGATGTGTTGAAATGTTCAGAGTAGGGTTTTTTTTACGTCACACTGATGTTTTAATCGCTATCCAATTTGACTCTGATTTACCATCATCACAGTATTTAAGTGTGTAATTTAATTATTAATTTTAAAAACAAAATGTGCAATTTTTGCTAAGGGTCGCAAAACAGTAACAAAGGCGTAGCATGATGATGCTTTGAAGATGCTGGGAGAATAGTTGTCTTCACCTTCAGTGTGAACAGAAATCAGTCAAACGGGACTCACAAATCATGTTTATGGATGATGTAATTAAATAAAAGTTAATAACCTTACGTTATAACATAGGCCAGAATAGTGTTACTTTAAAATGTGTGCACCACTTGGCCATGTGGAAAACCCAGGATAATGCGAAACAACACACCGCTGGCTATGTTTACATGCACAAAATTTTATCCATCTGACTGAATTTAATACGATTAAAGGTTACGACAATACAGTTTACATCAGGCTTCCCACGGGTCCTTGAAATCCTTGAAAGTTTGTGAATCTGGGGGAAATAATTCAAGGCCCTTGGAAGTTGTTGAAAATATACTTGGATAGATACATTGAAAGTGCTTGAATCTATTTTATGCAAAATCCATATTCCCTGTGTAGTGTAGGATAATATCATAAAATTTCTAGCCTTTTAAGCACATGTGCTAAACTGTTCACTTTAAATGCTTATATCTTCTGTATGCGAATGTTAATTCATACCAAAATGCTTTTGTGCATAGTTGTGTTTGACACATGAAAACGTCTCGGGTTACGTATGTAACTGTTGTTCTCTGAGAAGGGAACTAGACGCCGCGTCTCCCTTGCCATACTTCCTGCGTCCCTGTAACGCCGTCTTTGGCAATATTTCATATACTTCCTGGCTCCCGCGTCACCCTGTCTTTGTCGTTAAGCTTCAACATTGGTTGAATTTGATATACACCTTCAGACACACTTACCCCTGGAAGTATCCCCAAAGTGTCACCGCAGTGACGCAGCACAAGTTCCCTCGAAAGGGAACTGTAACAATGTATCTTAAAAGGTAACATGATGTAACCTTGCTCTCACTTGAAATGTGTCCCCACATTTAGTCCTTGAATTTGAGAGTATTGGACCTGGAAAGTCCTTGAAAGGTCCTTGAATGTTAACTAAGGTGTGGGAACCCTGTTACATGCACCCTAAACATTTCAATCTGGTTAAAATGTTTGTTTACGTGTACGTTCTTCTATATACTCCAAACCGAACATCTGCGCAAGCGAACAGCCAGGGTTGCCAGTTTCGCGTATCAAAACAATCCCAATGGACACTCAAAACTATCCAAAAAGAATCCCAATGACTATTCACAGTCCAAATACTAATAACTAATGAACAAAATCCTTTCATATTTAACCTGGAAAAAGCAAACGGCGGAAACAGTTTAAACAGTAGCCCAAATCTGAACTCGAAAAAAAAGTAGAGGAGTTTGCAATGCCACCCAACGCACAACATCTGTCATAGGGTTCATGCTTAATCTCTGGATAAATGTACAAAGCTGAGTTGGAGAAAGTTGTTAAGAAGTTTTTAGATCTAGGCAATGGAAACACAACACAATTTTATTGCTTTATGTAGCCAAATGTTATGAAAGTACACGTGAACGCTGTAGAATGATCCCATTACCTTAATAATCTGTGTTGCTATTGCCTTGCTATTGCATCTTTCTGTGATGAGAATTATGTGAGACGTAAATATGAGGTAAATATTCTCATGATGATCGGATCACAGTTCTTACTGCACAACTCCCTTCCATATGATCCAAATTTGCATCCGAATTACAAGTTATTATATATATATCTTATATAAGATAATAACTATAAAACACACATTTTTGTCAAAAACACAACTGTTTTAAAGTATTTTAAATCTGTATGTTTTGTATTAAATTTAATAGTTTTCTTTTAAACTTGACTCGCATCGCCCAACCGCTCCAGGAGCTCGGCTGTTTTTGGAAAGAAGCAGTACAGCTATATCTGTCTTCTAAAAATGAAGGATGCAATACTACTCTATAGGTACTTAAGATTAACATGAGATTCACTTTGTCACTTTGTGACTGCAGTTAGATATTTGTTGAAAACATTTAGAATAATGCAATTGAATTACGTTGAATTTAATTGAATATATTAATGCAAGTCTTACATATTGTGCCTTTAAAACAAGGCTGATAAAAATATTTTCAATTTTAGTCTGGGTTCTAGACAATACACAAATAATATCCAATGTTTACCAGTTTATGTGCATAGAAAATCTTGTTCTCAGGATGCTCTGCAAAGCTTGAAGCAACTGTAATCAAGGGGGCGGAGCTTAGATTGAATCTAAACTATTAAGTATTCAATCTCAATTCTTAAACTGATGCTCTGTTTTTTCCTATCATGCTGCTGTGGGTTGTTAGATTGAATTATGATTGGTATTAGAAACCCTTCAGTCAGGTTTTGTGTGTACTGGTTGCTACACACATCCAGACCGGAAGTATGGTTGCATTTTCCTAATGCCCAAGACAGACTGCTGGACGTATGGAAAATTATTTGTTTCTGTTTTGTTTTTGTCTTGTTTTTTTACATATCGATGACACTTAAATGTTATTGGTTTTCAGGAACCAATACCTTTGCATGCATGCAGTCTGTGTTTTGGGCGTGAGGTGAAACAAGCCAGCTTTTTCAGCTAAGCGCTTTGTTTGCTAGGATAATTCTGCTTTGTTTATCAGTCCTTAAACGATGCGCCTGGTTGGTGGTTGTGATATTTGTCCCGCCCCTCCTCCCTTGTGATTGGACCGCTGAGTGAGAATTGACTTTAACGAGCTGAAAGTTTCACCCAAAGAAGAAAATCTTTTAACTCTCGCCACTCAGTCAGTACTTAGCACGGAAAAACCGCAGAGCGCCGGAACTCAGACAAAACCCGCCAGCTGCTGGCATTTTTTAAAAGTGCTGCGCTTCCATTGGAAACAATTGAAAACATATGCCGGCCGCCGGCGTAAAAGCTTTGGTGTTCATGCTACTTTACTATTTTTTTCTGTTTTCAAGTGACTTCACACTCTGTGTTTTATTCACATAAAAGGCTTCAAAAGTATAGATGGCCTGATAATCTATTGAGTCAGTGTGAGAGAGTTGCAGTTCGACTGACTAAACCCTTGTTTCTCAGTCAGGTGTCAGTTCAAAACCACACACAAGAGTGACAGGCAGCCTTCTTTATAATTTTCTATTTAAATGTGTATACTCTATAATCATTGATCTTTACATGTCATAAATTATTTTATATATCTAGGCCGGGACAACTAATCAATTAAGCCGATAATTATTGATTAAGAACATAGTTGTCAACGAATGTCCACGGTTTCGCGCAGCACTTTGCAATTTGGGCGGCTCGCCTAAGCTGGGAAACCCTACAGCCCTAACTAGGCTGTCAAAAAAAAGAATCGTTGCACAAAAGGCAAGCAGGCACTCACGCCACATGGCCGAAATGAGAGAAAGACGTGGTCCCGTCACTGTCTGGAGGACAACTAGCCAGTTGGAAAAACATCTCGGTTTTAAAACATCTGATTTTAATGTGATTTTATTAAAAAAGGCCTTGCCTTGCCTCGGAGAATAGTGCGGACGCATGCGTCACACGGCCGTAATGGTCCGTCATTGTCTGGAGCATAGCCAGTTGATAAAACGCATGTTCGTGAGAACTGTAAGTTGACTTATGTTTTGGGTTTATTTAAGCCTGTTATTGTATTAGTCTATAGTTCTTGCAAATGAAAAGTAAGTTAGCTGGTGATTTTGTTGTTTGAGCAACCTGCTAGCCAAGCCCTACCACCTTAACTAACAATTTTTTTTGCCGGAAACCTTGATGTCATTATCGTTTAGTGGGTCTATTGGTCCTCACCAACACATCCCTATAGATTAAAAGTCAGTACGTTTTGTAAATGTATGTTTTGGACATTTAAAAATGATAAAATGAAAGATTATATTAGTTCAACTTAGAGTACCGTATTTTTCGGTCTATAAGCCTCGTTTTTTTTCCCTAATTTGGTTGGTGCTGCCTGTTATAGTCATGTGCGCCTTGTAAGTCAGTATGAATTAATTTTGACATTTATGAGGCAAGAGACATCATTACCGTCTAAGCCGCAAGAGTCCGCCATATGCTGTTTCTGTATTTTTGTAATTCAATGGATTCAATGTGGAATGACGAGTATGCGAACTTCACGCTTGGCATAAGTGATAATATTACTTTAACGTACATACATCTATTCAGCCTGCTGTTCTGTCTGCTATTGTTTAGTTAAATAACTTGCCTTTCCAGATTAAATAAATGGATTTTGTGAAAAAATTCTTCGAAATAAATGAGACGTATAGTCTACTGTGACTTCTATATGTTATTTCGTCTTAAAGCTGCTCTAAGCGAATTCACACGTTTTTGGCCATAAAACATTTTTCTAAGCGAATTCACTCGTTTTTGGTTTTGGCCATAAAACATTTTTTTGTTTTATACAGTAAACATCTCCTCACTATCTGCTAGCTGCCTAAACACACTGTAGAAAAACTCGGTCTCTGTAGACACTAGACAGCCCAGGCTTCACAAACTGAAACAAAAGCAAAGTGGTCAAACCTACCACCACGAAATATAACAAAGTGTTCCAGCCAATAAACGACAAGAAGGATTTGGGAGTGGGGGTTGGGCGCGTTCATGACTCGTTCAGAAAACACGGAAGGGAGGGGAGGAGTTAGCTATGCTCCGTTTTGTTTTAAAACACTTCGAACATCAAGAAGAAGTGACGTTATACAGATTCGCTTAGAGCGCCTTTAATGACGCATTTTTGAAAGATGTGGCTTATACTCCGGTGCGGCTTCTAGTCCGGAAAGTACAGTAGCTTTTGCACTTTTAAAATGCACTTTAAAGGCGGTGTCCACGATGTTTGAAAGCCAATGTTGATATTTGAAATCACCTAAACAAACACGCCCCTACCCCAATAGAATCTGGACCTTCTGTTGATAGACCCGCCCCACACATACGCAACCCGGCAAGGATGTCGGTTAGTAGACACGCTCCTTACTGCTGATTGGCTATAAGTGTGTTTTGGTAGTCGGACCGTCTCCTTTTCCAAAGCGTTTTTCAAACATTGTGGACTCCGCCTTTAAATATATACATAAATACCCTAATTTATGGTTTTATCCAATTCATTGAAAAAATATCGTCTGATTAATCAAGTATCAAAATAACTGCAGCCTTACATATATCAGAAGTATAGCTTGCTCACCACATATTGTTCAACATTTTTATGTTGTATGTCCCAATATCAATGTTTGATATTTCCAATCCCTTTAGCCACATTTCTTGCATTTGCTTAATGTCTTGTACCGCTCTAAAATGCTCTGAGCTGCAAGAAGACAGATAATTCATTCACGTCCGTGTCAACATACCTGAGAGCCAAGTTGTAAAACTCGATCATTGGGTCTTATGTGTATGTTGTGTTTCCTAACCATTTCCAAACAATGGTCTGGCCGTCTCGCAATGTCAAGTGTCCGACACTTGAGATGAGACAGTCGGCAGCCTCGTGCTCATCACCACATTGTCTGGAGAATTTGAGATGCGCTTGTTTTCTCTGTTGATGTAACAGTACGATCTCATGGTAGCTTTTGTCAACACTGTAACATACGGCTACACGATTAATAAAAGAGAAGTGAGCTATGCTGTAGTAGAAATTTTCTATCTAATACAATGATATCTGTACATTGCACCCAAATGGTTCTACTTTATTGGACTAAGGTCCAAAATTTTGAATGTTTATTTACAATGCTGCTGACTTGCTTGCTAACTGTGCATGCATGCTCAACACTAGTGACTAGTAATGGCAGTCAGAGCAACTTGACCTCGCTCATTCCAATGGAAGCTTGGCAACACAAGTGTCAGTGGCCCCTGGTGACAGGAGGTGGGTGTGTCCAGCTACTCAACAAAGTTAAGAGCAATTCAGTGGAGTTAACGTCATCCGCGCCCTTATAATTTACTGCGAGGATGGTAGTCATTTAACAATGGGCTTGTGCGATGCAATGTAAGCAACATATTGAAAGGTTGTGTGAAAAGCTCCAGGATAAACTAGTTTGACCACTTTGGGAAACGCATGCTGCCTTTTCAAATGCCTGATGGATTTTGGCACCATTTTAAATGTATTTTGTAAAATCACTGTTCGTTGCATGGTCCTGTCATTTCTAGCATACCTGAAGTTTCAGAGCGGATGTAAAACTTTTTTGTTCTCTATATGGCATTAAATGTGCTTTTACTTTGTTGTAGGAGCATAGGATGGTGTCAGTTCATGTGAAGTGAAACCGCCCTGCCTCCCAAATATGAGAACAAAAAAGCCACTTCGACAGCAGCATGGTGATTTTTCACAGTGAGCATGACGTGCCAAAATGGGCGTAGTGTGCATTTTGCACTACATGTGCTCGGTTGGTACATGAGACGACTTTGTATGCGGGCATGGCTGACAATGTTGGTTGTCAACTGTGTTGGGGTGCTTTGCAGTCAGTGGCTACTGCACTTTCATTTCTCACAACAGCTTACAAAATGTTGGCTCAGGCTTGAATTGAGATAATTCCGGTGTGTGAATCAGGAAAATCTGGTTTTCCGAAAATGTAAATCTGTTGGACGGCGAGGAGGTCGTTTTTTGTAATGCAAGATTTGTTGTCCTGCTGAGTGAACACATTCATGTTAAGATTTTTTTTTTTTTACAATAAGTATATATTTTTTAATTAAGATTTTCTTTTTACTACAAATGTAACCAAAAAATGAAAGTATTTGATACCCCAGTCCTGGGTCTTGTAAACAACCTACAGTTACATTGTGTTTATACTTGACTGGGAAGACTTATTATAATCACTCTTATAATTATAATACACGTAAACACCCATGTGCAGAATTTGAGTGCTGTGTGCGGACTGCTATTTTTGTTTAGTTTTTTTTGGGATCAACGTGGCTGATTTTATTGCGGTTATTTCCAGAAATCTGCGAACATTGTAATGTTTTCCTATTTTTTTTCCTAAAGCAAAAATTAAATCAATAAAATAAGCCAAAAAGATCTCAGGAAATTATATAACAGGGTTCCCACGGGTCCTTAAAATCCTTGAAAGTTTGTGAATCTGGGGGAAATAATTCAAGGCCCTGGGAGGTTGTTGAAAATATACATCCATAGATACAGGTCATTGAAAGTGCTTGAATCTATTTTATGCAAGAAGTTTTCTGGAAAACAATCCATATTATTCCCTGTGTAGTGTAGGATAATATCATAAAAATTCTAGACTTTTTAAGCACACGTACTAAACTGTTCGCTTTAAATGCTTATGTCTTCTGTATGTGAAAGTTGATTCATACCAAAATGCTTTTTTGCATAATTGTGTTTGACACATGAAAACGTCTCAGGTTACGTATGTAACTATTGTTCCCTGAGAAGGGAACGAGACGCTGCGTCTCCCTTGCCATACTTCCTGCGTCCCTGTAACGTTGTCTTTGGCAATATTTCAGATAGCAATATACTTCCTGGCTCCCGCGTCACCCTGTCTTTGTCATTAAGCCTCATCATTGGTTGAATTTGATGTACACATTCTGATGCACTTACCTCTGGAGTCGTCCCCAAAGTGTCACCACATTGATGCAGCGCGAGTTCCCTCTAAAGGGAACTGTAAGAATGTATCTTAAAAGGTAACATGATGTAACCTTGCTCTCACTTGAAATGTGTCCCCACATTTAGTCCTTGTATTTGAGAGTAGTGGATCTGGAAAGTCCTTGAAAGGTCCTTGAATTTATTAAGGTGTGGGAACCCTGATATAAGCAAGCAAACAATCAGTAATAAAATAAGAACATAGAAACAAATGAAAATAAGATAAATAAATACAGCATAAAGATGTTTTGATTTACATTAAGGGCACGCAGAGCAGCAGGTAGGCGGGTATTAGCAGGTAAGCTATATAGGTAGCCTTAGGTAGCCTGTTTTCAATTGTTGCGATTATTTGGTGATAAAATAATAAATTGTGCAGATTCGCAAAAATGTGATGTTTTGTGTATTAAGTGACTCCACAAGTGCGCAAAATCAAAGGGGTTTGGGATTGTCTATTTAATATAACAGCTCGTCGCATCAGAAATAAATGAGAATGGCTGTGTGGATGAAAGACAGACCGAAAGTTCCTGTTTTCCGAGTTGAAGAAATCTAGGATCATGCCCGGAGTAAAGTCTGTTTTTTATGTGTACGTGAACGTACGTGCATGGTCGAACGCACAGCCTTGCAAAGTATACTTAATTTGACTCGTGTCTGTACACAGACGTTCAGCATATTGCGAAAAAATGCAATGCATGGACTAGGGATGCAACGATTATAGATTTTAATGGTACGGTTATAGTCTGATAAATAATCACGGTTGTACGGTTATTACGATTATTTTGGACTCATTTATTTTACAACATTAATGTAAAAAATCACATGAATACATTTTTGAACAATTGCTAAATTCTTTTGTATTTTCAGTTTGTGTATTTTTTCTGTAATTCTTGGACAAATGATAATAATAATAACCTAGCAGGCTTTGACTTAAACAGTATAGGTGCCTTTTGAAACCTGTAGTAGGTCATTTTAATTATCTTTTGAATAAATGTAATTTTATATTTGGACTGAATAAATGTATATTATTTTGATTTGTTTGAAGTATTAGTAAAAATGATAAGAGCCTCTCAAAACGAATAATAACAAAGGGTCATCCTGGACTGGGTTCTGCTAGTCATTTTGGACTGGCAGCATTAACGTGTTAACTAGTGATGGGCAGTCCGGTTCTTTCCATAGATTCGGCTCTTTTGGCTCAAGCTCCGGCTCTACATTTTAGTGATGGCAGTCCGGCTCTTTTTATAGATTCGGCTCTTCTGGCTCGGCTCCCTTAGAAGAGCCGGCTCTTACGGTCCCACGACTCCCACCCCTGCCTGCGTCTGAAGATTCGGCTCTGCTCGTTCGCTACAAAGAATCAGCTCTTAGAGCGGCTCGTTCGCGAACGACCCATCACTAGTGTTTACTCATGCTATTCATTCATAAATCATTAACGCGTTAAAATAATTAAACGTTATTGAACCCCGACCGGATTTGATCCGCGAGGAGGAGGTTTTTAATGCTGCACAGACCGATTGGAGTGTGGCTCTTTCACGCACCCGTGAAGGCACGCATGCGCACACACACACACACACACACACACACAGACACACACACACCAGATGCACGAACAACCAAGAGACGTGTCACGCGCACATATTCTTTTAAACGCGGAGCTTTGTCATACAGTGCGCTAACGAGCATGTTGCATGCCGCACGCGGCTCTTGGTGGTTCGTGGATCTGGTTTGTGTGTGCGTGCGTGAAACAAAAACACGCGGTGTAGCGGAGGCTTTACGGTTACTTAACCGTGACATTTTAAACGCGGTTAATAGTGAAACCGGTTAATCGTTGCATCCCTAGCATGGACTACATACTGGTTTTGGGCAAATGCCCCATTTTAAGATTGTCCTATTGTCAGCCTGTCAAATCGCAGATACAGAATAGTATTAATAAATGTATTTATTTATAATTTTTTTACTCATTTATGACAAGCCACTTGATTGATGGACAAAAAGAAGCAAGGGCAAGGCTGTCATGACAGCAACCTTCAATGCATCACTAATGCCATTAATCGGAGCGCGGGAAAGCCCAGGCGCTCTAAAATTTCTTGCGTTCCAGGGAGCGGTAACAAAACACTCGCTGGTTTTAACCCTCTGCGCTCTAACAGCTCTCTAGTACAAGGAAATGTCAGAGCTGTGCGTATTACAAGCTCAGGTGCGAGGAAGAGTCAGAATCATGCGCATTACAGAAGGAGTCCATGCTGCCCTCATTCAGGTTCGAGCAAGAGTCCAAGAAGTGCACATTAAGGGCTCAGTCACACCAAAAGCGCTTTAAACGCTTGCAAACGCAAGGCGCGACGCACTGCCTTTTTTAAAAAAGAGCAGTGCAGCGCGGCTTTTCATATTGCTAAGCAACCACCGAGTCAGCTGCCTTGTCAATCAAATATTGAAGCGTGAGCGCTCTTTTGCTGTTAACTGTCATATTAGCAGAAACTTTAAAAAGAGGGTGCTTGCTCTGACCTTGTTTGAGGATAAGAGGAGCACAAACACGCAGGAGAGAGTGAGCGAGTGGAGTCCGGTTCTTCAAAGCAGCTGTAAACTTCCCTCGCCACAACGTAAGGCCCGCCTCTCCCCTCATTCTATTGGACAATGGAAGACGCGAATGACGTCAGGCGCTCCTCCGCTCTCAGCGCTCCTTCAAAAACGCGTGCGCGGCAGGCGGCAGAAAACCGCAAGGCGCTCGGCGCGCATAAACAGCGCGCAAACGCGCCCTGCCCATAGAATATCATTCAAAAAAGGCGCCTGCAACTGCCATAAACGCTTGTGGTGTGACTGAGCCCTAAGTCCAGTTGCGTGCGAAAATGAATCTTCGTGCGTTACAAGATCTCTTGCACAAAAAGCCCACAAACCCTCTCATTCGGGGACATTTTAATGTGAAACTATGATGATAATAAAAATAATAACCATCACCAACTATTGCCATGAAAGCCGATATGTCTGACGATAGTCGATGCACGATACTACAGTCTATCGGCACAACCATACTACATACTATTCTCCTGTAGGTGCATGCTGTACCCGTACAGTAAACACGCACTCTTCTGATGACGAAAATTATTTGATGCGCACTGTACGCGGACCCTTGCATACAAGTAAAATGGACTATACTTCTTTACTGTGTATTAACTGAGGCTTGGGGATCTGGAATAAATTGACTGACAGGTCACATTTAAGCATTGAAGTGATGCCGAACAGACTTTTAATGGGAAGAGTCAGGAAGAACAGACGGCAGAAAGCTAAGCTGAAGACATCACAAGCTTAATCCCATTGGTCTGCACAGTCAGGAATGCTGTCTGTTTTACTCATATTAAATAATGAGAGTTTTTCTTAATAGTCTTTTTTTTGTTTGATGTGGCTCTGTTGTTGTTGTTGTTTTTTAATCGGTTAAAGAAACGAAGCTGGGTTCTCATGGTCCATATTTCTCTCGTAAAGCATCATTTTATTCCTTTTGGGCTGGAATATTTGCCGTGACAGTTTTTATTGTGGTAGATTTGCAGTGCCATGGCAAAACTATTTATTTTTGCACATATTTATGTATTAACAATTGGTGTCTGGCTTCACCAAAATTTTCAATAACTGTTATGTTTATGACTATTATTGGTAAAAGTTTTTTTGAGGGCATTAGTATTTAAAAGCTTTTTAGGCATTGACACTTTTCTTGAATTCTTGAAAATTCTTGAATTCAAGTCCAAGTTGATGTATTCCTAATGATTTAGGACCGTCCAGGAATCTGTATCATTCTCATGAGGCTGGTTAGTGCAGGATATCATCTCAGCCCGACGCATACATGGCTACAATTTGGGTGACTCATACTGGCGCATCAATAGACTGAGTCACTGGGTCGGCTAGTGCTGTTGCGAGACTGCATTTCTAATTTTTTTCTGTCAGATGTGTTATGGTTTAGTTACGCTGTCTGTTCATGTTCCCATGTGCAATTAAATGTCCCGTTTGATCTCAGTGGTTGCTTTGAATTTTGCCTTGTACAGAGAATTTTAGCCATCATAAATGTTACTAGTGCACAATCGATTGAAGTTTTGCCTTATATTGAGTATGTATTGTATTAGTGTTTAATATTATATTCAGGGATTTTAGCTGCTTGATTAGGTGGATGTTGGAAGCAGATAATATAAGGGCTTATTATTTTGTTTTTTGTTTGAATTGTCTGGTGTCCCTTAAAGTTAATATTTCATTGTAATTTTTCAGTCAGTCAGAGATCCAGAATTATCAGTTTTGCGCCAGGATTTTTTCATCCCTAATATTTAGTTAAGAAAAAATAGTCGATACTGATGTGATAGGCAATTATTTAGACTGATATCTGCCGATGACGAAAGTTTGGTGGTTATATTAACTTAGATTTAGGGGTGCACTGATATATCGGCCGATGATGCTTGCTATGCTTCTCAATGATTTACGGTGAAATGCCGCTACATCCAAAAGCCAGAGGGCGCTCTTGTGCAGAAACTCAATATGCGCTGTAAACGAAGAACCATACACACGCAGCTATGACATGCAGCTCCAGGAAATGGCTTAAGGATATATTTATATTGCTGTTCTTCAAACCTTTTTTCAGGTATTTTCATGATAGTAAAGAATATGTATAATGATTATGTTTGACGAGCTTTTCAAATGAATGTTATAAACGACTCAAACTAACAATGATTTCAGATCGATTTGGACTTACTGATCAAAAGCCGTTGTACATGAAATAGCTGTGAATAAGATCGGCTGTCGATTCAGAATAGTTATCGGCCACACATTATTAGTGTATATCGGCATTTATCGGTGCACGCCTACTTACATTAACTAAATTTTGAAGATTACATTTTCTAAATGTATATAATGTAAATGTAATATAATGACCAATACCTCATTGCCAGCCTTTTTTTTAAAGTTGCCTGCCAGCATTTTTTGTGATTTTTCACACAATGCCTTCCAGGAAAATGTTCTTTTATAAATATATAAACTTACAAATATATCAAATGAAAGAGCAGATCCTCTGCTTTCAATCAATCAAACAAACAAACAAAATGGAAACAAACAAACAAACAAAATGGGAAATAACGTTTCATCCTATCTTAATTTTTTCTCTTTTTATAAACTCTTAAATATGTGTAGGTTTAAAATACCAAAATCTTGAGCAAAAAGCTGAGATAATTGCATTTTTATAAAGGAATTTTGTTAGATGGCAAATTCAAAATGATCATCAAAACATACACAGAGTTTAAAATTAAATTAGTTTTTGCTTCAGGTTTTTTATAAACTGGGTATGATACAGATTATTGACAGATACATTGGTGCATCTCTAGTAAATATGTCAATTATGTATTTGGTTTCCCTTTCTCTTTGAGTTAGTTTCCCGGACAGGGATTAGCTTAAGCCAGGACTAGGCCGTAGTTTAATTAGGAAATTTAACTAGTTTTAACAAACATGACTTACTAAAAACATTACTTGTGTTTTGTGCATTTTGAGTAGATTTCTGAAAAAATAAAAAAAAATGTTTTGCAAAGAATATGCACTGACATGGATATGTCAGTGCAAGTTGTTTTCAGTTTGGAGCAAGTTGTTTTCAGTTTGGACAGCTCTTACATTAATTTTAGTCTAGGACCTGTCCGGAAAACCGCCCCTTGGGGTCTTTTCAGAACTGTAGATCGATTGCGTTGTTCTGAAACCGGGGGGTTAACTGGCTACAATGTTGCAATTTTGTGTTAGTTCGGTTTGCATTCAAGGCAATATTTCCAAACGTCACGTGCGAGTAAACTCTACTTTAATTTGTTAGAGTGCATCTGTTTATTTTCCGTAATTCCGCTGAAAGTTGTCCATTAGGATTGACAGCCAGCAGCTTTGTGGGATTATTGTGTGGGTTTTTTTGGTAACTGCGGTTATATTACTTCATTATCAAATCAAAACTTAAGTGGGACAACATTCTTACCATGTACCTTTTGCTAAAGAAGAGCAATTATAAGACATTTTATAAGTAACAGTTGTGCTTTGGTTATTAATGGTGTTGATGTGCCCACCAGAATTAATCACCAAAGAGCTATTGTGTATGTTTATGGTTAAAATAAAAATGTTTGTTTGTTTGTTTTGTTGGGTCAGATTGCTTTCACACTTATAACAAACCGCTCCAGAGTTAATTTGCAATCGGAAATCTCATTCAGGCGGCCTCGGAGCAGTTGTTTTGGTCCGGATCTGAGCGCGATTGACGTGTTCACATATGCCTAAAGAACCGAACCAAGGGAGAAAATGCACCAAAACAAAGGTTCAGGTCTAAAAACACCCTTAGTTGTGCGTCTGTCTGATCTGTTAAAATAACTCTGAACTAGCAGAAGCCCGATTATAACCACATAAGAACAACAACCAGACCAACACTTATTTACTAACCTGTGCTCTAGTTTTTTTCTTGCTCTTGTGCTGTCTTTTCTCACTATGCCCTCTTCATTTAGGTCCGCGCCCCCTCGCCCGTTGCTGTATAATCTGCAGTAAATGGCACATTGTTCTGTGCCATGTGGGTATCTGTGGTCATTAACCTAAATACTGAGCGCTCTGCGAGCGTCTTAAAGCATTCTCGGACAACAGCCGATCAGGAAGTTTAATGCTTTGTTCGAGTCTTTCCATTTACATTGTGCACAGCTAATAGGCCAAAACACAATACAGGTCTAGGCCGGTTGCTGACATAGATAATAAATCGGTTTCACACACACAACAGCACTACTATCTCCAAACAATTGTCACACTTCTTCAGGTTCACAACTTCTCTAACAATATTGTCAATTGAGCGAATGATGACCAAGTAATTAGTGTTGGTAATATGGACAAATGATGAGTAAATTTGGTGTTTTTATTACATGGACAGTGGACAGATTTGAATTTTTGCATTTAAATGTAATATATTTCAGCTGTAAGATGGATATGTGGTGGACCGGTGTTGTGTTTTGAACCATGTTAATAAACAGTCCTTTAGCCTATTTTTGGATTATGACTAGGGATGCTTCAATCAGGGTTTTTGCAGCTGATACTGAGTACCGATTTCTTGTCTTCGTGAATATTCAAGCTGATATGCAAGCTCTTTGATGACTAACTTTTAACATTTATTAATGAAGATGTAAATGCTTCACAGTCTTTACTGTATGCATTTGTATGAAGTACAACAGTTCTTAAATGAAGAGCAGAGAGTGATTTTATTGAGAGATGAATTCGGTTACTGTAGCTTTAAAGGGGACATTTCACAAGGCTTTTTTAAAATGTCAAATAAAATTTGGTGTCCCCAGAATACATATGTGAAGTTCTGGCTCAAAATACCCCATAGACCATTTATTATAACGTTAAAATTGCCACTTTGTAGGTGTGAGCAAAAATGTGCCATTTTGGGTGTGTCCTTTTAAATGCAAATGAGCTGATCTCTGCACTAAATGGCAGTGCTGTGGTTGGATAGTGCAGATTAACTCTTTCCCCACCATTGACGAGATAACTCGTCAATTAAAAGAAAACGCTTCCCTGCCAATGACGAGAATTTCCGGCTTTCAGCATTCAGGAGCCCTATGATGACAAAGGTAAACAGAAAGATTGGTTCATGAGATCTGCAAATTTAGAGAGTACCGATCAAGTCATTTAATGCCGTTATCGGCCGATATCGTTCTGCGGCTGATCGATCGGAGCATCCCTAATTATGACTCACCTAAAACATTTAAATAATTGTGTTTATGTTTATTTTATTTGCACATTAATTTTTGCAATGACATGCAGGCAGTGTTTGCGCTAAAACGCGTGGTTCCACAATGGTGCTTGGCCAGCACAACGACATGTCATTTAGTACGTATTTTACTAAGTGGCTAATTCGTAACTACATTTATACATTTTTGTAAAATTAGCTTTCGCCCTATGACGTTGGGGTTAGGAGTGGGGTTTCGTTATTGTTTTATAATCATACTTTTTTATACACTTTGTACAATTTGATTCACTTTGTACAAATTCATATGATTTAACCAATTGGACTGTGTGTATCGAAAGAATCTGGCTATACGGTATGTATCACTATAGGGTAGTGCTGCACAATTAATCACATCGCAATGGCAGCCTGTGCGGTTATATGACAGCAAAATGTTGCAATTATATTAAATAAATAAATGTGTGGACTTTTAACACAAACTTTCTGATAACTGTTTGATGATTTTCCTTGCTGTTTAAAAAAAGAAAGAAAAACGAACAAAAAGGCAGTGCACGTGTGGCATGCACGTGTGTGGTGTGCGTCGTCACTTATACCAGAGCGAAGATGGATACAGAGGAGGTTGACAGTGATCTGGTAGCTAAAAAACACCTCTACGTCTGTTGTATGGCGGTATTTTGGATTTAGGATTACTGACACTGAGCAGTTGCTACATCACGTGGCAATACGAAAACATTTCTAGTTTTACAAATACACATTTTAGCATTAACACTTAACTGTGTGTGGATTTTCCTTAAAACCCATCAGGTTGACTCATGATACCATTTAGTATAATCGCACATCGCAATTTTAGAATCAATAACCGCAATGGGAAAAATTACCCAAATCGTGCAGCCCTACTATAGGGGTTGTGCGGTACGGTGCAACTATATGATGACCTTAGCAAGTGCTTTTTGTCACTCTTTAAGGTAAGAGATGAGAAGACTGCTATCTAGCGGTCGGGATGTAAACTTTAATCGAGACAACTTCCACGAATATTGTATCATTACAAAAAATCGATATACGTTTTTTTTTAATACATTATTGTCAAACAAAACATCCCATATAAGCACATGTACCTGTATTTTCTTACACCCCTATTTGCCAAATCGTAAAATATGTGAGATAAAATTCCCGTGAGATCAGCCTGACTTTACAAGTGAGCGTGTCTTGAATTATTTTATGTGTAGCTTTTGTATGGGCGTAGTCTTTTTCTGTATACTCATGGTCCGTACTTTTGAAGTGTGGATAAAAGGTCAGGAAGAAAACAGAGGAAATATTTTTATGACAGAAAATATTTGGACTGTTGTTGGCTGTGACTCACGGCTCACTTTGTCATCATGGGCTGCCTCTTGGGTCATGCTCGGGGTTGTTGCACGGTCGGTCAGGGTTTAGTACTGACGTCACGCGAGTGCTGTATGTGTTGTTGTTATGTTTTTAGTGTTTTCAGTGTTTTTGATTTTAGCAGAAGGTTTGGGGGAGGGAGCAGATTTACAGGTCATGGGTTTTAATCGAAGCACAGCCAATGACAGCAGGACGTTTACACAATGTTGTTATAGCGGTTAGGCCTAAGACGAGAGCTGCCAGCAGCCTATTGTTTATGAAAGGTTGTGAGGGGGAGTGTGTGTATTTTACAGTCTTGGTTTCTTGAAAGGCAGATTTAAGCTTTGGGAAATACGTTTGCACAGATCATACATAGATCAGATTACACAGTCATATGTGGTGAAATAAAGGGACACAGGATATATTTGAAATGTTTGTTTCATATTTCATGCATTCATGTTTTTAGCGAACCTGTTTATACTTGTTTTTGAATGTGTTTGTGTGTGCTGGTAATAGGGATGCACCGATCCGATATTCTGGATCGGTATCGGGGCCGATCCGGCCTTTTTTTACTGGATCGGATATCGGACTAACAGGACCGATCCAGTTCCGATACTGCGCGTTACGCATGGTTGTCATTGACAAGCGATTAAAACGACAAAGTATTATAAAAGCACCATAAACGTTTTTATGTACTATAATCAAAGTCATCTTACACTCAATAGCTTCATGTGAAGGAACAAACGCACATTTAAAGATATTAATGTTCACAGAAAGACTATAACTTACATGCAAACTGAGTTAATCCACTGATGAGAAGCGGATGGATGAAAACGCGTCATTCAACACACGCACACACACAAGATAACTGCAACGTTAGGCTTTATTAAAGATCTGATTTTATAAAGTCTCAGTAAGCTGTTGGATGGATGCAATTCACTATGTGCTGAGTTAATGCACAGGTGAAGCGGACGGATGAAACGCGTCATTCAACACACGAACACTCAATAACTGTAGTCTGTTTTAAAGATCTGATTTTATAAAGTCTCAGTAAGCTGTTGGATGGATGCAATTCAGTAAGTGCTGAGCACACTATGCCTCTAATCTCTTTGTTTTAATAGTTATGAATGTTAACTTTCCATTGCGGTGCGAGCCGAGGATTCCCATGTGAGTGTGAGGACGCTTCTAGAGCATCAATGCTGCACCCAGGAAGCACAGTATTGCGCAAATGCGCACTCAATATGATTTAGGCGCATCAATTCTGCACCCGAAATGTGCATAAAAGGTCCGGTTAAGTGCATAATTCCCAAAATAACCATCTGCACACTAAAACTTTTACTGTGACTTTTTGCGCAATTAAGGAAAATATATTTAGCATACTTATTTGATCAAACGTGCCTATTTTATTTTCTCCTAAACACTGCCATGGTAAATATAATTACTAATGTTCTTGTAACTTGTAAATCATTTTAAATTATTGTTTTTTAATTTAAAATTATAATTATATATAATATAATTATATTATGCTAGATTTAGCAGAAAGCACTATACACATTTATATAGTGTGTGTGTGTGTGTGTGTGTGTGTGTGTGTGTGTGTGTGTCTGTGTATCTGTGTGTAATTTAAATTGCTCAAGAAAAATACAGTAGTATCGGATCGGCAGGTATCGGAATCGGCCGATACTCAGAATTCGGGTATCGGAATCGGATCGGAGATGGAAAAAGTGGTATCGGTGCATCCCTAGCTGGTAATGAGAGACTGAGATAGACTTTCTCATAGTTAGAAGCGTGACTTTTACATGCGCCTCGTCTTATATACACTAATGGCGCTTTTCAAAAGCATAGTACCCCACAGTTTGAGTCGAGACGACTTAGTTTTGGGGGCTCTTCCACTTTTTTTAGTACCACCTCAGTTGGGGTTCCAAGGGATCTGAGCTGATACTAAAAAGTGACGTGGAAACACTGTAGATCACTGATGGTCTGAGAGAATCGTCACTACCAGCGTCATCGCTGTAATGTAAAAGATTAGATTTACCTTTATGCTAGCTTGCGCTGTCTTGAATAAACTTGTTGTCATCTGTGCTTTGTTGTAAGTTCCCAAACTCCCTTTTAGCTGTAAAAACATCCACAGGCTGAGAGTCAGGAACACCATACCAGTGTTTTCCTTGCAGTTTCTGGCGGTATGTCCTTAATGTCCATGTTAGCATGTATGCACAGCGTTTTTGCAATTTAGCGGAGCGCATTCATGCATTACAACAACGCTCGCTTCCACGCAGCGTAAACATAACAACATGCCTATAGTCCCTCCCATTCTGAAGTGATACTAAACTCAATGGAAAAGCTAACCAAGTCAAAGTGATGTGAGCTGACACGAAGTGACTCGTGGGGTACTATGCAATGGAAAAGCGCTATAACATTCAAGGATTATGGTAATTTCCCAGATTTTAGTATCATAATCTCCTATTGTATCAAACCTACCTAAAAACAGAAATGTAACTTTGGGGATTACAGTACTGTGCAAAACTCTTGGGCCACCCGGGCTGGGCGATACTGACCGAAATTCATATCTCGGTAACTTATTTATGTGTGGATGTATAACGATATCCGATTATTATTAATTCATAATTGTGTCATCTTTTTCTGTATATGTTGGAATCGAAAAAGCTACAATGTTGTCATTGAACTTTCAAAAATATCAGGCTTTAAAAATGCCATTCAGGAGTAGACAAACATGTGCTTATGATATGACAGACAGGGTGATTGGGTCAGCAACTACACCACATTAAAATAAATGTTTATGCCATCCACATGTGGTGTGTTTGTTCCCTTCTGTTTGTCTCAACTCATGTTGGGTGATGCCTATAAGTTTAAGTAGTGATTTTGATACAACTATTGGCAAAACGAATATTAAAGAGAGTTTACAAAAATAAAAAAAAACATGCTGTTTATTTAATCACTCTCAGTACATCCAATACGATACGTTGGTGACATTTTTCTTTAGTAGAACAATAAAGAAGATATTTTGCAGAAACTTTAGTGCTCTGTGATTTCATTTAATTCAGTGTTTCCCAACCCTGGTCCTCGGGCACCCCCTCCCAGAAAGTTTTAGATGTCTCCTTATTAAACACACCTGATTTAACTCATCAGCTTGTTAGGGACACATGTGTACCATTTTAGAAGGAGGCTGATGAGTTGAATCAGGTGTTTTAAATAAGGAGACATCTAAAACTTTCTGGGAGGGGGTGCCCGAGGACCAGGATTGGGAAACACTGATTTAATTCAAGTAAATGGTTTCTGCCACTTTGAAAGTTAAAAAAGCAGATATATCCAACTCGAAAGTAATCCCCACTAGGGATGGGCATTCGATTAAGTTTTCTTTGTCGATCGTCGGGAGAATTAACGATCGACTATCGATTAATCATTAATATTTTTATAATAAAATTTGTTATTTAACTTTTATACTTAAAAAATGCAATGAATACAAATATACAGCGTGTTTTTCCTCGATGAGACCTTTATTACAAGATCAGCTTGTGGCAGACAGTTAAACTATGTTTCAAACATATATGTGCGTGCATGTGCGGTGTTCTAAAGCAGCGGAACCTGCAGCTGCGAGCCAGCGTTCTAAAACAGAGACCTCATTATTAGTTCCAAAATAAAAAAACGGATTCATGTTTAACATTAAATTAAACAAAAAACATAATACTTAGATCTGAAAGGCTTTGTCAAAATGTAACTCAAAATTATTCAAGCCAGAAGAAGTGCAAGATATTAGCCTTCCTAACATCAGGCTATAACAAATTAGGCTACTTAAAGCCTCGTGAAAAATAACTAACTTTAGTAACTCGCATAAAACTTCTGCACCAATCTACTGATTTTTTTTGAGAAATAAAAGCATGTTTTGGGGTCAGACGCGACCGCAACCCATGGTGACCGTCAGTCCAGCCGCCGCCGAAAACAGCCGCTCCGAGGAGACTGACCGGGATGCACAGGTACCTCAACGCTAACTTATTCCGCATACAGAGTATATGTGAAACAGCGTGCGTTTTGTGAGCCCCATTAAACATTGTTTAATTATACTAACATAGTCTTTTAGTTTTTATTTGTTGTAAAACAACAGTAGACATTTACTATGGTCTCCAACTCCACAATATACCATAACCATGGTATTTGTAGTAAAATTGCGGAAATACAAATCGTTTTTAATCTGCAAAAAAAAAAAAAAAACATTTTCACAATGATAAAATCATGGCTAATTTTCCTACGGTAATAATTACAAAATTATATATGTTTGAAAGACGGAGATGCGCACCTGTCAATCTATTACATAACAGAGCAAGGCCAGAGACAAACGTGCTCATAAACGGGAGTAATATGGAATAATGTGTGCATCTTTGAATAACTGTAATTTTAAATATATTTTTGTCATATAAAGTTTTGAGACATGGCCTAATAATGCTTTTTTTCACTTTTATTGCTCATTTAGACTTATTGTGCGGATAACCGTTTTTGACGCATTTACCTCAGAGATTATTTTAGCAATATTGCTTTTTTCCGGCAATAATAATACAATTTATATTTCAATCCTGTTTCATTGTCTGTTTATTCATTTCATTATGCTGTTATGTTAATGTGATGATATTTATTTGACATATGAAACGTGCCGTTATATGAATACTTTTGTATAATATTCAAATTATATGTGGAATAATGTGTGCATCTTTGAATAACTGTAGGAATACAGTTGCTTATTTTTGTCAAAGTTTTGAGAAATAATAATATTGTGAGGATTTATTTCCATATGAGACGCTTTTTGTCGTTGAATACTCTCGTTTATTATTTGGAAATCATATACATACATAGTAGGAAATATATAATGTGGAAGGGTAGACTTGCAAAGTTACTCTGCTTATTTTTATTTATGATATATGTGGAGATAAATAAAGCATTGCAAAACTGCTGATTTGATCCATTCAAATCCTGACCACCAGGCTAGAGATTTCTAACACCCTTAATCCACACTTACTAGTCTGTCAAATAATATCTAAAATACATTGTTTTGTAAAAAAAAATGATGCTTTGTTCTATTGTTTATGCGGAAAAGTGTTCACAGAAAGTGTCAATCACATGAACGTTTCATATGCTTGACGGATTCGCCGCACACATACGCAAACGCACTGCATACGGAGTATTTGTGAAACAGGAGTAAAATAAAAAAATGCATTTGATTAATTGATAACAAATTACGAAATCGACGAAATTCTTAACAATCAATTATCGATCGTCGATTAATTATGCCCATCCCTAATCCCCACGATCCCTGGTGACACATTGATGCTATTAGTTGCATTGTTTTTAATGCATGAAATGCGAGTGCATTGTATTTACGCATGAAACAAAAGCCCTGGAAAAACAAAAATCAAATGATATTTGATTTTTTTTAAATAAAAAATTGAACAACTCTAATCAAGAAATGAATTTAATTTGCTATTTAAGACCCATGGCAGGGATGGTTTTTGGTGCGGCGGGCCGCCACGGCAGAATGAGTGTAGCGGGAACACTACACTAGGTATGTTTTGTGTCCCAGTGAGTGGACAAGATTTAATGTTAATGTTTTTACTACATTATGTTTTTTTATTTTTGCACACCTTTGTTGCAAACATGTTCAGACAGTTGGCAAGGAATGTTAAGTAAAGTGATTGTGTGGTGGGTTGACTACATAAAAGCATACCATCCTTGTTGGATACCATGTTTCCTGATTTTTATTGGTAGCAGCTGTCCGGTAATTCATTCAGGGGACTACTAAGACTGTATTGAATAACATCGGTGTAGTGCTCTTGCAGAAGGCCTTATTTGCTTAAGTTTATAGCTAAATCTGCATGAATTCTGCATTGTTAAAATCTGCAGTAATCAACAATGGAGCTTTCCATGGAATTTGTGAATACATAGTTTTTTGTTGTAGATTTTAGGCCTGTCACTCACGATAGCTATTTTTCATAAGTCAGTAAATTGCCCCAGAAATAAATGACGATTATCGATATTATTGTCAATTTAAGACCATTGATTACATAATGACAATAAAATGGCATAATACAGCCCTTCCAGAAAAACGCTGAGTTTTTTATGATTGTTGCATGCAAAAATGTTTATGATCTTGCGGCATGCTTTCTTAAAAAATGCGATGGAATATGCGGGATATTTATGTAATTTTATGCAATGAAATTGCGGGAACTTGCAAAAACAGTTTGCAGCTTTTGCAGCTTTTCAGTGATGTTCGCATCACTTCATAACGTTCCCATGGCAATAATGGCTGCGCTTAAGGTAAATGCAACATTTTTCAACTGTTTTTGCTATGAAAATGCAGGGATTATGAAATTATGCCAGCCCCGCATATTTTGCACACAGAAGTCTGCAATTTATGCTGCAAAAGTGTGCAGCATTTGAAAAAATGCGTCCCCCGCATAAAGTTGTTGACTTTGGCTGATTATGCGTTGAATCATGCGATCGCATAATCACGTTTTTCTGGAGGGACTGATAATAATGCAAGTACATCCTTTCTAAGAACAAAACTTTTACTTTTTAGAAATATTAAGTAGTGATGCACCGATGTATCGGCCACCGATATTTATCGGCCGATTTTTGATGAATTTGAAACCATCGGCATATCGGCAATAGCACGAGACAGGCCGATACCGATTGTTTATTAATTAACTGCATAAAGAAATCCATTATATGTAAAAAATGAGTTAATGTTGTTAATAATATAATTGTTGAATAGCAAAAACCACCTTTGAATGTTTTAATTCTGTATTATTATATTTGTTTTAATTTGTGCCTCTCTTATTATGTTGGTCAGTTTAATGTTAATTATATCCAATCCATGTTCAGTAAAAATAATTTGATGCAGAAATAAACTAGCTAATAGACCAACTGTATAGTATTGTATACAAGTGTTTAATATCGGTATCGGCCAGAAGTTGTCTGTTTAAATCGGTATCGGCCCAAAAAATCCTATCGGTACATCCCTAATATTAAGACATTGAAATTGAAATGTAAAAAAAATGTAATAATTAAAACATAAAGAAATATTATAAAAGGTATAGTACCAGTCATTGTTTGAGCTGTATTTTTAATTTTAAACAGCAATAGTGATTTCCTTGCGGTTTGTGGAGGTATAAACGGTTTCATCGGACCCACGTGATACACGTCTGGATCCGAACTTTACTTCCGGTTTCGTTTTTTTAATGGTCTGACTAGTTGCTAAACTGATCTCTTGAACAAATGCCTCGACAAAATAACAAATGTTTTGGTTTCCTAGGTAATCTATGTGTTGTTTTTTTGCTTGTTATATAAATAAACTACGTTTAAAGTACTTTGTGGTTATTTATTCTTGGCGGAGTTTACCGGAAGTTACGTGCGGACCGCGACAGCCGCTTGTTTATGTTGTTACTGTTGAAACCGTCTAAACGCCCACTTTCGCATGTATGCACAGCTTTTTTGCAACTTAGCGGAGCACATCCACTGACGCGACGGGCGTTTGTACAGAAACTGTCTGTGGTAGTGATGAACGTGATGTGCAAACATATATTTGTGGTGGTACATTTTGATTTTGTGGCGAACTGACAAATAAATAAATGAATGCATGCATTACAATGACGCTTAGTCATTGGTTGAGCTGCATTTTAATTTTAAACAGCTAATAGTGATTGTTCAGTGTAAATCCCAGCTTCACAGGGTTTATTGACTTAGACGGGTGTTACTCTGATCACATCTTTGAGTATGCGCCATTACCCGCGGTCATGTTTATAATCGCTACACCTCCAATCTAAACACTGGATATTAAGGTTATGTTTCAGATGACTTTGTATTTATATAGCTCTTTTCATTGCCTCTGTTTTTGAACAAAGTGGACATGCCGGCTCCTTTACATGAATTTCCTCTCCTCATGTCTCATTTACATCAGAGATGTGGTTTGTAGCTTTGAAACGAGTTCCAGTCGGATTTATTCTTTTAAACTGTGTGTATTCTTCATAAAACATGAAATTACAGCTCGAGTAATGCTTTCTCTTTGCTTATCACTGTCCGCTGTGTGTGTGTGTGTGCGCGTGCGTGCGCGTGTGGTTCGGTTCATATCACGGTTCGGTTCGTATCACGGTTTTAGGGTCACAGTTTTCTGTTCTGTAAGGTTCTGGTTGTTTTTTTATTTTTAACACTCCAGAAATGTACTTCAGCATTATGATATATAGCTTAATTATCCACAATTTAGGATACAGTATTAACAAAATTGTTATATCATGTAATCATGCACAAACTGAATTTGACTTGACTTTAAGCACATTATTGGGACCATCTCTGAGCTTAAGCTAGGTGAGATTTTGGTACAGCAAGAGAGAAGACATTGATGACATGCTTTTCATTTACTTGGCAAAAAAAGGAGAATGTGTATTGCTATCTCTACAGGAACGTGTGTGCCTTTTAGCACACAAAGATTAAACTAAAGAATTGACTTGCATTTATCAAACTGCCAACTTCAGTGTAGCTTTAAAGGAATAGTCTACTCATTTTCAATATTAAAATATGTTATTACCTTAACTAAGAATTGTTGATACATCCCTCTATCATCTGTGTGCGTGCACGTAAGCGCTGGAGCGCACTGCGACGCTTCGATAGCATTTAGCTTAGCCCCATTCATTCAATGCTACCATTTAGAGATAAAGTTAGAAGTGACCAAACACATCAACGTTTTTCCTATTTAAGACGAGTAGTTATACGAGCAAGTTTGGTGGTACAAAATAAAACGTAGCGCTTTTCTAAGCGGATTTAAAAGAGGAACTATATTTTATGGCGTAATAGCACTTTTGGGAGTACTTCGACTCGGCGCAGTAACACCCTCCCTCTCCCATTATGAGAGTGAGAAGGGGAGCGGACTTTTCAGGCGAGTCGAAGTACTCCCAAAAGTGCTATTACGCCATAAAATATAGCACCTCTTTTAAATCCGCTTAGAAAAGCGCTACGTTTTATTTTGTACCACCAAACTTGCTCGTATAACTACTCGTCTTAAATAGGAAAAACGTTGATGTGTTTGGTCACTTCTAACTTTATCTCTAAATGGTACAATTGAATGAATGGGGCTAAGCTAAATGCTATCGAAGCGTCATCTCATCACGCCAGCACCCAGTCTGTGCGTAGAGTATAAACACCTCCCCAAACGGAGGCTCGCGCTGTGGAGCCATGAGCCAGACGAAAGTATACAAGGGCTGTTTGTCAATATGCGTTCTTCAGCGATCTTACGTCCTCGTGTTCTCACTCTACGTCATCATTATCCGTCGAAGTTCAATTCCAATTCTCAAGAACGCAAGTACAAAGGATGCATGGAAATACCCGGATGTGTTCTTGATATCGAAGATACATCGAGTGCAGACTTGCGCGCTGAAATTGCTTTACGCCTCAAAAGTCATTGCAGCAAAACAATGGCGGGGGTCAGGTGACCAACAGGAAGATCGCACACATCTCAATTCTCACAAGTGCGTTCTGTGTTCTCGCGACCTGAGTTCGTTCTTCCAAGGTTGCCTGGCAAGACCGATCTCCATGAGAACGCAAGTCCATTCTTTGCGTTCTTGGAATTGAGAAACACCAAATGGCCTCAGGTAACATACAGGCACGAGGCTACATTGCGCATACGTCGAACTGTGCACACACACACGCTCCGAACCGAGACAGGCGAACCAAACGGTTCAGATGTTTTTTCATGTACCATGCCACCCCTAATATATAGTTTTATTAGGACTGCTCGATTATGGGCAAAATTATAATCACGGTTATTTTGATAAGAATCATAGTCACAGTTATTTAACAAAAGTACCCATTGACTTTGAAAACATGCATTTATTTTACCTTTTTATTAAGTGCTGCAAAAGTAGTGCCTTCGAAGTGCCTTACAAACACATCGGTCCAGCAGCACGCAATTTTATATTTTACTCACACAATAATTGTTTAACCTCAATTATCTTGTTTTTGTAATTTGTTTGCATTAAAAATTGAAATAGAAAATCCAAAACAATTAATTGCACGGCTCGTTGGAATGCTTGATTCTGATTAGTAGGGCCCTATAATTTCCGCGATCATGGAATCGCGGACGGAATCGCGGAATTGGCTAATTAACACGGAATCTATATATACGCGGAATTTTGCGGAATTTTACATATTTTGAATAAAATTATGTTTTTGTGTGGGAGACGAACGTATGTCTGGGGGAAATGCAGACCGGGGGAAGTAAATCTGGGCAACACGCCCCCTCCCGTCGTTTCAGACCCCCTCGCTAAGCACTTAGTTCCGAGCAGGTCTCACATGACTTTTATGTGACCGGAGAACTGTTATTTTGGAAGTTTTGTCAACACTCTGTTCACGGTGAGCGCAAAAATACATGCACTCTCTCATCCACGTCTGTCTCACTGTACCTCTCTCACGTGCACACGCTCTCGCATCTGTCCGAAGTGCGAACACAAATCCTCATGTATTTGTTCAGTTTTATGCATTTCAAGCGAGCTGAGGCAAACTAACTATCCCTCGCATTTAAAATATAATCAACTGCATCATGGCGCCGCTCTCTGTCTCTCTTTCGCTCGCACGTGCAAAGAGCTGCGTGCTCATGCTGTCCTAAGTCAGATCACTTTCCTGTGTATGTTTGTAAAGTTATATGCATTTCAAGCGATTGTGTATAAAATATGGATCGCATTTCGCTGTATTGATGTGTTTAAGGCATTTCTGAAGGCACCACTGCTTTGACACCTTGTTGTAGCCTCCTGCAACAACACTAAACAATGCATTGAATTGAGTTGTGTGAGTGTGTGCGCGCGCGTGTGTATGTGCGTGTGTAAATGCATCTTTTATAGTCATTAAGTAATCCCGTTATCCAGTTTTTCCCCCAAATCATTTACATTTTAATCATTAACATTAAAGGCACACTCTTTTTATGACTAAAATAAAAGTAAAGGGTAAAAAATATAATTGCCAAAAATTTAAACAGATAAAACGGAATTTGCAAAAATTTAAACGGATAAAACGGAATTTGGGAAAAAATAAAACGGAATTTGGGAAAAAATAAAACTGATTTTATAGGGCCCTAGATTAGCCATGTAGTAAGCAGGTCTGGACAGGCAGATTGTTGTTATAGTGAAATAAGGCTCTTTCAGTGTGATATAAAACTGATCACAACCAGCTCTCTATACATTATCCCTTATTTATTAGCTGCCTTCTCTTCATTATTCACTCTTATTCATCAAATTTTTTTTTTTTTTAATTTTTAAAGGTTTGCCTTGTAATGAAACATGTATTTTTTTCTAAACTAATTTCATCGTGTAGGCTATTAAACTGAAACTAATTTCAACAATTCAAACGTAGCCTATGTTTTTAGTTCAAAAGGTTTTCAAGATGATGAGGTCAAGGAAATAAAGAGCACTTTGCCCTGTAATGGTACTCTAATGTATGAATCTGGCCCGCATGGTCAGCCTGTTTTTGTGTCTCTCTTCCAGTAATATCACAATTAATACAAGACATTCTGGGAAGGACATTTCTGGATCTACTCTTCTTGTTGTGAATATAGAGTAATCATGTAGTACATTACAGTATTTATAGATGGACAAACAGCAGTTTCATCATAAATTAACAGACTGCATCACAGAGATTTGTCTGTCGCTGATTACTTCCATGTGGTTCTCAGTTCTGTATTACATTTAGACTGTGTGCTTACTGTGTAAGACAAAAGCAAAAAATTCATAACGTTGTCCCCGGTACATAAAATATTCTATCAAGCGAAGCTCTACTGGGACAATGGCACTTCATTCGTTTGATTAGTAAGATGTTTTACACAATAATGTGTGTGTTTATTTTTCTTATTGTGTAATAACTGTTTAGAATCTGAGAGATTCGAGATTAGACACTGTATGCTTTGCTGTATTTGGATTTTAGGCTATGATGTAAAGTCTACTGTAATGCCTTTTCATCATGTATTTGTGACTGAAATCACAATATAGATGCACCAAATGTTTGGCAACCAAAACTAAAGTTGTGGTTTAAAAGTACATATATTTTTTGTTTTTCTTGTCAAAAATGACAATCGTTTAGCTAGATAAGACCCTTATGCCTCGTTTGGGATTGTTTATAGTCCTTTGAAATTCCGTTGAAAAAAAAACTGTTAAGTGTTGAGTTAAGTATTAATTGTTGGTGTCTATTAAAGTCCATTAAAATGAGAAAAATCCTGCAATGTTTTCCTCAAAAAACATAATTTCTTCTGGACTGAACAAAGAAAGACATCAACATTTTGGATGACATGGTGGTGAGTAAATTATCTGGATTTTTCTTTTAAGAAAATGGAATATTCCTTTAAAAAAAGCCTAACCAGGGACTGGGGCTGCAAATTAGCCTTTGGCTAGAAGCCTATATGTAGAGCATCGGCTGCTTGGAAGTGTAGCAATGTTTACTGCATTGTCCCTGTTAAATAAACCAATAAATAAAAAAATTAAATGAATTCAGCACCACGGACATTGCAGTGGAAAATTTGGGGTGTGTAATCCCAGCAAACGAAGCCATAGTATACTAAAAGGTTTACAAGAAATTTTGAAACGTCTGGTATTTTGTGACTTCTCCTGGTGATTTCTTTTTTATTCACTTCAGCAAATAATAAATAACATGGCTTGGCAAACAATATTTTGAATAATACGTTTCTCTGGCGTTCCAAATAAACTGTTACGTGTTAAAAAATCCTCTGCCTTGTATCACACGCTCTCTGATTTCTTTGCAGCCGTTTTAAGTGCAAAATGATTTAAGACATGCTTTTTTAGTGATAAATAAAGGCGCAAATACCAGTAATATCACTAGTGATAGACCGATATATCGGTCGGCCGATATATCGGTCGGCCGATATTTGCGGGTTTTATGTGTATCGGCATCGGCCGATATGTGGCTGCTGTGTTCGCCGATTTTTTCCGGCATTATTTATAGACAGAGTGCTGGAAGCCGCAAGCGATTGCAGGTCAAGTGCCTAAAAACAACCAACCTTTCCATGACAACATCGAAAGCTCGGCCTAACAGCTGATCATGGCTGCACAAAGCGGGTTTTTATTTCTCATCTCTATATATATTTGTAGTAGTAAAGTGCTAGAAATCAGTATCCTTTGCTGATAGTTCCTCGTCATTGTGGAGAGTGCAGTTCATGGTTCCATAGCACCCTCACCCGTTTTTACTATTTTTTAAATATAGTTTTTTATTAAGTTCAATAATTTTTTAAATTGAGACATATGGTGTCATCGTGCCATTTTTATGTTGTAAATTGAGTGAGCAAAAGCAGTATCGGCTCCAAATATCGGCTCAAGAAAATCGGTAGCCTGTATCGGTCATCGGCTAAGGCTGATGAAACAAAAATCGGTATCGGCATCGGCACAAAAAAAATCCATATCGGTCGATCCCTAAATATCACCCGCACAAACATTTGTAAATCGCATTGTGTGAATCATTTAAATTATCTCCTCCCATAATCTGAAAGGGAAACTTCTAGAAATGCAATAAAGTCAATCACAAAAAGAACTAGACCACACCTTTTTTATCGGTAATTATCCACTGCGCGTTTTTAGTAAATTTCGACAGTCGTTATTTAAAGGTTTGTGCTGGCGCAAGCTGTTAGTAAATCTGTCCCTTTTTTTCCTAATATAAATTAGCATATTTGCATCTTTAAGATTTTTATCAAGAAGAAACTGAATAAGAAAGCAATAAGGCTTTCAAGGCTGTGCTATATTGTAAATATATTACAATGCACAAAACTAATACCACCTTGTTGCCATGACTACGGTATTTTCAGTGTTGCACATCCTCTCTTACCTTTTTTTTTATATAATTTAAGTTAGCTGATGTGTGGTCTGTGTATCACCTGCTTTACGAGAGATTCATATGTGGCTTGTCTATTCTCGAAGTATCCGTCTTATTATCCTTTTCAACCATTTTTTGGTTTTCCTGTTTTTCATTTTCCTCCATGGCCATAGTTGTTGCTGTCATCCCGGGGTCAAGAGTTTGCACCGAGCCATAATGGTGATGTGGTGATGCCACACAGGACGACCTGCTGGTCCATCTGATGGCAGAATAAATGAGGCCCGTCAATAGTTTCACTGCTGGTGTCCCAGAAGAGACGGCAGACCGGGGTCACGCTGAAGGGTTTATAGCACACTGTTTGTGTTTCCACTCCCTGGCGTCGGCCCCTGCCTTTCTCAAGAGCCTCTGCCTGTCTTCAGTCTCACAGGCAGGAATACACCCAGTCATTTACCCACCAGGCTTTGCTGAAATCTTGTTGGCAGAATGCATCCACGTGCTGCTTCTGGAATAACCTTGAATGTTATTTCGTGACTTAATGTAAACAGCGTATTGTAAGCATAACGGCAACGTCTCTTCCAGCACGTTCTTCTGGGTTTTGATGTAATGACTCTGGATGTGAGGTTTTAGGGACAACTTCAGAGGGAGTAAACTAATGAAATATTAATGTTGTGCACTACGGAGCGCACCCTAAACAGTCAGCTTTGTTTATTGATGTGGAATTTTTTATTTTTGGATTTTGGTGCGCAGTTGAGTGAAATGTCAAACTGATGAATTTAGTCAAGCAATAGACTTACATTTATATTTTATCCAAAGCAACTTCATTGTGCATTGAATCAGTACATTTTTATCCGTGTTTGTGTTCTGGGAATCGAACCCTCGTCCTTTTGCGCTGTTAATGCAATGACCTGCCATTTAAGCTGAAGAAATAACCAATTGCACCATGTTAAGACACTATCATGGTTTTATTCTCTCTTAATCATTAGCGCATTTCCCCTTTTTTATTTTTTTATTATGTATGAACATTAATATCCTAATTTAGTGCCTTATCTAATCTAATTGAGTAAACATTTTTCGATTAATCGTTTTTTTCCGTGGTCGATTTAAAATCGATTTTCCAAAACCACAAATACATTTTTTTCATATTTATTTCCGCAAACATTGAACGTAAGATTAACTTTAATCTAATTAGTCTTCTCCACTAGACTGTTCTGACTTTTTTCAGCATACATTTTTCATCTTGCATCAAAATTGTATTGTATTTAACATAATTGTATGACTTTGAAAATTAGAGATGGGTTCTGTTTTAATTTACCCAGGTGTAGCTAAAATAAAAGAGTTTAATATACGGGTTTGTGGTTCTTAAAGGAACACTCCACCTTTTTTTGAAAATATGCTCATTTTCAGCTCCTCTTGGGTTAAACATTTGATTCTTACCGTTTTGGAATCCATTCAGATGATCTCCGGGTCTGGCGCTACCACTTTTAGCATAGCTTAGCACAATCCATTGAATCTGGTTAGACCATTAGCATTGCGCTAAAAATAACCAAAGAGTTTCGATAATTACTTAATTTAGGTTAAAAAGTGTGGTGTATTTAATAAAATGTGCATTAAGGTTGTCCCTGAGGGCTTGCCATTGTTTTAGTCGGTGTGCCTTCCGCGCATGTCATAACAAAAAAGTTGAGATTGATATACCCGATTGTCGATTAAAATTGAATGTATATGATATTTTAACAGCATGACTTGTTAGTTACCTTTAAAAAATATTAGCGTGATGAGCCTTCACGTGCCACTTGAGGTTGGTGGTATTCTTTCCACCTAGTTTGTGGCCACATTTACCGTCGTCTCCCAATATGCATTCCGTTTTTCTTTCTGATGGATTATACTGAAAGCCATTATTGGCATCACCACCACGGTCCTTTGAACTCGCCACAGCCGCAGGTGTGTTGTGTGAAATCTGGTGCGCGTGCGCGGCCTGGCGGCAGCCGGGTGGTGGGCGTACCCAAAACAAGGATAGGAAGCGGCAGCATTGCTGATACTTTTTAGCTAAAAACAGATTTCACGCAAAATATGCAGAAATGACATGCATTGTGAACGTTAGACTTATAATCATTTTCATTCTGTCTCGTCAACAAAAACTCGAAAGCGTCTTGTCATGTTTTCGTCACCTTAGAGTCATTTTTAGCTAGTCATCGTCGCGGTAGCGTCATAAAAAAGGTGCATCAAGGAAATCATTTCGTTATCGTCATCGTTGACGAAAACAACACATTGGCAGGTGATCTGTGATTTAAAAAGGGAACATTGTTAATGTAATAAATTTTAAGGCGTATGCCATTTTTTGGCTTTTGTGCATACGTAGACTTTTAGTAAGTATCCTACGCACAATTTTATAAATAAGACTCATGATCTTTTATGGGCGGATGATCACGTCTGACTGGAGCTGGACCGGACACATTCAACCGCACGTGCGTCTGTGCATAGTGAAAGCTGTTTACTGTAGCGCCTTTTTGCTTTTAAAGTCACCTGAGTGTTAACATTTGCAAGCCTTTGAAACACATGCAAATGATAAACTTCCCTATTTAAGTTTGTGAATTAATCCGCAAGTTGCATGTGAGCAGAACCGTGGGTCATGTTCTGTACCGATCAACTCCGATCTTGTACACCACTAGTTATAAGGTTTAAAAGGCTGTGTTTGTACAGTTAGAAAACAGTACAAATGCTTTCACTGGGACAGTATACTCTTTAAGAAGGTCTCAATAAAGATATGTATACATTTGGTACTATCTGTGACTTTTTTGTGTAGCACATGCTGGTACACCTGATGCAGGAAATCTTGTGGTGAAGTTGTAACACATTTGTCCCACACACAGAAGATGCGTTTGGACAGTGTTGCTTGTTTCTCATCACTGTCGTCTTTTTCTCAGAGCGAGTGACTCAGCTCATTTTCGTGCAGTTCCACTGGGTGCCAGGTGTCGTGGAAATGTTATTTCCCAGACGTCTTTGCTCTGTGTCATCTGCTTGCATCACTGAGGGAGAGCGAGGGGTTGATATTGTTTAGTTCTGTGGGTCTCTGTAGACTTGTTTCTTTTGTTGATCCAAAACTACCACAGTCTCTTTTTTGCCTAAATAAATTGGAGATATTTAAGGATTTAGGTTTGTGCAAAACTTATTTTTTAAATAAAACCATGCATTCAAGTACCATCATGTTTCCATTTGGAACCATCACCACCATATCGGGGGTTTTTTTTAGGAGGAGCTTTCGTACAGGTTATAAAGTATGTGTAACGTCCTTGTACAGTAATCTGTTGAAATAGTTTTGTTACGGTGGTGTGAGTGAAACACAAGTCAAGGGCTGTAGTAGATTTCAACATCAGGCACATTCTCACGGAAAGAAGAAAATAATAGGCCTGAGCCGATCAATCGCTATGGTTAAATGGTTCCAGCATTATGTGATTCATTTTGGCAAAGTGGTTTAAAATGCACTGAGCAAAATATGAATGTACTTTTAGTTTCGTATTCACAACTGACAAAGCTGCAGATGTCTCAGATCCATGTTTTCTTGGAAAGCTGAATTATATAAAACCATTAACATGATGAACATGATAAACACAAATTCTTGCTTTCAAATAGACCACAAACCAGTCACGAAAAGTTAATTATGTCTACCCTGTTTCGCTCTGATATTTCTTTGTTAAATATGTGTAATAACTACTGAATTGTGATTGGGTGTCAGCAAAATGTTTCTCAGAACATGACTAAATGACATTTACATGCAAAGTCATTACAATTATGGTCAATACACTGATAACATGTAAGGCAGGGGTCTTTAACTAATTTTCTTCGAAGGCCCGATTTTAAAAATGGAAATCTGATGCGTGTGTATGTGTTACATGCAAGTGTAAATAATCAACACATGTATGCACTGTAACTGTAATGCAGAGCTCTTTTTAACTTGTTTATAGCTGTTTAAATTTCACTTAAAGGCTCTCTAAGCGAATAATGTGCGACGTCACTTCCTGTTGATGTTTGAACTGTTTTCAAACAAACGGAGCGTAGCTAACGCCTCCCTTCCCTCTCCGTCCGTGCTTTCATGAACGTGCCCAAACCCCACCCCCAAATTCTTCTTGTCGTTTATTGGCTGGAACACTTTGTTATGTTTTGTTGTGCTAGGTTTGGCCACTATGTTGTTATTGCCGTTTGTCGAGCCTGAGCTGTCTACAGAGATCGTGTTTTTTTACAGTTTGATCAGCGGTCAGGTAGGAAGCAGATAGTGAGGAGATGTTTGCTGTATATAACAAAATAAATGTTATGGTCTAAAACGCGTGAATTCGCTTAGAGAACCTTAAAAAATTATATAGGCTATAAACCACTGTACACGACATTTGGACACAACTGTCGGAGTTCGCCCCCTAGTGGCAGTCATAATGAAGTTTCAGTTTAATCATAAATTCGTGCCAAAATGGGAGAAAAGCTCATTCCAGCGCAAGAGCCTTCAATCTACGAATATTCACCATATTGGAGTAAATAAATTAATGCAAATGAATGAAACCATAAACAGCTATGCATATATGCCAAGGGATACTAATAAAGTTAAACAAAAAAATGATTAATAATTATAGTTTTCACCTCACACACAGTGTTTTGATTGGAACACACTGAAATTAATCACTTCCGGTCGGCGTGTCACATGCGGTCACACACGTTTTTTTTATGCATCCAAAGCTTAAAATGGATCAGAAAATTAAATGGTTGGCAACCCTCACAGCCCTTTTGTGACTCTCCTTTCGGATTGTTTGGTTAATTTGTCCTATACAGTATTAAGGTGGCTTTTAAGTAACCATGCTGATTTTATATCCGACAAAGATGACTATAAATGACTAGATAAAGATGATTGGTGGGCCGCATTTGGCCCACGGGCCGCTAGTTGACTAGCCCTGATGTAAGGTAAAGCAGTAAAACCATTTTGTTTTTATCAGGAAAAGGTCATAAACGGCTAAAGCTAAATCCGATCGGCCAAGGTAAAATTTTCTTCTGATTTTGTGGCGCTTGTAAACACCTTAACCGGCTTTCTTGCGGTTCTGATCATGTGCACATGTCTATGCATGTAAAATATAAATGCCACAAATGTTTATAATCTCTGAAGCCCATGTAAACTCAGTTTTTTGCGTAGCTGGTTTATTGGTTTGCATGTAAACGGATGAAATCAGATTTCTATAATAAGCTGATTTTGATAGAATTCCACTTATTTTGCCCAGCACTTGTATTGTGAAGCGTATCGTATCGCAAGATGCTTGCAGATAGACAGCCTTATTATTTTATGCATGTAAACAATGGGGGTGTGACGAGATTAAAAGTGTTTTGCGAGTTTTGTCACAAGATTTCTTGTAGAGGTGAAATGCTGCGTTTCTCAAACAAAAGGCTGCATCCTTTGGAGGTCGCATATGTAGACTGCATAATGCATATTGCATATTTGTCTTATTACAAAATATTAACAATTGTAAAGTTTACTATTAGATTTAGTAAGCATAATGTAATATGCTTATAACTTGAGAATGTAATGCTCAGTTAACTGAAATAAACCAGGCTTGATGACGTATGCAGCCTGCATAAGTGACCTTGGAGGATGCAGCTTCTGTTTGAGAAACGGCCACAATCTTCTGATATAAAGATGAGTTTGTCACAAAACCAGCCTTTTATATGTTTTTATTTTCTGTCTTTCACTGCTGGTGCTTTTTTGTTTGGTTTCCAATATTGTTCATTTGGGAACTTGTATAACATCTGAGACGTGTTGTGATTGTCTGTTGATCAGTGTCAGATGTGAAGTGTTTTAGCAGATTAAAGCCTCACTTGGAGTTTACATGATTTAATGTCTGCATGTTCTTGCTCAAGAATAACAGTGGCTGTATCATTTCTATTTTAAAGAATTTGACAAATATTAAGTATTTAAACGGATTTAAATGTTGTTTCGCTGAAAGTAAGTGTTTTCTCAATCTAAAGTGAAAGTAAAGATAACATCCATGAGACGAGTCCACTTGCATCCTCTGCAGGCTTTTGTTATAATACATTATGCTGTTTTTTATTACATAGGCTGTATATTAATGTGATGTGTTTACTTGGTTTTGCTTTATTTGAACCAATTATTATTGCATCGTCAATCTTATGTAATTTTAAAGGTTTTTTTGCTAACTTGCGTCTATTTTTATTAACAAAAAAAATCAAATACTTCATTAACAAATTAATTGCTAGTGACAGTCCTAGATTAGTTAAAAATTTCCCATTCATATTTTTTATTTTAGACGTTTTTTTAATGTAAAAAAAGTGTCTTGTCTCGTCTCATGAAGTAAGTGTCTAGTTACACCCCTAGTAAACACTAGGCATGGGCTGGTTACCAGTTTCAAGGTATACCGAGGTTTTAAAGAGTTATGGTTTCAAAACAACTAAAATTTTATGTGAAACCAAGGTAATAATAATAATAATAATAATAATAATTATTATTATTATTATTCCAATAATAACAATAATAATAAAAATAATAATTATTATTATTATTTTCAAGGTATAATGTATGTTTACACAAAATTAATTTAAATAATTAAGTCACGTAATTGACTTGATGTTTACATTTAATATTATTAATATTAATACATTTTAAATTGTATAATTTTTCAAAAGAATATTATAATTTAAGGCCTTATTTTTTTCGCCTGGCATGTTACATGTTGTATGTTGCTTAAAAATAAAATGTATTGTGTCCAGTTGAAAAGTTGTGGTTTGTATATGCAGACATTTGGAAATAACACATTTTAGTGTTGCAATGGCAATACTGCACTACTGTGTATATTTGCTTAATATACACAGTACCACCAAAATCTCATATCGGCCCATGCCTAGTAAACACATTTGATGGTTGCAAAAGTTTTTGTGCATTAAGTAGGTTATTTTTTGTGGATTTGTTTAGATCGGACAAATGGATACAATAAAAACACATATCCTTCCATTAGTTTGTGTTTTGTGATTGTGAAACCTAGTGATGCACCGATGTATCGGCCGCCGATATTTATCGGCCGATTTTTAATGAATTTGAAACCATCGGCATATCGGCAATAGCACAAGAAAGGCAGATACCGATTGTTAATTAATTAACTGCATAAAGAAATCCCAATCCCAAAAAAATGAGTTTATGTTGTTGATAAAATAAATGCTGAATAGCAAAAACCACCATTGAAAGTTGTCATGCTGTCTTATTATATTTGTTTTAGCTTAATTTGTGCCTCTCTTATTATGTTGGTCAGTTGAATGTTAATTAGATCCAATCCATGTTCAGTGAAAATAATTTGATGCAGAAATAAACTAGCTAATAGACCAACTGTGTAGCATTGTATACAAGTGTTTAATATCGGTATCGGCCAGAAGTTGTCTGTTTAAATCGGTATCGGCCCAAAAAATTGTGGCAGTGAGATTAGCTCCTATAAAAATGTACAAAATCTGTTTTTCTTGTGTGTCGCTGAATTATAGACTTTGTTTCCTGGAAGTTCATTTTATCCTAATTACTTTTGTGCTTGAAATGTGTTTCTGACATGTCAAAAAGGATCAGAATGGTGCTGATTTGTCTAAACAGTTTCAGATGTAAAGTTTTGGTGTGATTGACGGTTTCTGGTTCACAGATGTTTCACCTTCCATACCGAGAGTTCAGCTTTGATTGATCGTCTTTGAATGTATTTTTGGACCTGGAGCTTGCAGGTGTATTAGACCTTATAGTTGAAGGTTTTCTCTGGTTGCTCAAGTGTGATATTTTCTACATTGCTGTCAAGCTTTGGATCTTTTTTTATTTTCAATGTTTTTGTGCATTGGGGAAGTAAATGAGTTTCATTGTAACAGCAAATATGATGTGGCCAACAGACAAGTACATTATTATTAGCATCGGTTTTAGTCTTTATATTATTTTGTTGCTTTTTATTAGTTTTCGTAAAAGTAAGTGTGGTACGGTACCATGTTTTGTTATATGGGACTTTGACTTGACTCTATGTTACCACCTTACAATAAGTTTCTGTTTTAATTCATGACTGCGAGACTTAACAGTGCGGGAAACACTTTTAAAAATAACCTTAAGTTTGACAAATGCAATTAAAACATCCATTTAACTGTGTTTAATAGTTGTAAATCCATGAGGTTTTAGCATCGTTATGCATCGAATCTAGGTATTTTTTAGTATTGTTATGCATCTGATGTTGTTTTTTTTAGCATCGTTATGCATCTGATGTAGTTTTTTTAGTATTGTTATGCATCTGATGTAGTTTTTTTTTTTTTTGTATCGTTATGCATCTGATGTAGTTTTTTAAGCATCGTTATGCATCTAATGTAGGGATGCATAACGACTAATCGCGATTAATCTATAGTAGAATAAAAGTTTTTGTTTACACCGTGTGTGTGTGTGTGTGTGTGTGTGTGTGTGTGTGTGTGTGTGTGTAATAACTTGTGTATAGGTAAATGCACACACATGCATGTATATATTTAAGAAATGTTTACATGTGTATATATATTTGTATATTTATTATGTATAATTTATATGATATATAAATATATTTTTAAAAAATCTTAAAATTATGCATGCATGTGTGCATATTTATAAATACAAAATTATTATACACAATTCACACACATATATGATGTAAACAAAAACTTTTATTTTGCTATAGATTAATAGCGATTAATCGTTATGCATCCCTAGTCTGGTGATACAGACATAGAAATAGGACAGTTTATTGTATTTTACATGAACAAATCTGTCAGTTTAAAAAGATAAGTTCGATATGTGTAAAAATGTGCTTAAATATATGAGATGATGGATGATAATAGATAAAATGCCTGATATTATAAATCTAAAACTCTTTGCATTTCTTATATTTCAAAGATGTGGAGCAGTGTCGAATCTTGTATGGGTTTTATATCAGTGGTATGTTTATGTTTCAGTCCCATGATGAAATCTGCAAGCCGTAGCTGTCACAGCTAGTCAGAAGATGCACCATGGCCAAACCGGGATCAGACCGCGATGGAGCCATGGTGGAGAAGACGGCGGGGAAGAAGGTGAGATGACAGCTTTTAAACTCTGCAGCACCTGTTAAATGATGTATACGCATTGAATATATATTAGTTAAAGGGAAATTACAGAAAAAAAAAACATGTTGGGAACCATCTGAAATATTTATAGTTTTTTTTTTTTGGAAAAACAAAATTTTTAGAAGAATTAATGATTTACTAGATGTGTTCAAGTTAAGGTTATGTTTTGTATATTAATTGCGTATCCAAACTCTTATGGTTTATATTCTCTTCTCTCTCTCAGAGTAAAGAGAAAATCTCTCCTTTTGTCAAAACTCCGAAGCTGGATCGGAGCGAAATCCTGGGGAAAGAGGGGAAGTCAAAGTCTTCCATGAAACGGAAGCTATCCTTCACCGTCAGTCCACAGAGGAACGAGGAGCGAGACTCTGACACGGGTCGGTTTTATATTTTTGTGTTCTAGTATGTTCTCACATCTGTGCCTCGTTGCTGCCTCCTTTTGGTTAATGATAAAACATGTTTTATTACTGATGAACAGATAAGTCAGCTATAGGACATCTATACAAGTGAGCAGAAATATGCTAAGTGAATGACTGAAAAAGTCTCTGATCTTAAGGTTTTTAAGTATTTAAAGGAATATTCCATTTTCTTGGAAGAAAAATCCAGATGGTTTGCTCGCCACCGTGTCGTCCAGGGTGTTGATGTCTTTCTTTGTTCGGTCCAGAGGAAATTGTGTTTTTTGGAGAAGGCATTGCAGAATTTTTCTAATTTTGATGGACTTTAATGGAACCCAACATTTGATACTTGATTTAACACTTGGCGGTTTTTTTCAACGGAGTTTCAAAGGACTATAAACAATCCCAAACGAGGCATAAGGGTCTTGTCTGGCGAGACGATTGTCATTTTTGACAGGAAAAATGAAAAATATATACTTTTAAACCACAACTTTTCGTCAAGGTCCGGTCCAGCGCGACCTAACGTAAATGCGTAGTGACGTAGGGAGGTCACGTGTTACATATATAAAACGCACATTTTCGGACCATTGTAAACAATAAACTGACACAAAGACATTAATTAGTATCATTCAACATACAACAATGTAGGAACGGCCCTCTTTCAACACACTTGTAAACACTGGGGCGGAGTTTCGCGTTCGTACTCTGTGACCTCTTGACGTCATGACGTATTGCGGTGATGTAGCGCATCACGACCGGATCTACATGACGAGAAGTTGTGCTTTAAAAGTGTATATTTGTTTTTTTGTTGTCAAAAATGACAATCGTTTCGCTTGATAAGACCCTTATGCCTCGTTTGGGATTGTTTATAGTTCTTTGAAACTCTGTTGAAAAAAACTGTTAAGTGTTGAGTTAAGTATTAAATGTTGGGTTCTATTAAAGTCCATTAAAATTTGAAAAATTCTGCAATGTTTTCCTCAAAAAACATAATTTCTTCTCGACTGAAAAAAGAAAGACATCAACATTTTGGATGGCATGGTGGTGGGTAGATTGTCTGGATTGTTCTTTTAAGAAAATGGACTAATCCTTTAAGTATTTCAACTTGTTTTCTTATGTTCTCACAAGTCCAATATTAAAAAAAGTAGGTTGAATTGGGTTGCATAATTAAGTAATAATTGTTTATGATTCTTGTAAACAATAATGTTTTTAAATAATTGTTTTATTTAAAAAAAAATATTATTAAATGAAAATAATCATCTGTAGCCCCCATAGTCCTCTAAATATTGTACAGTATTTCAAGAACTTTTAGACAAGTTAGCAGGCAGTAATAAAATAAAAACTAAGAAACAGCTTGCAAGTGCTAGACTAACAGGAAAACATTCTGAAATTTACAAAAAAAATTGGTCAACAGGGGTAGTGCACTTTAATGAACATTTCTGTAAATGTGCCAGAGTTTGCAAAAAAGGCTATTTTCACATTAGTGTTATAAAGCAGTGGTTCTGAAACTTTTTCAGCGTGAGGCCCCCTTTGTGAATGGTGCATTCCTTCGCAGCCGACCCAAAGAAAATGTATGACAAAAAAAAAACAGTTCTAAAACTTCACATTTTAATTAAACAAAACAGTAGTAGTGCTGCCTTATTTTTTTTTAGATTTAATTTCACAGAATTCACGATAAATTAATGTATTTTATAAAAATGTCATAAAAGTGGGGCCCCCTGGCACCATCTCGCGGCCCCCCTGGGGGCCCCGGACCCCAGTTTGAAAACCACTGTTATAAAGTCACCCTAAAAACAAAACATTTTATATTATAGGATTACTTCACTTCCATAAAAAAATCCTAATAATTTACTCACCCCCATGTCATTCAAGATGTTTATGTTTTTCTTTGTTCAGTCGAGAAGAAATTAAGTTGTTGTTTTTGTTGTTGTTTTGTTTTTGAGGAAAACATTCCAAGATTTTTGGTGGACTTTTTTGTAGACTTTAGTGGACCTCAACAGTTTGCAATTTCAGCGCAGCTTCAAAGGGCTCTAAACGATCCCAACTCTAGGAAAATGATCATAATTTTCGCAAAAAAAAAGAAATGTACTTTTAATGCACTACTTCTCCTCTTGCACAGGCCATGTGACGCACCAGCGCGACTGTACGTATTATGTAATCCCGTGGAAAGTAACACTTTACATATGTAAAATGCACATTGCGCACCATTTTAAACAATAAACTGACACAAAGACATTAATAAGTATCATTTCACATACAACAACGTCTGAACGCTCTTCTTTCTTCACACTTGTAAACACTAAAGGCATACGTCATGTGTGACCTTTTGACTTGATTATGTAATACGTAAGGTCATGCTGCCGCATCATGCTAGTGCAAGACGAAAAGCTGTGGTATAATAGTACGTATACCACGGGTCTCTTGAATGCTGTATTCTGATTGGTTGAAAATTTTTCCACGGATATGCATTATTTTTGCAATAACCGCACACCTAGCTTGTCAAATGTCTTAAAAATTAAGAGTCCTTTAAAGCTGCATTGAAACTGTAAACTCTTGAGGACCAATAAAGTCCAGGAATTTTTTCCTCTAAAAACATACTTTCTTTTCGACTGAACAAAGAAAGACATAAACATCTTCCATGACATGGGGGTGAGTAAATTACCAGGATTTGTTTTTAAATGAAAGTGAAATATTCCTTTTATACGTTCAAATTCCACACAGCAATCCTACTAAATGACAGACATGGGACATTTTATCTGAACATATATTTTATTACAAAGAAGATAAAAGCGATCAGATGGAAGAAAGAAAATGGGTAGGAAAAACGGATAAAAGAATATTGTAAAATTAGGGCTGTCAATAGATTAAAAAAATTAATCTAGATTAATTGCATGATTTCATGAGTTAACTCGCGATTAATCGCAAATTAATCTCACATTTGTATCCGTTCTAAATTTACCCTAATTTAACACTCTTCAGGTTTTTAATATTCTAATCATATATACATATATAGATGCTTTATGCAAATGTATGTTAACAACAGCCTGTTTACATTTTAACAGAACCATCAAGCCATTGTTTTGTATATGCATTTTCCTTTCAGAAGAATTTTCTTTCTCCATTTTTGTTTGCAGCTGCATCATTTGTGACATGTGCTGGCAAATTGATTCCGAATTAGCAAATTTAAAAAAAATAGTTGTTCACATTTTGACATTCTCTTTTAAAACATAGAACAATGCATGATTTGTTGGAATATAACAAAATATGACAGAACTACACCTGTTTGAAGTTGAAAGAGTCAGCAAAGTTAATAACCACAAAAATTACCACATCCATACCTTAAAATCACTGGTAAAACTAATAGATTTAGCACACAAAAAGCACAAACATCAATATATGCTAAAATTTTTTGTTCTTTTATTTTTTGATTGACATTGAGACAGACTGCTTAAAATCTAAGTGATCTAATATAATGTGACACATCAGATATTTTTACCCAACAGTTAACCAAACATTTACTTACGACATAACAAATTATAGATTCTACCTGCGTGAATTCTTATCAAAACAGATATTTTTAAAACTTTAATTTTGTGTAGATGTCTATATATCCGGGTCGTGCACTCGCGCGTCTGTGTGCACGCGCTTCAGATGTCAGTCAGTCAGCGTGAGGAGATCGCTTTTGAGTCTTTTCGCTCTTAATAACTCTTTAAAGCCCCACTGTGTAGGATCTACTCCCATCTAGCGGTAAAACTGTATATGACAACCAACTGATTATTAGTTTCTAGCCTCCCCCATCCGGAACGCGTTTTAACTAGTACGGTTGCCCTGTCATGCCAAGGTTAACATGGCTTCCAGTAGCTAAAGCAAAAGCAATGAAAAGAAATGAACAATTTGCATTGTCCTTTGCCTGTGATCCGTCAAAGCACACAGATTTATGTTAAACATGTAAAAAGTCTGATTGTCATGATATGTCCGCTTAAAATCACATAAGTTACAAAAAGCAATCATAAACGTAGCTTAGGCACTCCTTTTTCATCCACGCGAGGAAAAATATCACAGGGGCTGTTAAACTTGGTATTAAGATGTGTTTTCATCGATCAGATCACAAGTGGACGAGAGAGAGACATACACTTGGTGTTTAAATCCGTCTCTTTTTGTCCATTTTCGACCGCTTCTCTCCAGATTACTGAGGAGATGGTCTGTGGACCAGTTCCTCTCCTGTCATTTACTCATGAGCTGGAGTAATGACAGGTTTAAATGGACGCAAAACTAATATGTCAGAGTCCAATGCTTATGTTTTAAGTAAACGTTACATGTCCGTGTATATGTAAGCGCTTCCTCTGATATTGGTGAAATAAGATCGCACAACTTTCACACGCTTGTAAAATGAAACGAAAGACGCGCAGATCAGCGGCGTTTTATCAATGAAAGACTAAAAATAGGGCTGTCACCGTGTGTTTGTGCTAGAGGTCAGAAAATATGAAAAATATTTATCTCAGTACCTCAGATTACATAAATGGGCGGAGAGACGGCGTGTGGCTGTTCGAACCACATGCGTGTATACACTAACTGCATAATATGCTATAGTTAGCCAAAGAACTATAAAACGTCAAGTTTACAACATAGACTGTATAGATGTAAACGAATATGCTGAATTACCTGTGGTGAAAATAGAATGTAGCAACTTCATTGTCCATTGAGGCTCATCTTGGAAAACTAACTCCAATATGACTTTGGTCTTGATGTTTTCCCGTCCCGTTGTCGTTTAAAATCCCCGTTTCGCTTCCTTGGCGACTTGTTTTAATGTCCTCGACAATATGTCTTCAACAGGCTTTCAAATCAAAGCATTAGATCGCGGGATCATCACGGTGTGCGGCTGTTGTAAAATCCGAAGGATTCAGTCTACGCAGGTCGCATATCCGGGCTGCATACGTCATCAAGCCTGGTTTATTTAAATTAACTGAGCATTACATTCGCAAGTCATAAGCATATTACATCAATTTACAATTAACTAAGAATAATTGTCAGCTTTATAATTGTTAATATTCTGAAATAAGACTGTCTTGATGACATATACCGCCTACACATGCAACCTCCGTAAGCTTCAGCTCGCGGCCAGCTTGAGTGTAGTGTGAAAGCGCGAAATGCGGAGCTTGAATTTCAGGAATGTCCCTCGTCGGCGAATGTATTTCAAAGATGGAGGCACAACATGGATTCAGCCAGAGAGCGACTCGATCGTATGTATTTTAAATAGCAGATTCTACACTTACGAGAATACTTTGATTAGTGGGGTGGGCGTAATTACACATGAATGAGCACATACTTTTGAAAGAAAACATGGGTTTTTGCTTAGAATTAACTAAAATTAGTACACAGTGTAGCTTTAACATTAATCAGGTACCGAACATTATCTCTCTTAATGACTCTTTTAACATCAAGCAAGTCCTGCAGTCTATTTTCTAAGTCATGCATAAAAGCGAAACCAAAATGAATTGAGACGCATCTTTGCATTAGATTAAGCATTAGGAGGACGGTAACCTCTCAGACATATAAATAAAGATCATTTAAGATGTCCAACGAGCATTTAGAGCATTGGATTTGATAGACGATTTGCTTAATGTTTTTATTTCTATGAAAACCTTTGACTCATTTAGACAGGGTCACATTTGTCTGCGTCTCTGTTCATTCAACTATGGGCTGGACCAAGGGTCAAACAGAAATTGCGTTAATCTGCGTTAATAAAATTAGTGCCGTTAAAATGAATTTGCGTTAACGCGTTATTAACGTGTTAATTTTGACAGCCCTATGTAAAATACAAAAAAAAATGGAGCAATCACTACGTTATATACATTTGTCTCAGATTTACTTTTTATACATTTTTTGACTCCACAGCAAACAGAGCAATTTTGCCTTTATTGTCCCAATTTTATGGAGGGCACTGTACGTATCCAGTCGTCTTTGCATTTATTACGCATATACACTAGTCAACAATTATTTAGCAGGCAGTAATAAAATAAAAACTAAGAAACAGCTTGCAAGTGCTAGACTAACAGGTAAACATTCTGAAATTTACAAAAAAAAACAGGGGCAGTGCACTTTAATGAACATTTTTTTGTAAATGTGCCAGAGTTACATTAGTTACATGCTACTAATAACCAATGATTGTATTATGTAGCCTATGGGTTTCCCATACTTTTAATTTTGCAACCCACTTAAATGGTTATAATCTAAGCCGGGACCCACTAACATAACATTTTTAAATGGAAATATAAGGGACACATGCATTATTTTTTCTTTTGTAGTTGTTTTAGTTGTTTTTCATTTTCCTTGTCATTTAAGTTTAATTGCAATATCAAAATACCTTATGGATATCATATCAAAATCATTGTCATTGTTTCTCATTAGTTGCACTAAATTGCTTTCCCCGCTACAGCCAAGCGACTTTGCGCATCCCACCTTATCCCACCGCGCGACCCACAGGAGGGTCCCCACCCACAGTTTGAAAACCGCTGGTGTAGCCAACTCACTGAGGAAATAACATCATTTTGCTCATTTTAGATATTACCGAAATGTCAGGTTTTTACTGACCTGCCATGTTTAACCCTTTGCTGACACTCTGAGTTGAAAGGCACCTAAAAATAAAAAGGTCTTAAAATATTTTACAGCTTCTTCAATGTGACTGAGCTTTTTGTGACTGAATCAATTTAGTATATACTCATGTCAGAAGTGGGGAATCACACTTCATTGATCCAATGTTGCATCCTAGGATTGGGGTGCATGGTCTTACCTCATGAGGAAAATGGTCTTAACTTTGTGACGTCATTTGTGACTCTTAATTAGTTTCACGAAGCATTTAAATCCTGTGCTGTGATATGAGAAGCAGAGCCTGTAAGTATAATCACTGCTCTGCTTTTTCGACCCCTGACCCTCCCCACCTCTCTGCTTTTGCACTGTAGATGACTCTGACCCCGGGCAGTCGAGTGATGCGTGGGGAGAAAGATTACTTCCTACCTGCAGGATATATGCAGGTAACTGCCTCCGCAAAATCCTCCCCACAGCAGACCCTTGCTGTGTCGCACAATCAGTCGTAAACAGTCCGAAAAGGCCTCGGATGCGTCACCGTTCTTGTATTTACAAGCATGGGGATCATATAAAATGAATCCTGTTTACCAAAGGGTTACACTAACCTCTGCAGCATGACCTAGTCCGTCTGCTAGCGGTTTTGCGTCACGCTCTGTGCTTCACTTTGTGTTACAAGAGCAGGAATTTGTATTTATTTGTATTTATTTATCTTTTTTAATACCCAATATTCTTCGATTCGTGTTCAAGGAAGCACACACAAGCATTTTTCAGGTTTATCTTCTGCATCTGTTTTAATCGCATGCCTTTCAATACTGATGGGATTAAATGGGTAATGCATGTGTCTGTAAGGCTTTAATCTCTGTTTTTCACCTTTTGCCACTTCTTTAAAGTGGACAATTGTAGAAATTAAGATGTACGAAATCCAGGAGGAAGCATACTGATGAGCTTTTCGTCGTTCTTCTTGTTTGCTGTAGACAAAGATGGTCCGGATAAGAAGAAAGTTAAGAAGGAGTCGTGCACTAAGAAATCTACCCCTGTGAATATTTTGTTCGGTTACCCTTTGTCGGAGCGTAAGCAGATGGCTCTTCTGATGCAAATGACAGCGAGAGACAACAGTCCAGGTAGGAAACATTGACCACTGAGCGATTGTTGGTATTTATTCTACGTTGCACATCGTTTTTGATGTGTCAGCCTGGGCACATACGTAACCCTGTGTGTAAAATCCAGGTTAAAGTCTCATTTATCTAATTATGAGATTAGGAGCATCAAAGTTTGATCGATTTGACATTTGTTTCGAACTTTGACCTTTCTTAGTCAATATTAAAGGATAACCACTTTCATAAAAAATCCTGATGACCCCGTGTCTTCCAAGATGTTAATGTATCAGTCGAGAATAAATTTTGAGAAAAACATTCAGTTTAATTGACTTTAGTGGACCTCTACAGTCAATGCAGCTTGAAAGGGCTGTAAACAATCCCAACCGAGGCATAAGGATCCTATCCAGCGAAACGACAGTCATCTTGCAAAAATAAAATTCATTTACCTTTAACCACTACTTCTCGTCTTGCACTAGCCGTGTGATGCCCCAGTTTGACCTTATGTATTGCGTAGTCACGTCGAAGTCACACATTACATATGTAAAAATCACACTTGCGGACCATTTAAAACAATAAACTGACACAAAGACATTAATTAGTATCATTTCACATACAACAACATCTGAACAGTCCTCTTTCTTTACACTTGTAAACACTGGAGCGTTAGTTTCACATACGTTATGCGTGACCTTTCAAGGTGATTACGCAGTACGCAAGATGACACTAGCGCGCCACACAGCCAGCAAAAGACGAGAAGCCGTGGTCTCAAAGCACGTATTTTTTATTTTCTTAGCGAAAATGCCGATCGCTTCACAAGACAAGACCCTTATGATCATTTAGAGGCCTTTAAAGCTGCATTGAAACTGCAAACTGTTGAAGTCCACTATAGGGATCCTGTCAGTAAAGCTGGTTCCTTGACTAGTCACAAATCGGCACCAGCGGCCCTCAAACGGAGCGGCACCCACCACACAAAGCCGCAGCTCGCCCACAATTGGGGCAACCTCGCACGAACTATCGCGGACGTATCGCCCGCGAAATGTATGCGACATGGCCCAGCTTGCCAGTGAACTACGGCCCTGTGCAGCAAACGCCACTCCACCCGAAAGCCACCGATGGCGACCCACCACCAATCAAGGAGCCGGCCTTACACACGAGATGCGCATGATATTGCATGCAAATTATTGTCCACCACTAGTCCACTATATGGAGAAAAATCCTGGAATGTTTTCCACAAAAAACGTTTTTTTCTCAACTAAACATAGAAAGATATAAACATCTTGGATGACATGGGGGTGAATAAATTATCAGGATTTTTTAATGAAAGTGGAGTAATTCTTTAAGGTTATATTTTCACAGAATGTGTTTTACATGATGTAGGATGATTTTGAGATTCTTGTTATTATGGTTTGTGATCTTAGATACTACGCCAAGCCACCCTTCTCAAACTCCAACAATGCAGAAGAAGATCACTAGCAGCTCGTCCACGCGGCAGAAGGACAAAGTCAACAAGAGGAATGAGAGGGGGGAGACGCCCCTACATATGGCTGCCATCAGGGGCGATGTCAAACAGGTGAAGGAGCTCATCGGCCTTGGAGCGGATGTTAATGTCAAAGATTTTGCAGGTAAGACTGTGTGCTCAATAAACATTTATATGACCCAGTAATAAGAGAAAATGTGACGCTCCTTACCATGTTTGAAAGATTCACTCACAATCCATAGTCTCTTAAACTCATACATGATTTCTGTTCCCAGGTTGGACGCCACTCCATGAAGCGTGTAACCTTGGTTACTATGATGTAGCGAAGGTTCTGATTGGTGCAGGAGCAGAAGTGAACACGCAGGGATTGGACGACGACACGCCGCTTCATGATGCCTCCAGCAGTGGGCACAAAGATGTGAGTTTTGCACTAACATCGAAAATGGTCTAAACCAGAGGTTTTCAAAATGTGGGTCAGGACTCGCTTGTGCAGGGGTGTGCAAACTTGGTCCTGGAGGGCCGTGTCTGGCAGAGTTTAGCTGAAATTTCCTTAGCACACCTTCCTGAAAGTTTCTAGTCTGCGTAGTAAGACCTTGGACACCCCTGAACATGTTGGTCGCATAGTGGGAAAAGGTGGGTCTCACAAAGTTGCTTGCCTGTAGCTGTAAATGACACAAAAAACGGTTTAGTCCAACTAATGACGAGCAATGACAATATAGTGCTGTATTTTGATAATGCAATTAATCTTACACTTCATTAATAAAATTACAAAAATATTAGATTATACACATTTAAGTCAGTTAACAATTTGGGAATATGTTGCATCTTTATAAAACCATAGTGCTTAAGATAATATGATGAATCCATTTTCATGTATGGTTGCTTGCTGACCTTAAAGTGTAAGTTGTACATCAAGTTCATTTAGCCTAGTTAGACAAATTAATTATATCATTTGGCCGAGGAATTAGGCATTGGAGCAGTTATCAGCAAAAATCTAACTAGACTCGAGACTCGAATCAGCAACCTTTTGGGTTACATGCCCAACTTTCTATTATACCACAACTACCTCTACCATAATCACTTATCTTTGTTAAAATCACAACAGACAGACAGTCTCGCATTGCTCATTTCTTGGCTATACTTACTGAACAGTGCGTAATGACATCTGTTACAAGAGTACCGGTACCTTTAGTAAGAGTCTTGCACTTTAATTTATCTGTGTTTATGCTGCCTCCTATTGCTCCCATGACAAATTTTTGCCAATGTTCATAGATTGTGAAGCTGCTTTTGCGTCATGGTGGCAACGCCTTCCAGCTCAACAAGAGAGGAGAGAGACCCGTTGATGTGGCTGATTCTCAGGAACTTGAGCAGTTACTAAAGGGAGAGATCCCACTTTCAGATGTAGAGGAGAGTTCTTCAGGTACAGAGGTTTTTGTCTTTGCTGTTAATTTGGTCTTCATTATCCTTATTTTTTGACTGTACCTATCAAAGAAATAAACTTGATTTGAATGATTGTATTTAACTTTGCACAAATGTATGTATTTATTCATGAATAATTATTCGATTGGGATTTCATATGAACCGTTTCTTTTTTGTAATCCTTGTATGTCACAGACTCAGAGGACCCACCTTCAGTTAATCCATCCAGTGTAGACGAGAACATGGAGTACTCTGATGCTGAGAAGGACTCCACCACAGTGAAGGCGTCATCGTCCATGTCAGGACTGGACGAATATGAATTTAAAGATGAGGAAGAGGAGGAGGATCTCAGTAAGGCACTTAACGAAAGACACCTCTTAAGAAGAGAGCTACGGCAAAAGGAGAAAGAAGAGAAGGAAAGGAACCACTATGCTTCCAAACAGGGCAGCAAAAGCGAGCAGCTGGCTTGCAAAACTAAGAAAACTAAAGCATCGCGTGTGTACTGCACTTCGGATAGTTCAAGCGATGAAGCTGAGGTGCCGTCGGAAAGAAGAAGCTCCCCGACAAGGTCGGTCAGTGTGGATAGTCATAAAACGGAGAGTAAATCAAAAAAAGAAAGCCTTAATCTCACTCCATCTGAGCAGAAAGAAAAGTGTAAACAGAAGAAAAAGAACAAGAGCCAAAGCAAAAACAAAGAGAACCAGGAAGTTCGAGAGGAAGTGAAAGAGAACGGCAAATCTCTTCTGTTTTCTGCAGCGACTGTGTCTGATAATTCTGAAAAGACCGTCAGAGAAGAGGACTCCTTCAAAATGTCGTTCAGCGCAAAAGATGACACCTCTGTCCACCTATTTCACCTATCTGTGGTCAAGTCCCCAAAGCTGAACCACAGCCAAACTGACAAGCAAACAACCCCACTGAAACAGGAAAACACTAAGACCTGTGTTTCGATTGGAGATGGATCCTGCCCAGGTGAAAACGTCAAATACAATCACTACATCGAGTCAGACTTCTGCACAGAAGGCTCTAGCAGTAAAAGTTGCAAACACAAGGAGAAAAGCAAGCATCACCATAAGGAGCTCAGCTTGGAAGATGACGGCAGCTCTAGTCCATTCAAAGACAGTAGTTTAAGCAACAGTATGGACAGTTCTGAGGGTGTCTTCAGGAAGACGGACAAAGATGGCAAAGTTGTTAAGAAGCACAAGCTAAAACACAAGGAGAAAGACAAATACAGGAAGGAATACGAGGCTGAGAGAAACCGTCACCGGCAAAAAGAGGCACGCAAGGACGGGCATAGGAATATGGAGTTTGACCGGGAGTTTTGGAAGGAGAACTTTTTCAAAAGCGATGAGAATGAGGAGACCACAGGTAAAGGCGAGGTGCTCCATGGCGGATCTCCTCTGAAATCTTCAGAATCGTCACCTGCTAAAGAGGAAAAAGGGGTGTCAAGGGACAAATATTCAAGCAGTAGTAGCAGCAAGGACAGGAGGCCAAAAGAGGAGAGGGAAAAGGACAAGCCTATAAAAAAAGAGAAAAGAGAGATGGGCTCCAAAGATGAGCGAGGAAGAGATGAACTCGATGACCGGACTGAGGGTTCACTGCACATTTCAGGAGTTAAAGAAGAAGCGGATGACAAACCAATCACTGGTAATTCAGCAGACCTAGATCAACTGGAGTCTGCAGAGAAAATCCCTAGAGAGAAAAACGATAAGCGACTGCCAACAAAAGATCGGGAGTCTGAAAAGTCTGAGAAAAAGCATGCAGATAAAGATAAGAAAGTGAAATCTGAGCACTTAGCTGACAAGTCGGAAATGCACATCTCCACAGATCGATGGAAAGAAAAGGAGAAACTAACAAGCACTTCACATTCACCCAATGATAAGAGCCATAATAAAGAGATTGAAAAACTCAAAGCGATGTCTGCAATGAAAAAGCATGAAGAAAACAAGAAGAATAAAGACAAGCTTGACAAAAGAGCAGAGAAAGATCATTCTTCTGGTGACCACAGAGACAAAGATAAAACCAATTCGGAAAAGAAAGTGAAGACCACTGATCATGGCAAATCTGACCGCACTAAAGAAAAGGAACGAGAGAAAGACTCCGATAAGAGGAAAAAAGAAAAATCAAAAGAAACCACCCCATCTTCCTCATCCTACTCCAATCTTAAGTTGTTACTAGAGGAGAAGAAAGGCTATATTTGTGAAAACAATAAGATTGCCTCATCTAAATCAAAGGAAGAGGGTACAAAGGCTACGGAGAAAGACAGGGATAGACGAGAGAGGGACCGGGATTCGGAAAGACATCGAGACCGCGAGCGAGATCGACACAAGGAAAAGGACAAAGATAAAGACAGATCGCAGCTGAATAGAGATGGCAAAATAAGCAAGACGAAACCAAGTGAAGCCGAATTCAAATCTAAGGTTGCACCAAGTCCAAAGGATGCTCGTCCAAAAGAAAAGAGGTTGGTAAATGATGACCTCATGCAGACCAGCTTCGAACGCATGCTCAGTCTCAAAGACCGGGAAATTGAACAGTGGCACAGAAAGCACTTAGAAAAAATCAAGCAGAAGGAACGAGAACGACTAAAGCAGCGCCCGGGAATCGATCTGGGGAAGCAGAAAAGCAAAGACAAAGCCAACACAAAAACATCCACTTCGTCCGGTGAACCTTGTTTAACGAAGGAATTGATGCGCTCCAAGAGCTCCGAGGTTTCAGATGGACACCGCGAAAAAAGCTTGAAAGATGCCACTAGTGCAAGAACGCTCTCGCTAGATGCGAAACATCTCCCTTCTTCTGGGAAGAACGGACCCTTATTAGAAAACAGTCTTAGCCGATCTCCAAGACCAGAGAGTGAAAAGTCTGGTCTTATGTCAAGATCAATATCCATGATCTCTGTGGCAAGTTCAGAAGATTCTTGTCATGCCACCATACTAACACCCAGACCAACTGAATATGATTCGGACCACAATGTGGAACCTTCAGATTCCCAGACACCTTTGCTGCAGTCACCTACGGTTCATGACAAGGATACCGTCAGTCTTCCGGATACGGCTCTCTCCAATCGTACGCCGTTACCAAACAGGCATGCATCACCATGCTTAAGGGCTATTCTGGATGAAGAAGCCAAGGCTCTGCCAGTTGAAATTAAACTGAATGAAGACCCACAGAGAATTGGCGTTGCGTTACACCCAAGCAATGAACAAGCTGCTGAGATAAGCGCAGCCCCTGTCCTAGAGACTTGCAGTAGTCAAAGCTCCACTGTTGTGTCGGATGGTTTAAATCAAAATTGTAATAATGGTGAAGGCATTACTCTTGTTTGTCAAGTTCAACCTTCGTCATATGTGCACGAGTCTACTACTAAAGACCTTAGTAGCCAACTGGCTAACAATGTGTCTTGCAACCCTGGTAGTCAAAAAGAGCACTTAAGTCTGGGTCAGCTTGAAGTCCCTGGTGCAGCAATGCCAGAGGGTCCTTTATTAGATATTGTTTCCCAAAGTGCATCATGTCAGCCTTTACAGACACAAAAATCATCTGACAACCATGCACCTGTGCATTCTGGAAGCCACCAATGGGAAACTGCCCCCAATTCTAGTAGTGAGCAGACTTTAAGAGAAGACTCTACGGAGCAAAAAGAGAAAACCTCAGTTGATGCCGAAAACAAAATCGACAAGAGTGGGGAAATCATTAACCCCACAGAAAGCAACCAAAATTCATCTGTTGTTTCATGTAGTGCTGAGAATATTAAACCAATGTTGAAAACAGCCAATGTCCAAGAAGATACGGTCAAGGGCACAAGTGTGCAGGAAGAATGTACATCCAGGTTCTCCACAGACCCACTGAGTTCAATTGATGCTCAACCAGAGAAACACGAGCCGGAGTCTGTGACAAATACGTCTCACTCCACTAGTCCAGAAAGGGTCCCTGAGGAGCCGATGGAGTTGTCTGAAGAGGTTTCAGACAAGAACCGAATTGCAGAGACAAATGGTGCCAAAATCTCATCCTCAGAAGAAGGTGTGAAATCTTGCTCTCTATCCGAAACTAAAACCGTTGTAGACCGATCAGACCAGCTTGCTGTTGAGGACAAGCCTCCAAAATCGGACCTTCCAGCTAATGAAGAACCAACTGAGAACAGTGCACAAATCCAGCACAATGCTCAACCAGAGTCGTCCAGCGGAGGAACCTCAGGAAGCTCCTCTCCATCGTCCGTCACGGAGAGAGATTCCGACACATCTGGGGCCAGGTCCAAAGTCCGGCTCTCAGATGAAGACGTTGACATGCAGGCAACCCATCCGAGGAAACGAAAGATGTCTAGGGTTTCTCCCACAGCACAATCTAGCCTTACGGCTCAGCAGGTCAGAGAGAAGACCCAGCAGTCTTTAGCTGCGATTGTAGACGCACTGAAACTCGAAGAGATCCAGCCTTACCAGACGGAGCGAGCAAATCCATATTATGAGTACTTGCACATTCGTAAGAAGATCGAGGAGAAGAGGAAAGTACTTTGTAGTGTCATTCCTCAAGCTCCCCAGTACTATGACGAGTATGTGACTTTCAATGGATCCTACCTGCTGGATGGAAACCCACTCAGCAAGCTTTGCATCCCAACAGTAAGTTTTTGTAAATGCTTGAACTACCGTATTGTCCCGTATATAAGACAACATTTTTCAAACAACATTTTTCGAGCTCATGACTATTACATCAATCATGCTGTACACCCGTAAAAATGTGGTAGGTGGTGCCAAACACTTAATAAAATAAAATATATTATTAGGCTACATGTTTTTTCGCAATGAGATGGACAGCTTAGGCCAATTGTTATTAAATCTAGATAGACTGCAGGTTATATATGGTACTGTATGCCATATGAAAAGTATGAAAGAATGTGGGGAACCAAACTGGTCCACTTTGACTTATAAAAAGTAGTTTTAAATTAAACCATTTTCTTTATAAAAGACAAGAGTTGGTCTTCAAAAAGCATTTTTTCAAAACGTACACGGGTCGTCTTATATTCGGGACAATACGGTAATTTTATTTAGGTCTATTTATTTAGGTTCTTCGTTTGAACGGAAAGGAAGCCAATATCTAAAGTCTGAGTGTTGTATTTACTGCTGTTGTTTTTGTAGATAACGCCGCCTCCTTCACTACCTGAACCACTGAAGGAGATGTTCAAACAGCAAGAGATGGTCCGGATGAAACTAAGACTGCAGCACAGCATTGAGAGGGTAAATAGATGCATACTTTTTTATATTTTTCAGGAGACCTCTAGGACTTTGTGATTTAATTTTAAGGATACTGTAATGAAGTGACTTATTTTAGCCCATTGCTTTTTCAGGAAAAGCTGATTGTATCCAACGAGCAGGAGGTTTTGAGAGTTCATTTCCGTGCTGCAAGAACACTAGCCAATCAGACGCTTCCATTTAGTGCCTGCACAGTTCTGCTGGATGCTGAAGTATACAACATGCCCCAAGAAGTCCAGGCAAGTGACACATTTGTGGATCACAAAAAGTAGCACGGTTATATTTGTGGAAATAGCCAACATGAAGCCATGAAGATATTTTGTAAATATATCAAAACTTTTTATTTATTGTGAGTGATAAGGACTTAATTTGGACAACTTTAATGGCGTTTTTTTAGTATTTTGATTTTTTGCACCCTCAGATTCCAGAATTCAAATTGTTGTGTCTCAGCCAAATATTGTCCTAACAAACCATACATCAATGGAAAGCTTATTTATTGAATAAAAAATGAAATATCCTAGGGAACACACCCATAAATCAATAAATCAAGCTACGGTCACACTTTCAGCATGCAAAATTTATATTTCTTCTATAAAGTGTTGTTGTTTTTAATTCTGACATGCTTGCTCCTTAATGTTTGCTTTTATTATTATTGCACAAAATAGGAATGCACAATTTAATGTTATTCCTGTGCGTTCACATCAGACATGATAAACAAATAATTTGCGCTTTTTACGCGTAGTTGTACACTTGAACATTTTGAGTTAACTCGCATTATTGGTCGTGATCAATTTGTGTCATTTGCGCATGAAAATTTAGTAAACACTCAACTTCTTCCTAGCAAGATTATTTTTATTTCCGTTTCTATAAAAGTACGAAGATGTGTCGTACAGCTCCGGTCGTCCACATACAGCGACAATAATTTTGTACTCAATTGTTGTTTTGAATTTCTGCTACAGCTCGCTACTTCACTACTGGAGCACTACTAGAGCAATCTCCCTGCCAAATATCCACCAAAGTGTTTTCAACTCGCGCGTTACGCGTCATTCGCGTCTCATCATTTTCGCTGCATCATTTTCGCTGCAGGATGTCTATCGCGTCTTTGCATTGACTTAACATGTAAATCACTCACGCTTAATGCTTTATTCGCGTCTGGTGTGAACGCACCATAAGTCACTTACTGGATAAAAGCGTCTGCCAAATTGTTAAATGTGAATCAAATCAAATAATCTTTACTTAAACTACTTCTCTTGTCTCTGAAATAAGGAGGTGGTATCTAGTTTTTAAAGAATAAAAATGCTATTTGTTTTATTTGTAGTTTTTACAAATCTTTTTTTGTTATTCAGGGGGACGATGGGAAGACCTCTGTTAGAGATCGCTTCAATGCAAGACAGTTTATGTCTTGGCTTCAGGATGTGGATGACAAGTTTGACAAGTTAAAGGTAAAAATTGTATTATATAAAATTAAACAAAGCATCTGTGGACTACGTCATGTGCAGTGCACCGCAACTATATTTGCACACTTAAGAATGTTTGAATTTTTTTGAGACAAAAAACAAGCATTTTATTGAGTTGCTGTCAGTGTAATTTTGTATTAGTAAGACATTTTACCTCAACACTGTTAGATTAGATGTAAATGTGATGCCTGTGCATACTCTCTTAAAGGGATAGTTGACCGAAAAATGAAAATTATGTCATAATTTACTCCCCCTCAAGTTGTTACAAACTGTGTTCACAAAGAAAGACAAAGCAGATCTGGGGGCACCATTGACTTTCTTAATAGGAAGAGAATGCATGTGAATGGTGCCCCCAGATCTATTTGATTAGTAACTTTTTTGATCAAAAAAAATTTGAACTTGAGGGGGAGTAAATTATGACAGGATTTGCATTTGTGGGTGAACTTTCCCTTTAAGGCACCTTTGCAAACTTCAGTGGATCTTCATACATCCGCTCTGATGTTGTGTAAAATTAGTCTATATATTATATCATTTTAATGCGATGACATTGACACAGTTTCAGTCTGACCAAAATCTGTGTTTCTCGCAGACGTGTCTGTTGATGCGTCAGCAGCATGAAGCGGCGGCGTTAAATGCGGTTCAGCGTCTGGAGTGGCAGCTAAAACTGCAGGAACTGGATCCCGCTACTTACAAGTCCACCAGCATATTCGAGATTCCCGAATTCTACATCCCACTCGTGGAAGTCAACGATGACTTTGACCTGACACCGATATGACACCACGGTGACCGGCCCGATACGAAGATGACAGTGATGATGTCAAGAAAATAACAAAGCACTTGATTCGGCGGGGTTCAGTTGGTGTGTCTGTATGCGTGCATGTACAGTATGTTGTGTCACAAACGTACCGTATTTCCAGAGCTATAAAATCAAATACAGCAAGCCGCTTGTAGTCCATCACAGCGCTGCACATCAAGGCTATCGTCTTGGTTCGGTCCGTGTTTTCTGTTCCAGTTCTGGTTAGGCCGCATGCACGCTCTCCATATGGGCGCCAGATTGGCACTTACAAACTGCGAACGTAAATAAAATGCACTTAAGCTTGTGGTCCACCATCCAAACAGTCGACCGAGGGTCGGCGCAGAGGAGTAATGAAAAACCAGCCTTGAGAAGGTAAAGACCACCGTCGGAAAGAACGAAATTCTCCGTTAAAGAAGGAGATCTCGATCCGACATGTTTCTACAGCGAGTGTTTATAGATTATGTATAGATTGTGCTCCTCATTTTTTAACTTATTTTATACATACTGATTTGTAAATAGCCATGTAATTATTGTTTTTAACTTGTAAAAAAAATGAAAAGGAAACTGAGAGGAAAGAAACGTTAAAGTAATAAATATTTTGATTGTTTTGTCTAATGTTCAATGGACCAAAGTTGTTTTTACATTGCAGTTCTTTGTTGTTGTGTTTGTTGATGTTTGCTTAACTCTAAGCATGTGTTTTTGAATTACCTTTTCGTTCGGTTTATTTTCGTTTCATATTTTACTGCTCTTTTTCCCTTTGACATTCATCAAAGCTGGTGTTTCCTGACTTGTGGTTTCTATAATGTGCATGCTTTCACAGGTTTGTCTCTCTCTCTCTCTCTTTCTGAACAGTTGTACCGTGGTGAGGTTTACTGAAGTGGTCCTGGTTTCTTTCTGCCATTGTTGTGTCTATTAGTAACATCCATTTCTTGTGTGTTGTCCCTTGTGTCTTGCGCATATTTAAAAAAAACAAAAGAGGAAAAGTTTGTTGTGGTTTCTCCATAGGACAAACAATGCCCTTACTTTTACAGTTTTAATGTGAGATCACAGCAAAACCTATTTTTTACAGACGTAATGCCTTTTGAACGATGGTTCTAAAAATATGTCTATTTTAATATTTACTTGTTACATGAGGATGTACATATTTGTAATATATAATTGAATAAATTTTATTTGTTGTGAAATCAAACACGCTCTCTCGTTTTTATCAATACTGCATATGTTTTCCACGTCTGGGTATGTCATGGAAATGAGCATGTTTCAAAGTTCTTCCTGTAGTCAATCATTTTATGATTTTTATGATCAACTTATTAACAAATTACTTTAGAAATCCCATTGCAAAAAAAATACATTTCTGTGGCCAAAAATATATATTATAAATATGCTAAATACATTTTGTAGAAAGTAATGCTCAATTAAATATGTTTTTGAATTTGGAAATTTATTTAGTTTTTACTTTTATATATTAACATATTTAAAAATGTATGTCAAAATATACACAAAAATGGCACAAAATATATCTGTGAAAATCATATTTAAACATATTTCAAAATATATTTCAGCTATATATTTCAAATATATATATTGTTGGCCTTATGGGTATTTAGTAAACGATACAAGAATAAGCCTGTAACGGCTCGAATAAATCATATAAAAGTATATAAATTATTCTGGTCACAATTTAAGGTCCAATTCTCAATAATAATTACTTTTGCCTCACTATAATTAGTGATTAGTAATACTTTTAATACAAGTAGTTGTTAATTTTAAGTATTGGGAATTGGGTAGGATTAAAGATATAGAATAAGGTTTTGCAGAATAGGCATTAATATGTGCTAATAAACAGCCAACATCTCAGTGATATTAATGCTAATAACCAACTCAAAAAATGTATAATTTTGCACCTTGTCCTATTTACTTAAATGAAACAAGTTATTACAACACAATGTTTTTCTCTCAACTAAATTTTATCATGTTCAGTTCACTTACATTTTTTAAAATTACATTAACTTTATTTGATGTTGGGACCACGTGAATGATTTTGATGATATTACTAACTGGACCTTGAATCTGTATTTCCCTGCAAGCTTTGTAGTAACTGCCTTTGGAGAGAAATGTTTAAAATTAAGTGTTATTTTATGTATTTTTAGATAAAGAGAAAGACTTTATAGTGTTTGTTTATCTTGTCGATTTAGAACAGTTTGTGTTATTGGTTAAACAATTATTTGTTTGAATTAACTTGTTTTGTCCTTGTTGAACAGACCAGAACTAAATGTGTGGAAAAGTTTTCTTTAACTGAACTAAGTTTATTGAACAATATATTTTATGATCAAGAAATTTAAATGAATTAAGTTGGTGAAACAAAAGATTATTTGTTTAAATGAACTTATTCTATTTTTGTTGTACAAACTTAAACTAATTTTATGGAAAAGTTTTCCTTAATTCAATTAAGTTGAATAAACAAACAATTTTCTTATTAACTCACCAAAGTATTTAAAGTCAGAAGGATACATAAAAGCATGCATTTCAAAGTCAGACCTCAAAATTTGGTGTTAAATCGACTATTGTATAAAATATAATTATTCTACAGTTCATACAGTATTTAGTTCAATTACATCAGAAGCCACTGTAAATAAATTACTGGAAAAATAAGAAATAAGCAATCTCTTACTTTACTTGTTCCAAGGAAAAAGTAATTAAATTACAATAACTAATTACTTACTAGTTACATCCAACACTAGACGTAGCAGACCAAGATGATTTCAAACTGCGGGAATGGTATATCTTTGGAAACTCAAATATTATGGATAAACTGCTCAGCAATGGTGTTGAATGATGATTTTGCACATGGTTTGACTTAAATCATATTAAAAACTATAAACAACAATAAAAACTTGAGTGGGTACAGTGGGACTTTCAGAATTTTAACCAGAAGTAGTAATGACAGTCAGAGCAATTTCAATACATTCAGTGTCAGAAGGAAACCTGTTGTTCCTGTCATGTCCAGCAGATGGCGCACGTACTGAACAAAGTCAAGTGCAGTGTCAAAGACAATCATCTTATTTTTAATAAAATGTATTTGCTTACTCGTCTATCAATGTAAACTTATAATGTGAATTATAAAAACTTGAAATATTTCTACATCGTGCAGGAATGAATTAGATTTAGCCTACATAATTATCAAAGTCTCAGTCCAGACACGATTACAGGTTATAGTGTAAATCAAGTTCAGATCAATTATTATTTTACTTCATAATACCTCAATATATCGTCAGTACTCATGGGGATACCTTTTCTGTTGCTTGCATCTGCTTTTTTGCTTTTTTTTACTCTCAAAATACTAGCAACTGAGTACGTACCTGAGGGCTTGCTTTTAAAAAAAATCTTGTGAACCATGATTTCAGCTTAAAATCTTCATTAGAAAAATGTCCCTACCTTTTGGCCTGAGGGTGAGTATTTTTTTTTTTATTTTAGAGTAAAATGTCTCTTTAAGGTTCCATGCACCTGATAAATTATTAGTGTCATGCATATTGTGTCTGATATCATTATTGTACAAGATTGTAAGTGAAGATACTTAAACAGCGGTTACTCCAGGGATTCACTTAATAATCTTAAACTTGATGCATGTTGTTATTTTAAACCCACCTGGTTTAATCCACCTGGTTTATCCTGCTTATACTGGGATGGCTGATGTGTTGTTATTTTAAACCCACCTGGTTTAATCCACCTGGTTTATCCTGCTTATACTGGGATGGCTGATGTGTCTTTAAGAGAGCTGTATGTTGATCTCAAGCCCTAGAATGGCAAACGTTAAGTTCTAATATTATCCTACAGGGGCGCTGTGCAGCCCATAAAGCCCTATTTCACATGAACACATACTTTATACTAGTATTTATGAACATTAATATAGTTAGTATTAAAGGGGACATTTCACAAGACTTTTAATTTTTTTTTCAATAAATCTTTGGTGGCCCTGGAAAACATATGTGAAGTTCTATCTTAAAATACCTCACAGATAATTTATTACAGCATGATAAAATTGCCACTTTGTTCGTGTGAGCAAAAATGTGCAGTTTTTGGGTGTGTCCTTTAAAATGCAAATGAGCTGTACTAAATGCTTGTGCCGTGGTTGGATAGTACAGATTAAGGGGCAGTGTTATCCCCTTTTGACATCACAAGGGGAGGCAAATTTCAATCACCCATTTCACATACTTGCAGAGAATGGTTTACCAAAACTAAGTTACTGGGTTGATCTTTTTCACATGTTCTAGGTTGATAGAAACACTGGGGACCCAATTATAGCACTTAGATTTACATGACATGTCACCTTTAAAGTATACTACATTATTTACTACAGTTTATCAATTCACTACAATTATTACTGCCAAATAACATCCTTATTATTATAATATACTACAGCAATTACTAGAGTTTACTATATTTAATACTAAAAATAGCATTTAGCGCTTTTTACAAGTTTGCATTTATAGAAAATACCTTTCAGTCATCTGTTATGGGACTGTCCTTTCAAAAGGTTTTTCTGTAGTGATGCTGAATTATTAATTGTCCAAAATATACTTCAAATTTTTTCTTTAACTTATAGAAAAATTATTTTTGGATTTATGTTAATGACATGAATTTATGTTAATGCAAGCTTTTGTTTAAATCTTCTTTTATTCTTTGGAAAGTTTCATATCCATGAATGTAAATGTACAAAAAATAACCCCCACTTTGATGTCTTCAAACTAGAATTGAATTTACACTTTGATACAATTTCGATATCTAAGAAAGCTATTAAAACTATCACAATTTGTAACAATATTTTACTTTAATTTGCTTCTAAATGTATTTATGCCGTCTCTCCTTTTATTTATTGATTTCTTTTTATTTATTTTTTTCCTTTATCTTATGTCCTTAAGTTTATCATCTTGTGAATATTACTGTATAAAAAAGTTGTAAATATATAAAATGAATAGTATTATAGCAAATAACGAAAATATTATATAATAAATACTGATTTATTTAATAAATACTGATTTATATAATAAATACTGATTTATATAATAAATACTGATTTACATATATATGTCCTGTCTTCCTGCAGTACCAGCGCTATCACGTGACAATGCCACGCCCACTAGAGGACACGCTTTTGAAATATTTGCCATTCTACCCGCTTTTATTCAGTGGCCATGAATCAAACCCGGTCCTGTTTCTGTTCAGACTAAACGGGGATAAGACAAGACATCTGCATCAGAGAAAGTCAAAAACCAAAGGAAAGTTGTGAAGTAAGTATGCACGCTTTCTTACGTAATCTGAGGCTATGACGCACGTGAGAGCTGTGATATTTTTGCGTCACTTTTACAGTAACAGAGGCACGTATTTTGCGTTTTTGTGACGTTAATGTGTGTTTCGTGCGTCTGTTATTAGTTAATGGGGCATTTTTGCATTTAACAATTCAATTTTTTTTCTTTTGTTCTGCATTTGAAGTCTGTAGTTAATTTACGTGAAGTGTAATGTGACGTCACTGGAGTTATTTTCTGGTTTTGCTATGCATACGTTTTACCTCTATTTGCAAGCATACTTTTTTAATTTGTATCACATTCACCATAGCACCAAAGTTTTGTTTATTATTTTTTATGCCATAGGGAGTATTTATGTTTATTCAGAGTCTTGGAATTGTATGATTGTTATACGCATGCAATAATAATAATAACAGCAGTATTCATTATTTATACATTATTGCATAATATGGATCATTTATATTTGTTTTACTAAAAAGTTGACATAACTTAATTAAGCTTAAATTAATTTTGTACACAAAATGTTTATTTAATTATTGTTATCATCATTACAGCAACAGCCCCAAACATATAAATCATGCAGAGTCAAAAGATGCAGATGATGATGATGATGATGATGTTTAATGTTTCAGGTTTTGGTCAGGATGCGGCCGGGTCTGTTCATCTGTCCTGTGCTGCTGATCTCTGTATTATTTTTTCTTTCTGGATTGACCATCATCAGTGCCTGTAACAAAGCCTTGTGTGCCAGTGATGTGAGCAAATGTCTGTTACAGGTAAGACACCGCCAGATGTTCCTCTAATGTATAACACAATAGCTGACCTGAATAAGTTGGAAATATTTTCCTACACTGTAAAAAAAATTCAGTAGAAATTAGTATGTTATTGCAGATGGTTGTCGGTAATTTACCGTAGATTAACATTTATGTTATTCACTGGCAAGAGTTTGTTCAAAGTTAAATACATTTTAAACATTAACAAGTCTTTATCTTTACAGAATAAAACTATACAATAACAGCCTCATGCAAAGCATTCTGGGAACCAGAAATCATCATCAACCTTTTTCTGTTTTTTGCTTCAGATTTTGTTTCCCAGAATGTTTTGCTTGATGCTGTTTTTTAGTTTTGCTCTGTAAAGACAAAGACTTGTAAATGTTCAATGTTCATTTAACTTTGAACAAAATGTTGCCAGTAAATAACATAAATTTAAATCTACGGTAAGTTACCGGCAATCCAGCTGCAATTTCTACGGATTTTGTTTTACAGTGTATCATCTGGAATTCTTTAATGTTTTTAAGTAAACATTTTTACAAAATTTTCATGGTTCATAAAGTCTTTCTGTCAGGGTTTGCATGCTCTTGGGGAACTTGGAAATAGCATGAAAATGAAAAATGACATTTTCCAGCTTGACATTTTCCAGGATTGCAAGGAATGATTCAAATCCATTTGGCCCAGAGTGGCCTATTTCTCTGTAACACACTATCAAAATGTAATTCAAAGTTGAAGTTCTTGCTAGCAGAAAATCCTAACAGTGTGATAATATTCTTGTTTAATGCAATCTGAGTATGTTTTTGCATTATTCGTCATTCTCTGCTTGTTTACCACGGCAGAAACATTCAGCATACCCAGTGTTTGGGGGCAACTGGGTGTAACTAATTTTATATTGAATCATATTTTCCCTGGAGCGTAATGACTGCTTTAAACAGACTGTGTCTTTGTGTTTGTGGCATTTTTTTTGTGCATGTGGGTCCAGTATTACTAATTATAAATTTAGATCCAGACCTGTTACCTTCACCACCAACAAAAATACCTGTTTATTTATTTGTATAGGCCGAGCTTGCGGGATAAATGGATATTTAAAGAATATGTTCAATAAAGATATTCATTTAGGTTATTATACATTTTAAAATGTTACTTTGTACGACCATTAATAACCTGGTCATAAAATTTGCATTTATTAAAATGCCATGTCACCATTTATCCAGCAATCCAATCACCATGGAGGAGAGGTGGGACAAATACAACACCTACCAATCAGAACATCCTGCCTTTATTACAACAGCATAAAAGTTAATATAGCTTGATGATTATATATGTCAAGAAACGGCTATGAATATAGGTATCAAAGTTTTTAAACATATACCAGAGGGATGCATGTTTCTGTCAATGAACCTTAAGTTTTTCCGATATTTTTTGTTTCTAGTTTATTTTTTCTTTCTGGTTTTGCATCTGATGTTTGCTCTGATTAGATCTCTGTTTACTTCTCACTTCCACCCTGAAATGGACACAGATTTTCTCTGTGTTTACTCTAGTCTGTATATCCAGAGAGAGAGAGAGAGAGAGAGAGAGAGAGAGAGAGAGAGAGAGAGAGAGAGAGAGAGAGAGAGAGAGAGAGAGAGTAACCATGTTTTGATGGTCTTTAATCTGGGTAATAAACACAGGAGGTTAATGGAGGTTACTGGGTTGTTTCTGTGATGTCACTGGATGACCTTTAGGATGGGTGGTTGCTTTTCCAAATGCATTATATTTTAGCCTTTTTAAAGGGGTCATATTATGAGATTTATTTAAGATGTAAAATAAGTCGTTGGTGTCCCCAGAGTGCTTATGTGAACTTTTAGCTCAAAATACCCTCCAGATAATTTATTATAGCGTCATTTTTGGCTGTTTCCTTTAAAATGCAAATGAGCTGATGTAAAAGCAAATACTGATCGCCATAATGGTGGTTTTTTTGAAATTGTTGAAAACTCAATTGTGCGGTCAATAATTTTTTCTCTTTCTTTCTCTCTGCACTCAATGGCAGTGCTGTGGTTGAATAGTTAAGATTAAGGAGTGATATTATTGTAAGAAGACTCGTAACCTACATCACAAAACAGGCGAAATCTAATTTTTCACATGCTTACAGAGAATGGTTTACCAAAACTAAGTTACTGGGTTGTTCTTTTTAACATTTTCTAGGTTAATAAAAGCCCCAGTGAACCCAATTATAGTAGTGATGCACCGATGTATCGGCCGCCGATATTAATCGGCCGATATTTGATGAATTTGAAACTATCGGCATATCGGCAATAGCACGAGAAAGGCCGATACCGATTGTTTATTAATTAACTGCATAAAGAAATCCATTATATGTAAAAAAATGAGTTAATGTTGTTAATAAAATAAATGCTGAATAGCTAAAACCACCTTTGAAGGTTGTCATGCTGTCGTCTTATATTTGTTTTAGCTTAATTTGTGCCTCAGTATGTTGGTCAGTTGAATGTTAATTAGATCCAATCCATGTTCAGTAAAAATAATTTGATGCAGAAACAAACTAGCTAATAGACCAACTGTATAGTATTGTATACAAGTTTTTAATATCGGTATCGGCATCGGTATCGGCCAGAAGTTGTCTGTTTAAATCGGTATCGGTATCGGCCCAAAAAAATCCTATCGGTGCATCCCTAAATTATAGTACTACCATGGAAAAAGTCAGATTTTCACGCTATGACCCCTTTAAAAATTGAATATTATAATTGCCATGTGTATGATAAGGATTTACCGAGCTCGTGAAAGTTTGTGTGTCTATTCTCGCATGTGGCAGATGTTTTTTTTTTATTTATTTGAATGATGATTTAAAAAGCTTACTGTCCTTTGCACAAAATAGGCAACTCGAGTTTTTGTCTCTGCTCGGATATTCAAGGTGGTGACTTTGTTTTTTGTTGCTCAATGTATGAAGGTCTGAGTGGTTGCTTGGTCATTGGTAGACTTCTCTAGATGTTTCTGTTGGCGATCTCTCAACCAGAATATGTCTGCGTATGTGTGCAGATACAGTCAGCTGTATGTCTGTGGCTGTGGCGTCTGCAGTCGATTTATTCACAGATGAATGTTTTGTGACATCCACACATGCACACGCTAACTGAACTAAATACTTAACCTGATTGTGCTTTTATTCGGCTGTCTGTCTCTCGTCCTCGCTGCTGTTAGATGTATTAATGTCAATCCCAGCTGATGTCCCAAGTGAGACATAAATAAGTCATTTAGATGGGATATAGTGGCTTGGAGGGATTGATGTAGACACCAGTTATGTCATATAGGGATATAGTAGCCTCCAAGCTACTATATTCCTTCTAAATGACTTATTTTTATAGGATTGAAAAGTTGATAAACCTGTTGGGTCATTTTAAGAGGATATTTCACCCAAATGGGCAGTTTAAAGCGAATGGCGACTTAGGCTACATTTAGCAGACACGTTATCTAAAGTGACATTTTTGTCCGCATGTGTGTTCCCTGGGTTCAAACCCATGACCTTTCGTGTTGCTATCACTATGCTCTATATACCACTGCGATATAGAGGAGCACAAACTCATAAAGGAGTTGAATGAATCATTATATATTTCAAATTGCAAAATTATTCTTTCTTTAAAAGTCTATGCTGGTTGTGTGCCATTGTATATAGCATAATATATAATTATGTTTCTTCTTGTTGCCTGACGTGTGTAGGCAAGATAGGCTGTGTGTTATAAATGCTTTCCTGTGAATACACTGTCACGCATGTTATTGCATACTTGACATTTAAACAGATCACAAGCGACTAACATGACTCATATCCTTTGAGTTTTAACGTTTGTGCCCGAACACGATAGTGAGAATGGATATCTGTATGTCATGCATAATCAGATTTACATCAAATGGCAGATGTGATTTGTCAGTATATGTGTAAATGTGTGTTAGCAAGACAAAGGCCATGGGTTCGACACAAATGTATAGATTGAATGCATCGTAAATCACTTTGGATTGAAGTGTCTGCCAAACGCATGGATGCAAATGTGTGGACTGACATCTGTGTCACAGGTTCACTACAAGGCATGATATGAACTGTACTTAAAGCATTGGCAACACATTTGAAGCGCAGCTGGATAAAAAAATAGTGCATGGAGATGTTCATATTGACCGGTTAACCGAAGTTAAGAATTTATGACCAATTAATATTATCAGTTAAAAGAAAATTATATTTGTGAACGCATGGTCCCAGCTAACACATAAAAGTTCTAAGAACATTTCTTGAAAGTTCCAAACGTTCCCAAAAATATTTTGCCAACATAAAAAGTTTACATTTTTTAACAAACGTGTTTTATAAACGTTTCTTGTTACATTCTACCACTTTCAATGTTATGACAATGTCATGTTTTAACGTTCACAACAACTTTATTTACTTTTTGCTTGTTATAAAGCATTGCTTTTTATTATTTTAAAACTATTATAAAACATTATTTCTGAATGCTTTGTAAAAATATTGCTGTAGAAAACACAATTTGCTTATTAGTTTTCCATTTTGATGTTTAGTTTCAGTTGAAGCTGACATTATGGTGATCAGTGTTTGTTTTAGTTGGACTCTTGTTTCTAGTTGTTCTTGGTTGCATACATTTTGTGTGTATAAAACACATTTGTTATGATAATGTTCAAGTTAATTTTATTTATAAGGGACTTTAAAGAAGGTAGAAACCTACCAAAGTGCTGTAGAGGGTAAAAAATACAATAAGTAAACATAAAATATCACTGCAGTAAAACAATAGGATAATACATCAAAATTCAATTAAAAGCCAGTGAATTTTTTTTGTAAAAAACGTTTTTCCTATTTAAGACGAGTAGTTATACGAGCAAGTTTGGTGGTACAAAATAAAACGTAGCGCTTTTCTAAGTAAGGGATAATGTAGAGGCAGCCGGTAGTTATTGGGAAATAAGCCCCGACAGTGTGATCAGGACCCGACGCGAAGCGGAGGGTCTTGTATCACACTGAAGGGGCTTATTTCCCAATAACTACCGGCTGCCTCTACATTATCCCGCTTATTACACGGCTACTTGCCACATAAGAAAAAAAACTGGACATGAATATGAATTTGAAACATTTTATTGGCATATTTGTTTTAAATTAACATTTTTATCCTTCCGCGAAACTTTGCACAGATGCATAAAATGATCGTAATACCTTATAAAGATCCTCTGCTTCATACTTGTCTCCATTTTTTCTCTTTGAGAAGTTTTAATCCCCATTCTGTATTTTTTTGTGTGTTGGCTTCGTAGCTGTCATGCTCTATTTTGTCAAGTTCAGTCTCAGTAAGCTGTCTGTCTCTTGTCGTGGTTGTCGAGTGTTTGTCACAAGATGGCGCCACACAGACAGTAATCATTATTGATCTTTATTGGCGCGGAGCGATATTACTCGTGCAAGTAGTCCGGCTATGCGTTATTATTTTGGAGCGGTTATTATTCGAAAAGAACGAACCTGCAAATGTCTCAACTGACCAATCAGAATCAAGCATTCCAGAGAGCCGTGTAATAAGCGGATTTAAAAGAGGAAGTATATTTTAATAGCACTCCTGTGAGCACTCGACTCGGCGCAGTAACACCCTTCCTCTCCCATTATGAGAGGGAGAAGGGGAGCGGACTTTTCAGGCGAGTCGAAGTACTCCCAAAAGTGCTATTACGCCATAAAATATAGTTCCTCTTTTAAATCCGCTTAGAAAAGCGCTACGTTTTATTTTGTACCACCAAACTTGCTCGTATAACTACTCGTCTTAAATAGGAAAAACGTTGATGTGTTTGGTCACTTCTAACTTTATCTCTAAATGGTACCATTGAATGAATGGGGCTAAGCTAAATGCTATCGAAGCGTCGCAGCGCGCTCCAGCGCTTACGTGCACGCACACAGATGATAGAGGGATGTATCAACAATTCTTAGTTAAGGTAATAACATATTTTAATATTGAAAATGAGTAGACTATTCCTTAAATATTGCAATTATGTGATGGTTGGTACATAATGGTAAAGATCATCATCTAATTACTTGATTTACCCACTTACCAAACGTTTATTTTCTGTCAAAATGAGATCCAGCACTCTCACAGCAGTTTGTCATTAAGGATTTTTAGAAATTATGGACAAAAAATGAACCACTGTGTATTTGGGATGCACAAACATCAAGAATCAAAGTATGAATCTCAACAGTGGTGACAATTAAATGAAAAACTCTATTTTCACCAGGTCACATACAACCATCAAGGACTCAATGACAATTTAATATTAAAATCTTATCAGTTAATGATTAATGGGTTAACAAGCTCCGGTTGTCGGTTGGGAAAATTAACTAAAATGAACATCCCTAAAATGTATTAAAATTGCATTAAAAGCTCATGAAGGAGTTAACTAACTTTAATAAGATTTGATTTCATGTCATTCATAACAAATAAAATGAAATAACTACATAAAATTAACGTACAGTAATTATTATAAACAGTACATGTTTTCATCTCTTTTTCTTTCCTTCGGTTTTAACCAAATATTTATTGTATTTACTCGGGACAAAATACCAAAGTATATTAAATTGTGAATGTGTTATGAGACATTACAGTCAATTTTTCTGTTTTCAATATCTTGTGTTGAATTAGTGTCGACCTTTGTGTTGTTTGGCTCAGTGATGCTTTGAAGGAATGCATGAAAATCACAAACACAAAACCTTGAACTAAGAAGAACTAGATGGGATCAGGAATTGTCTGGGCTTGTTTCTCTTAGAAGAAGAATCTGGCCCACGTGTTTTCCTGGGATTGGACTTTCTATAGTCACTTTGTTGCAATTTTGTTGTAACTCTCTTTCTCTTTGTTCCCCTGAAGTTTTAGTGGCACACACACACACACACACATCTGGAAATTGACCTCTTCCTCACAACTGCTGGCAAAACACGAGAGACAGTGAGCCAAATTCTGCATGAGGCTCTGCTGCCCTTTATTCATCTGGCCTGATGTTTTCTCTGTAATTTTAAAGCTAAAAGTGGCCCAGGTTTTGATCTCCACTGGTCGATTTGACATATTTTCCATTGTGTAACAGCTCTGATTCAGTCCTGCCCGCTGTTATTTCTCTTTAAATGTTTCCTTCAGGCGCGCTCACGCTACTCTCTATAGCACGTGTGTTCTCACTTCAGCCCCGGTGTGTATGTAGGGTGTTTATGTAAGCTAGACTTCCTCCATATTGGATATTTTTTCCCCTGTATGTTTACTTTTTTAAATGTATATTTTGTGTGTATGTGTTTATGGGCTTTGCCAGTGCCGACCATCAGAGGGGAACTGTTCGTGTTGTAAAGAGTGTATGTTGTGTTTGAGTACTCTGTGGGAGGAATGCTGCGACTGTGTAGGTGAGTTTATAATAATCTATATAACCAAAGCACAAACAATCAACACACATTCAGTACTCTTGAGTACATTTGTAGTACTAACAACTAACTACAAGCAATGATTACACATCACTAAAAATTAAGGTTCCTTAGAAGGCCTTTGTTGGGCTGTATGATAAAAAACCTTTAACATCCAAACAACTTTTTGTTGTTTGGTGGCACAGTTTTATACATAAGAAATAATGTATAGACAGCAGGTTGTTATCGCAGAAATAAGCCCTAACAGTGTAGACGCGACGCGGAGAGTCTTGTATCACACTAAAGTGGCTTATGTAAGGAATAATTGACGACGGGCCATTGAATTATAAGAAAATAATGCACACCAAGGTGGTAATGCGGCACGACGCGAAGCGGAGGTGTGCATTATTTTCAAATAATTCAAAGGACCGGAGTCAATTATTCCGCTTATACCACGGTTACCACAAACATTGCTCTGGTGCCTATTTTTAAGACATTTAGACATTTGAAAAGATAGGTGTGCGGTTTACAGAAAAATAATCAACACCCATAGAACATTTCTCAGCCAATCAGAATGCAGCATTCAACAGACCCGTGGTATAATTCACGATAACAATCGGCTGCTTGTACATTGTCCTGTGTATTACATGGCTATTTACCTCATAAGTAAAGTAAGGAACATTAAATATTGATTTAAAATATTTTATTTCCTAATTTTTATTACCTTACCAGACCCTCCATGAGGAAAACACGTTTACTTTCAGTTTTAAGATAAAGCGTTAAAATGTCACAAACACACAATTTGGTGTAATCATTTGTAAATATAATATAATATATGCTATTAAAAGACAATATTTATATAGAATTTTAGTGTAATCTTAAAGTCTACCTGTCAAAATTATTTGCAGCATCCGGGTTACCGTGTTTTATTATTTATTAGAATAACAAACCAGCAAATGTCGTGACTGGCCAATCAGAATCAAGCATTCCAATGAGTTGTGTAATAAAAAATACTTTTGACTGAAGAGTTCTTTGGAGAACAAAAAAAAGTGTTTCTTTTATCATCACTAGAAGAGCCCATAGAGATCTTCTATGGTGGTCTGGGGGTCTGTGGTGGTATTACTGGGGGTCCTTCAACTATTGTTTGAATTCAGAATATTATTTTGGGATGCATGAAATTAGGCATCAATCTTTAATATGTTAATAATAAAATAAGATTAAAATGAAGAGCATAACGTTCCCAAGATAAAATCTGTTTAGGTTTTTTTTTAATTTAGAACTCCACCTGCCACAGTGACTTTTCACCAGCCAGTTTTTTTTTTTGCCTGAATGGTGAATGATAACACTGTCTTTATTGTATGAATTAAATATAATTATTTTTTAGAGCTACAAAAGTTATTTTCTCTTTGTCTTGGGTTGTTTGATTAACATTAATGACACAGACTTAAGTAGGTTAATTGAGGTTACTGTCTCTTTAAGACCAAAGCACAGACTGGTTTTTGACTCTAATCTATACATAAACTTAAGACATAAAGAAATGTTTTATTAAAAAAGAATACTCTGAAGATCAATTTGTTTATATGTGCCCTGTCAAGAACAGAAAGATTTTATGTACGCTTGCTTTTTGAAACGCGTCTCTCCGTATGTGCACTATTGAGTGCACTTAAACCCGCGCGAATTCCAAACTGCGGACATTAACAGTCGTCTCACATACGTTGTTTTCATTACTCTATTCGCAAAATGTATGTTAATGTACTACAGTGTAAGACACAGTAGCGCAACTGAATTTTTAATATTGAAAATGAGTAGACTATTCCTTTAACAATGAATATAATAAAAATTCCTTAAAAACTTTAACAGAGACTTTGCATGGGTATTTAAACCACCAAATATTGACATCTGAGACGTGTGGTTAAAAACTTACTTAAAAAAATACTTTTCATGATAAGGTTGACATTTGCATGGACTTGCTCATATTACAATGTTTAAAAATTGACCTGAAACTTTTAAGCTAACAGACTCGGGTTAGGTTTGACTGTCTTGTAAATATTAGGACTGTGTTGTAGGGTGCTGGCAGCAGAATTAAGTGTGAAGTGAGATGATCCAGATCTTTGTGCGTTACCTCTGACTCGGTATCAGATAGAATCAAGAGAGAGAGAATTGAAACGTACCATACCTAAACACAATAAACAACACGAGGTTTACACAGAAGTAAATGAAAGGGAATGTTCGGTCTGGAAAATCAAAGCATGATTTAGATGCCGCCTCTGTGCTTGATTTTTCTTTGTAAATAACCTGTTTAATTCAATCCATACCACACACACACATGTGATGCATGAAGCGTCCGTTATTTAATATTACGATCTAAGAAAGCACATTCTGGAGATTTTTGTGTTCCAAACACTCATTTATTGGCAGAGAGGGAATAAAAGAGAATAATATACTGCTCATGGTGCTTGGTTATTCCTCAGGGCTAGAACCTGCTGTGGTACTCAGATAATCAGATCCAGCTGTTTCAGTCCAGAGCTAATATGAAACACAAGACCTCTACTGCGTTCTGTTACTTATTAAATCTTTCATCGGTTATCTGATTATCATCACCACCAATTTATCTCTCAAACTGTAGCTCCTGTTGAC